>NC_143026.1:47752500-48352500 GCF_057628025.1 Oncorhynchus mykiss | reverse complement strand
ATCTTAAGACAGTGCATTCAGAAAGTATTCAAATCGTTTGACTTTTTCCACATTTTGTTACGTTATACAGCCTTATTCTAAAATGTATTAAATTTGAAAAAATCCTCATTAATCTACACAAAATACCCCATAATGTATTAAAATAGAAATACCTTATTTACATAAGTATTCAGACCCTTTGCTATGAGATTCGAAATTGAGTTCAGGTGCATCCTGTTTCTGTTGATCATCCTTGAGATGTTTCTACAACTTGATTGGAGTCCACCTGAGGTAAATTAAATTGATTGAACATGATTTGGAACAGCACACACCTGTCTATATAGGTTCCCACAGTTGACAGTGCATGGCAGAGCAAAAACCAAGCCCTGAGGTTGAAGCAACTGTTGGGTAGAGCTAGGAGACAGGATTGTGTCGAGGCACAGATCTGGGGAAGTGTACCACAAAATGTTTGCATCATTGAAGGTCCACAATGCCTCCATCATTCTTAAAGGGATGAAGTTTGGAACCAGCAAGACTCTTCCTAGAGCTGGCTACACAGCCAAACTGAGCCATCGGGGGAGAACGGCCTTGGTCAGGGAGGTGACCAAGATCCCGATGGTCACAAAGTTTCGGTCACAAAGTTTCACAAAGTTTCTCTGTGGAGATGGGAGAACCTTCCAGAAGGACAACCATCTCTGCAGCACTCCACCAATCAGGCCTTTATAGTAGAGTGGCCAGACGGAGCCTGGACTTGAACCCAATCTAACAACTTTGGAAAGACCTGAAAATAGCTGTGCAGCGATGCTCTCCATCCAACCTGACAGAGCTTGAGAGGATCTGCAGAGAAGAATGGGATAAACTCCCCAAATATGGCCACTATGTACCTTTCTCCTTTAAATCTGGCTATCCTGCCATAGTCCATGAAGTCTGCCTCCCCGGTATGGTAAACAACTTCACCATCATTGCTTCCATTTTTCTACAGAGTGGAAAAGAGAAGGAAAATCATTCTAAAAGGCCATTAATATTATTTTATTATACTAATATTTTATATTCAGGTGAAAGTGGTAACCACCAGCAGACACAACAGGTATCAAGGACCGTAGACAGTTTAAATTGTTCTTTACAGAACTTATAAAGGGTTGAGTGTGTCAGATGTTGTATTTTGTATTCATTCCCTGACCTACCTTATACATGAGGCCAAAGTACTCGTCGATCTCAGGGTTCATGGGGTGTATGCGGGACAGCAGAGGGTCCTTGAAGCCCCACAAAAGCTCATTGACGGAGTGCGTCATGAACATGCCCACATGCAGGGAGTTCATCCAGATAGACACCAAAGAACTCTTCCAGAAGCTATCCTTTACCTTGTTCATCACAGCCTGAGCAGGGGAGGGAGGGGGAGGGAGTGTAGGATAGATAGAGGGAGAGAGATAGAGAAGGGATATAGATAGATAGATAGAGATAAGAGGGGGAGACAGAGAGAGAGCGCGAGAGAGAGAGAGAGAGGGGGGGGGGGGTTAATGGAAAGGGTGGGAGAGATTACTTATTGTTAAACACAATGACCAAAAAACAACTAGTTAAAATAACAACAAGAAAAAAGAGAAAACAACGAAAAATTAAGAAATGAATGGTATGCTTCAATTTAGGAGCTGTTAAACCTCTACATACACAACACTTAACATGATAGTTGGCTTTAGAAGAGAAAAATAAGAGCTCATAACAGTGTAAACACACACACACACACTTTTACTCACCACAGCTGGGATGTTGATGGTTGTGATCATGTCTATGTCAGGATCACCCACTGACCTCTCTGGCAGAAACACAAAGGTCTTGCATTGGTAGGCAGCGACCCTTGTCCCATTCTCTAAAAAGGTCACGTTCTCCTTGGGCCTGTACTCCCTGGGACATAGGAGACATGGGGAAAGTCAATATCTCCCTCCCCTCCTGGAGGATCTGAGCCCTAGGACCATGCCTCAGGACTACCTGGCCTGATGACTCCTGGCTGTCCCCCGTCCACCTGGTCATGCTTCTACTCCAGTTTCAACTGTTCTGCCTGCTGCTATGGAACACTCGACCTCTGAATGACCATGCTGTTCGTTTGAACATCTTGAAGAAAAATCTGGCCTTTATGGCCATGTACTATCTCCACAGCCAGAAGAGGACTGGCCACCAGTCCTTATATAAAACCATTTCTGTATGGACCTTGCTTAGTGCACAGGGGCATTGTTACTGCTGAAACATGAAAGGGTCTTCCCCAAACTGTTGCCACAAAGTTAGATGCACAGAATCATCTACAATGTTATTGTACGCTGCATCGTTACGATTTCCCTTCACTGGAACTAATGGGCCTGAATCATAAAAAACAGCCCAGACCATTATTCCTCCTCCACCAAACTTTACAGTTGGCACTATGCATTTGAGCAGGTAGTGTTCTCCTGGCATCCACCAAACCCAGATTAGTCTGTCAAACTGCCAAGCATCGGCTGGAGTGGTGTAAAGCTCGCCGCCATTGGACTCTGAAGCAGTGGAAACGCATTCACTGGAGTGAGGAATCATGCTTCACCATCTGGCAGTTTGCAAAATCCTGATTGCGATCAAATGTCAAAGCAACTTGACAAAGCAACCTCAAAACTAATACCAGTAACAATAAAAACATCAAACAAGGTTGGGTATGGTGTGTCAATGACAAACACTGTGGATCACTAGTTTATATAGTGTCAAAGGACACACACATAGGTCTCCCTAGGAGAGGGGGGGGACATCATATATTTATTGTTAAAACAAGAGGCTGCCTGGATCTTTAATTTAAAGACCCTTGCTCCCTTTGGTCTCAACGTACAGTACACCATTCCTGTTATTATTGTGATTTTGCTATTCATTGTAAATGTTTGTAGGCCTATTTAGCCAAATTGTATCTATGATCGTAGGCTATCATTCATGTTTTTTATATTTATTTTTATATCTAAGAATTAACCAAGGATATCAGGCCACACTCTGCCATGATGAGACACCTTTGATACTATATAAACTGGTCACCCGCAGTGTTTGCCATTATACCCTGATGAAGACAGCTTGTCTGTCGAAACGTTGGATATTATGTTATTCAATTATTGCATCTGAGTGTGGGTCTCTCCTAGTGTGGGTCTCTCTTTTTCTTTTACAAAAACTGACGGACCTTACTTTTTTCAATCTTTACTAACGACATGCCACTGGCATGTAAAGCTGGCATGTCTATGTATGCGGATGACTCAACACTTTACACGTCAGCTATTACAGAAACTGAATTGGAACAAATCATTCACTAAACCCTAAACCTCAACTAAATCTTGTAATGAATCATGTGGAAATTGAGCAAGTTGAGGTGACTAAGCTGCTTGGAGTAACCCTGGTTTGTAAACTGTCATGGTCAAAACATATTGATATAACAGTAGCTAAGATGGGGAGACGTCTGTCCATAATATAGTGCTGCTCTGCCTTCTTACTATCAACAAGGCAGGTCCTACAGGCCCTAGTTATGTCACACCTGGACTACTGTTCAGTGGTGTGGTCAGGTGCCACAAAGAGGGACAATTGCAATTTGCTCAGAACAGGGCAGCACGGCTAACCCTTGGATCTACACAGAGAGCTAACATTACTATTATGCATGTCAATCTCTCCTGGCTCAAAGTGGAGGAGAGATTGACTTCATCACTACTTGTATTTTTATGAGAGGTATTGACATGTTAAATGCACCGAGCTGTCTGTTTGAACTACTGCCACACAGCTCGGACGCCCATGCATACCCCACAAGACATGCCACCAGAAGACATGGCAGCAGATCAGACTATGGGAGGAGCACAATACTACATAGAGCCATGACTACATGGAACTCTATTCCACATCAAGTAACTCATGCAAGCAGTAAAATGTTATTTAAAAAACAGATAAAAATAAACCTTATCGAACAGCGGGGACTGTGAAGAGACACAAACACATGCACAGACACACACGATAACATATGCACTATACACACACGTACACATGCATTTTGTGTTGTCGATATGTGGTAGTAGAGGTGGTCTGAGGACACACACATAATGTGTTGTGAAATCTGTTGTGAATGTATTGTAATGTTTTTAAAATTGTATTACTGCCTTAATTTTGCTGGACCCCAGGAAGAGCTAATGGGGATCCATAATAAATAAAAATACATATCTCACCATCCGTTATCATCGGCAGCTCTAATGTGAGAAACATCTTCGTTCCCAATGCAAAAACATTGTGCTATCCTGAAGCTCGGACACAGGCTGCTTCCTATCGTTTTACGCAAGAACATGGGGGCTGTAGCTGTCGTAGTCCATGTGGGATCTAATGACATTGGGATGGCTAGCTCAGACCAGCTGAAACAAGATTTTAAATAACTGTTTGGAACTCTGAAAGACCAACAAGCATTTAATTATTTCAGGCCCAGTGCCCAACCATAAATTATCAGTATTATCGTCATACTGCAGGCCCGCAACATGTAACCAGCTTGTTTTAGCCCACGTACCAGCTCTAGGCATAGGCCCATTTGTACAGTTCTAGACAATATATCTATTTGTGGACATTCTGGTAATATCTGAAACTTGGCTAATTACGACTGCCGGATACAGATGTCTCTTTGACTGTTTATAATGTGTTTAAATCCAATGGAGTTGACAGAGGTGGAGCTGTCTCCATATTTACAAACGACAACTTAAATGTTTCTGTATCTCTCTCTTGTTAACAATGCCGAATTTATGCTAGTGGGAATTTATCGCCCTCCCTCTGCCTCAACATGTGCTCTTAGCCGATAGTCTGACTTGCAATCTAACTATGCTAAATCTGAATTATTAATTTTGGGTGATCCTAATCTGGATTGGTTGATGCCAGCTTTTGATAGGCTGAAATATATCTGCATTGAGCTAAATCTAACTCAGCTGATAACTGAACCAACCCGCCTTAACTTTAACCTTTTACTGCAGTGGGCTAAATCAGGGGTACACAGAATGATTCTTAGTAGACATAAACAAATACATTTTGAAACAAAAGTATACACCTCACACAAAGGGGCGCCATATGGGAGGGCTTTAGGATGAAGGGCCTGTGACTGAAAGGGCCCTTAAAAATGTATTAGGGCATCAGGTAAAAAAAAATACAAAATTAAATGATTAACCTATCATCATTAATATAATATTTTATTTATAATGTACTATTCATATTAACGGTTTATTCACATGAAATGGTTCAGTCTTGCCCCCAAACCATGCGCGAACTATACTTGCTAGCCGTGAATTGTGAGTGAGAAGTGCCGGTAAAGCATCATGTCTCAGCTTCCTCAAGAAAAATCTGGCTTCCAAAGATGAAAAGAAAGAAAAGAAAGACAGGAGAGAAAAGAAAGGGCTACAGTATGCCAATTTTTCTCAAAGAAAGGTGGGTGTAGTCAGTGAGTGGTGGAAATTAACCTGTTAGCTTAGTCCATGGTGAAATAGGCTACTTTTGCTCCCCTAACATTAGTTACTTAATTCCTTCACAGAAAATTCTGGGTGTTTACATTTCGCTCCTCTTTTTGCCAACATTTAATCAATACAGGCAAACTTTTAGCAAGCTATTCAAACTAAATCATTTGTTCCTGCCCCTGCATGGTGCCAGGCCCAACAGCAGCTTCAGGCTCAGCAGCCCTGTCTCCCCATCCCCATACCCCTGAACCAGCCCTGTCTCCCCATCCCCATACCCCTGAACCAGCCCTGTCTCCCCATCCCCATACCCCTGAACCAGCCCTACTCCCAACTGAAGGAGGTGAGCAGCATTGTGTTGAATGCCATGTCATTTGGCATAATTGCAGGGGGTCCGTGGGAATACATTTGTTTTTATTATTATGAAAAAAAGAAAAATGATTAAATCCTCTTCAATGATAAGAATTCAAACACTGTAATTATTTAACCACATGAGGATCATTATATGAAACAAAAACAGCCAATAGTCTATTGGATGCTGGACAGTTTGAAGCATTTAGTGACAGCCAAAGTTAAAATAGTACCTTCAAGTCATATGGCCAAGGTATGGCTCCATGGCTTTGATGCAGACTGAAATATGGTTGTTTACTGACATATAGTGGTGGTGATACACAACTGCATGTAATTTGGGTCAATATTCTGCAGGATTCAGTGCTGTTTAATTTTTTCCGTGGTGCATGCAGTTAATTTAAGTCAACAAAATGGTTGCAACTGAAATTGTGGTTATGATATTATTACAAATGGTATTATAACATAGGATATATTGTCATATGCGTCATCTACACTCTACAGAGCCAGGACCCTCTTCAAGTGGTACAGTTTTGTCAGGGAGGAGTGTGGAAGTGGATGAAGAGGTGAAAGACAGTGCCGGCAGTACCAATGCAGATGATGTGGATGGAGCAAACGAGAGACGGTGCACAGAAAGAGACAGACAAAGTGATAATGTTGAAAATCAAGCTGATCAGTGACTTTGCTAGCAAGAAGGCTTGTCGCTAGGCTCTTGGTGAGTAAGGCTGAGCAAGGGCCAGTGATAACTGTTAAATGGCATGGCTATGGATATTGGATCACTACACACATGATGCCCACAGGCTGAGAACAAGACTGAGAACAGACTGAGAACAAGATATGTCTCAAGGTAATGGCTGGATTTCCATAACATTTGTTGTGTACAATCAAGACCCCAAGTGGAAGGAACCTATTGATTTGGTGACCACTTGACCTTTCCTCTAGCGCCACTATCGGGCCTTTTCATTTTGATTTCCATTTTGTTTGCATTTTTCATTTCCACTTTTACAGCTGCTTATTTTCTAGTTGGTGTGTATACTTACAGTGGGGCAAAAAAGTATTTAGTCAGCCACCAATTGTGCAAGTTCTCCCACTTAAAAAGATGAGAGAGGACTGTAATTTTCATCATAGGTACACTTCAACTATGACAGACAAAATGAGAAAAAAAAATCCAGAAAATCACATTGTAGGATTTTTTATGAATTTATTTGCAAATTATGGTGGAGAATAAGTATTTGGTCAATAACAAAAGTTTATCTCAATACTTTGTTATATACCCTTTGTTGGCAATGACAGAGGTCAAACGTTTTCCTTCGTTGCCCGGGCGGTGTGTTTGGGATCATTGTCATGCTGAAAGACCCAGCCACGTTTCATCTTCAATGCACTTGCTGATGGAAGGAAATCACAAGTTTTCACTCAAAATCTCACAATACACGGCCCCATTCATTCTTTCCTTTACACGGATCAGTCGTCCTGGTCCCATTGCAGAAAAACAGCCCCAAAGCATGATGTTTCCACCCCCATGCTTCACAGTAGGTATGGTGTTCTTTGGGTGCAACTCAGCATTCTTTGTCCTCCAAACACGACGAGTTGAGTTTTTACCAAAAAGTTCTATTTTGGTTTCATCTGACCATATGACATTCACCCAATCTTCTTCTGGATCATCCAAATGCTCTCTAGCAAACTTCAGACGGGCCTGTACTGGCTTAAGCAGGGGGACACATCTGGCACTGCAGGATTTGAGTCCCTGGCGGCGTAGTGTGTTACTGATGGTAGACTTTGTTACTTTGGTCCCAGCTCTCTGCAGGTCATTCACTAGGTCCCCCCGTGTGATTCTGGGATTTTTGCTCACCGTTCTTTTTGACCGTTCTTTTCGTTCATTTTGACCCCACGGGGTGAGATCTTGCATGGAGCCCCAGCTCGAGGGAGATTATCAGTGGTCTTGTATGTCTTCCATTTCCTAATAATTGCTCCCACAGTTGATTTCTTCAAACCAAGCTGCTTACCTATTGTGGATTCAGTCTTCCCAGCCTGGTGCAGGTCTACAATTTTGTTTCTGGTGTCCTTCGACAGCTCTTTGGTCTTGGTCATAGTGGAGTTTGGAGTGTGACTGTTTGAGGTTGTGGACAGGTGTCTTTTATACTGATAACAAGTTCAAACAGGTGCCATTAATACAGGTAACGAGTTGAGGACAGAGGGACCTCTTAAAGAAGAAGTTACAGGTCTGTGAGAGCCAGAAATCTTGCTTGTTTGGTAGGTGACCAAATACTTATTTTCCACCAAAATTTGCAAATAAATTCATTAAAAATTCTACAATGTGATTTTCTTGATTTTTTCCCCTCATTTTGTCTGTCATAGTTGAAGTGTACCGATTATGAAAATTACAGGCCTCTCTCATATTTTTAAGTGGGAGAACTTGCACAATTGGTGGCTGACTAAATACTTTTTTGCCCCACTGTATTTCAAAATCTTTTTATTTTTTTATTTTAGTTTGTTATATCATTCTATTGATGATAATGTATTTTAATTGAAGTAATGTATATTTAAGTTATATTTATTTTAAGTTATTCATTAATGTTAAGAGAACTTTACCATTACAATTACATTTAGACTGTAAAAAAACATTTTAGCACATTTCTAATAGAGGGTATCAGTCTTGCATCAAATAGTGAATTCCACTTTATGCAGAATGTTGCATGGATGTCTGCACAATGCTATATTTTCCCAGCTCACTGTCAGTAAATATCATACAGTTAATATTGGACAACAAGAGAGTTGCAAGCCTGTGAAGGTAGAGTTATTTAAAGCTTTGAATGGGTCGATTGGGTTTTGGAGGTGTGTTGTTACAGCAATTGCGCAGGGTTGGTGTGGCCTGTGGTGGTGGGGCCCAATGTGATATCTTTGGGCCCAAAATCCCTGGCAGGGCCCCTGCTCACACACATGGTTATGGGCTTAAGAAATGTACCACCTGTACCATGTCAGATATAGTGTTGACATTTATTTAATTTTCATCCAAATATTACACTTTACATACATCACAAAATACAAATAAATAACTACACTTTTATAGAAAAGTGATATATAGAAAAACACCAGATTTTTGCCAGTATTTTTAAATAATCTTTATTAATTATGAAATTGTGAAAAATATTAATAACATTCCGCCCATGAGGCCAAAGAGGGCGTTTTTGGTCATTGACTGCGGGAAAGGGCTACAGACCCTGAAAAATATTATTTTGACAAACGCCCCTCATAAGTATACAGCCAAGGGAATGTTTGCTAATGTGTTCAGTGACCATTGTCCCGTTGCCTGCATGAGAGATGAAAAGCTCCCTAAATCTCAGCCTCACATTATGTAATGGGTGCGTGTTGGTGGAAGGGAAGTCAGGCGAAGGAGAATCGAACTTGGTATAAACGGAGTCATTTAATCAGTGCTTCACAAAACTCCAAAACCAAAATACAAAATAACAAAAAGTGGGTACAAAACCACCAACACATAATCCACAAACATACAATCAGACAATCTCCGACAAGGACATGAGGGGAAACTGAGGGTTAAATACACAACATGTAATTGATGTGATTGGAACCAGGTGTGAAGGAAGACAAGACCAAACCAATGGAAAATGAAAAATGGATCAGTGATGGCTAGAAGGTCGGTGACGTCGACCGCAGAACCCCGCCCGAACAAGGAGAGGGACCGACTTCGACAGAAGTCGTGACACCTTATTACAAAGAGACAGTACCTCCCCACCCCCCCGACACACGGCTCCAGCTGCGCGTCGGCACTGAACTCGGGGACGAGAGCGATCCGGATGGAGACGGTGGAAATCTCGCAGCATGGAAGGATTCAACACGTCCTCCACCGGAAACCCAGCATCTCTCCCCCGGACCATACCCCACCCAGTCCACGAGGTACTGAAGGCCCCTCGCCCGAAGTCTTGAATCCAGTATGGGAACGAACGGAGTACGCCGGGGCCCCCTCGATGTCCAGAGGGGGTGGAGGAACCTCCCGCACCTCAGACTCCTGGAGTGGGCAAACCACTTCCGGCCTGAGGAGAGACACATGGAACGAGGGGTTAATGCGGTAATCGGGGGGAAGTTGCAACCTGTAACATTCAATCTACTCAGGACTTGAAATGGCCCCACAAACAGCATACCCAGCTTCCGACAGGGCTGGCGGAGGGGCAGGTTTCGGGTCGAGAGCCAGACCCTGTTCACACCGGGGCCTCACTGCGGTGATGATCTGCGCCAACTTTCTGGCGCAGTACAGTGCGCTGAAGGTGGACATGGGCGGTGTCTCATGTTTCCTCCGTGCGCCGGAACCAGTCGTCCACTGCAGGAGCCTCGGTCTGACTCTGATGCCAAGGATCCAGAACCAGCTGATACCCCAATACACACTGGAAGGGAGAAAGGTTAGTGGAGGAGTGGCGGAGCGAGTTCTGGGCCATCTCTGCCCAGGGCACGAACGGCGCTGACTCCCCCGCCCGGTCCTGGCAATAAGACCTCAGAAACCTACCCACATCCTGCTTAACTATCTTCACCTGCCCGTTACTCTCAGGGTGAAAACCTGAGGTAAGGCTGACCGAGACCCTCAGACGTTCCATGAACGCCTTCCAGACCCTTGACGTGAACTGGGGACCCTGATCAGACACTATATTCTCAGGCACCCCGTAGAGCCGTAAAAAACGTGTGTAAACAGGGCCTCCGCAGTTTGCAGGGCCTTAGGGAGACCGGGCAAAGGGAGGAGAAGACAAGACTTAGAAAAACGATCCACAACGACCAGGATCGTGGTGTTACCCTGTGAAGGTGGAAGATCGGTTAGGAAATCCATCGACAAGTGCGACCATGGCCGTTGTGGAACGGGTAAGGGTTATAACTTACCTCTGGGCAGGTGTCTAGGAGCCTTGCACTGGGCACACACCGAGCAGGAGGAAACATAAACCCTCACGTCCTTAGCTAAACTGGGCCACCAGTACTTCCTACTAAGACAGCGCACCGTCCGACCAATCCCAGGATGACCAGAGGAAGGTGAGCCCAATAGATCAGCCGGTCGAGGACAGCAGACGGAACGTACAGACGCCCAGCTGGACCCTGAGGGGGAGCGGGCTCTGCACGTGATGCCCGCTCAACGTCTGCGTCCATCTCCCACACTACCGGGGCCACCAAACAAGAGGCGGGAGTATGGGAGTGGGATCCATGGCCCACTCCTCTGTGTCATACAGCCGGGACAATGTGTCTATCTTAACATTCTGGGAACCTGGTCTGTAAGAAAGGGTAAATACAAAGCGGGTGAAAAACATGGCCCACCTTGCCTGGCGAGGGTTCAGTAGGAGACTGAGTCTGACGAGGAGTCGCTGCCTGGATGTACTCCAGATTGTGGTTATCAGTCCAGATGAGAAAAGGGTGTCTAGCCACATCAAGCCAATGTCTCCACGCCTTCAGGGCCTTGATGACAGCCAACAACTCCCGGTCCCCTACGTCATAGTTTCGCTCCGCCAGGCTGAGCTTCTTCGAGAAGAAGGCGCAAGGGCGGAGCTTCGGTGGGGTACCCGAGCGTTGAGAGAGCACAGCTCCTATCCCAGCCTCGGACGCGTCCACCTCCACTATGAACGCCAAAGAGGGATCCGGGTGGGCCAGCGTGGGAGCCGAGGTAAACAAAGCCCTCAGGTGACTGAAAGCCCTGTCCGCCTCAGCCGTCCACTGCAAGCACACCGGGCCCCCCTTCAGCAGTGAAGTAATGGGAGCCGCTACCTGACCAAAACCCCAGATAAACCTCCGGTAGTAATTGGCAAACTCTAAGAATCGCTGCAACTCCTTTACCGTGGTGGGAGTCGGCCAATTACGCATGACTGCAATGCAGTCACTCTCCATCTCCACCCCTGAAGTGGAATTGCGGTACCCTAAGAAGGAGACGGACTGTTGGAAGAACAGGCATTTCTCAGCCTTGACGTACAGGTCATGCTCCAACAGACGACCAAACACTCTGCGCACCAGGGACACATGCTCGGCGCGTGTAGCGGAGTATACCAAAATGTCATCAATATACACCACCACACCCTGCCAGTGCAGGTCCCTGAAAATCTCATCTACATAAGCTTGGAAGACTGATGGCGCATTCATCAACACGTAAGGCATGACGAGGTACTCATAGTGCCCAGAGGTGGTACTGAAAGCCATCTTCCACTCGTCTCCCTTCCGGATACACACCAGGTTGTAAGCGCTCCTGATATCTAGTTTGGTGAAGAAGGGCACCCCGTGCATTGACTCTATATCTGTGGCTATGAGCGGTAGCGGGTAAATATACCTCACCGTGATCTGATTTAGACCCCGATAGTCAATACACAGACGCAGACCTCCCTCTATATAAAATAAACTCGAGGAGACGGCTGAAGTGGAGGACCGAATGTAGCCCTGACGCAGGGATTCGGAGACATATGTTTCCATAGTCTCTGTCTCCGCCTGTGAGAGGGGATACACGTGACTCCTGGGAAGTGCAGCGTCTACCAGGAGATCTATCGCACAATCGCCCCGTCGATGAGGTGGTAATTGAGTCGCCTTCTTTTTAGAGAAGGCGAGAGCCAAATCTGCATATTCAGGGGGAATGACTCACCACCGTAGTAACACCAACGGAAACCCCTAAACACCTACCTGAGCACTCTCGCGACCACCCCGCGAGAGCCCTCTGTGGCCAAGAAACAGTGGGGTTATGACAAGCTAACCAGGGTGGCCCAGCACCACGGGAAACACAGGAGAGTCAATAAGGAAAAGACACATTTTCCCTGCGTCACCATGCCCAAAGGAGCGGTGACCTCCCAAATGAACCCTGACCCTAACTATCTCAGGAGTTAACCAGGGAAGGACACATCCACAGGAACAATGGGGGTCCCTAAACTATGAGCTAACGCTCTATTAATGAAATTCCCAGCCGCGCCTGAATCTATGAGCGCCTTATGCTGGGAATGTGGGAAAAACTCAGGAAAAGTGACAGACACAAACATATGTGCAACAGAGGACTCTGGGTAAGAATGATGCCAGCACACCTGGGGTGACGCCAGAGCACCCTGCCTGCTGCCTCGACTCCCAGAGGAACCAACCCGGCACCGACCAGCAGTCTGACCTCTGCGGTCACAGATGGTGCACGAGCGGAAACCCCCTCCGGTCTCCCAGCACACCGCCTCTCCCAGCTCCATGGGTATCGGAGAGGGGGTGTGGGAGGACGGAACCACCAGACCCCGATCTGGACGTCCACGAGTAGCCAGCACAGGTTGTCCAGCCGGATGGACAGGTCCACCAGCTGGTCGAAAGTGAGGGTGATGAATCTGCAGGCCAGCTGCCGACGGACATCCTCGCGCAGACTGCAGCGGTAGTGGTCGATCAGGGCCCTGTGTTTCCATCCCGCGCCGGCAGCCAGGGTCCTAAACTCCAGGGTGCTCCTTGTCTCCTGCCTCAGATGGAAGAGGCGCTCACCCGCCGCTCATAATACACAAACATACAATCAAACAATCTCCGACAAGGACATGAGGGGAAACAGAGGGTAAAATAAACAACATGTAATTGATGGGATTGGAACCAAGTGCGAAGGAAGACAAGACAAAACCAATGGAAAATTAAAAATGGATCAGTGATGGCTAGAAGGTCGGTGACGTCGACCGCCGAAAACACCGCCCGGACAAGGAGAGGGACCGACTTCGACGGAAGTTGTGACATCTTATTACAAAGAGAAATTATATGAATTTAAATTAGCAACAATTCTTGTGTGTTCTGGGATTATGTGAATGGGGAGTTTTGTGTTAGATATCTCTGACTTGGATCAGGCCCTAAATTGGTTTACTTATTTGCTCAACTCAATTTCAGATAAGCATGGACTGGTTAATAAACTAAGGATAAAGGATAGAGCTAATCCTTGGTTTACCTATGAACTATCAGAGAAATGACAAGAGCTTGGACTAAGGCTGACTGATTATATGTCTGACTGGCAGTCTTTCAGACACTTGAGAAATAGATGTCTATCCCTGGTAAGAAAAGCAAAATCAACATACTTCTTGAACATTGGATCTGAGAATAGTGGGAATCCAGCTGCCTTCTGGAAGGTAGTCAAATCTCTGAAACAAAACTCCACCCCCTTATTACTGTAGCATTTTATGACAGCCTCTAAGATGGACATTTGTGGTGCTTTTAATAACCACTTTTCCTCAGCGGGCCACCTATTCTGTGAAATAGCTTCTGAAAACTCAGATTCCAGTAGAGCGAGTATTTTGCTCACATCAAGCCAGTTTGCAAAGAACGATACATTCCCAGATCCACATCCTCATTGTCTTTTCAACCATTTGATGTCTATGATGTACTAAGTGCCTTATTGAAGATCAATGTAATAAAAATTCACTAGGGCTGACTCACTTGATCCCTTTTTTCTGCTGTGGTTTGACCCACTTATTGCAGACTGGACAATGGCACAAGTCCTCCCCCTACATAAAGGCGAAGAGCCTTCTGACTTGAACAACTAACGTCCAATTTTCAAGCTATCTTGCCTTGCCAAACGTTTAGAGACCCTGGCCAACTCTCTGCTAAGATTTTTTTTTACTTCTCGTTCTGGTTTGAGACATGAACACAACACTGTGGCCATACTTGTCTTAGATGATGTGCAACAGTTGAAGTCAGAAGTTTACATACACTTAGGTCTGAGACATTAAAACTTGTTTTTTAACCACTCCACAAATTTCTTGTTAACAAACTATAGTTTTGGCAAGTTGGTTAGGACATCTACTTTGAAGCGACATCTATATTGAAGCAACATCTCAAGACATCAGTCAGGGAGTTAAAGCTTGGTCACACACCTTTCGTAAGGTGAACTAGATTCGATACCGTCAGTAAGCTAGATACTGTAGTTTTTGAACCAATATATACATTTCACATTCTTAAAATATAGTGGTTAAAATATAATATAACCACTTTATTTTAAGAATGTGAAATGTCAGAATAATAGTAGAGAGAATTATTTATTTCAGCTTTTATTTCTTTAATCACATTCCCTGTTCAAAGGTTGTCTGAAATAGGCCTATATTGGTTCAAAAACTACAGTATCTAGCTTACTGACGGTATCAAATCTAGTTCCTCAATATTCTGAAAGGTGTGCTGCATGGGTCGATTTTGGGCCCTGTTCTCTTCAGTATTTATATAAATATTATTGGTCTATCTGTTAAAACCTCTAACATTCATCTCCACACTGATGATTCAGTTATTTACTCCTGTGCCCTCTCAGTACAGCAGGCCATTTATGACCTTCAGCATGGTTTTGACTCAATTCAAAAATTGCTTACTGATCTTAAACTAGTGCTAAATGCTTATAAAAGCATGTTTATGTTGTTCTCTCGATCTTGTCATATTGACTCTGAGAACCTGCACATTTGCACACAAATCTCTTTTAAAACACACATTGAAAAATAAAAAAAGCTGAGAATTAAGATTGCTTAGATAGAGTCAAGGATATGTTTTGTATAATTCTACAAAGTCCTAGTAAAAACATAGGCCTATAGCCTATTTTTGTTTCCCTTACAATAAAAACATTAGTGTAATTAATTTGATCAACTTTATTTGTAGATTCGATTAGTTTTAGACTTAAAGGAATTAATAAAGTCCAGTTATAGCTTCTTTTGAAAAGTAGAAACGAAAAGATGATAATAATAATAATAATATAATCAGCCAGGTACAGGTGAAAATATTTGCTGTATTCCTAAACAAAAGCACCAGTGTATGAACAACTGGATTAATTGCATAAAGAAATATTAGTGGAAGTATATTCATGACAAGAACACTCATTTGGTAATTGTATCAGACACTGTAGTGCCCTTATACCCGTACCTTTACTCATGAATCAATCGTACCTGTTGACTTGACAGTGTGTCTTATTTTTCCCGAGTGGGAACTGTGGTGCTTGGGGAAAAGGGAGAAGAGGGAGAGCAGGACCTGCAGCCTGCTTGGCGGCTGTAGCTTCTTTCTTGGCTGTCATGTGGTTCTCACAAAGCTCACATGCCAGATCCAGTGGGATTCATGGTGCAGAGGATGCAAACACTCATATTTATTTTACATCTGTACACTGTGATTGTTGCTTTACCACTCTCCATCACTGATGTGGAGTACAGCTCCACTGCTCAGTTGTTTTGCGCAGAGGGGGGTAGCTCCCACCTTTGTTTGTTCACTGTTCCGAGCAGGCTAGTCTTATTTGCAATCAACTTGTCTGCCTGGGAAATAAAAGTGAAAAGTTGCCAATGGTCACATTTCTGCTTCCACGAGTCTCAAAACCACAGTCTCAGACAGTCACTCACCGCTGGCCTGGTTGATTTTTCACCGAGATATGCAAAGCAATTGAGCAAGTAGTTGGTTTCAACATCGGCTGACCAAAACTTAACTGAAGTTACGTGTGCCACTTTCAGTTTCTATCTGGTTTCTGGCGCCCTATCATCCATTGACTACAGAAGAGCATATTTCCGTTTTTTGTTTATTATGTTAGTTTTTAGTTTTAGTTTTTACTTATAGCAGCCAAGTAAATGTAAATGTTGCCGTGCGAGTGGTCATGTGCTGAATGCATGGACAGCACAGATATGAGCAGTGTAAAATACAAATATTTAGGATAAGTCAGGGAAGGAGCAGGACATAGCTTTATTGGTGGGCAGATACGTTCCCCTTAAAAAACATCTCTAGTTTGGTCAAACTTTAAACTTCATAATGGCTTCATAAAGGCTTTATAAGCACTACATAAATGCTTCACGTATCATTTATAAGCAATGTCATACTACATAAAGGGTGATTTAAAATATCAATATAGCTGGTGCTTTGCCTACATATAGCTGTAGGTGTATGAGCCAACCTGAGCGATAAACTAGAAGTTAGCTTCATACATCATTCAAAAAGTATTTATAAACACCTCATCAATTCATCACAAATCCTACCTGTATGTGTAAGGGCCAACCTGAGAGACGAAAGGCTTGGCTCCAGCCAGGAACTCATCTGGGTTGGTGACGTTAAAAAAGAAGTACTGCATGAAGATGGGAGGAGGAGGGTTCTTCCATGTTTCAAACACACGGCTGCCCTCTGTCAGAGTTACCTCCTGAAAGACACAAACATAGAACCAATCAATCAAATGTATTTTATAAAGCCCATTTTACATCAATTGTCAATTTGAATATGAAGAATGCTGAATAATGTGGTCTGTTTTGTGCACTTCAACTTCTGTATTGCCTGCTCTTTGGTGTTTAGGCCGGTGAGAACATGGTGCAGTTGAAGTCGGGAGTTTACACTTAGGTTGGAGTCATTAAAACTTGTTTTTCAACCACTCGACAAATTTCTTATTAACAAACTATAGTTTTGACAAGTCGGTTAGGACATCTACTTTGTGCATGACACAAGGAATTTTTCCAACAATTGAATCCTACAGACGAAGAACCATATATGTGAAATAAAAAAAAAAAAAGAGATATACATGAAAAATCCTTATTGGACACCATTTTTCTATAGTGAACCGGTTTCACAAGCTTTCCACGCGCTAATTAACAATAATTTTAAATTTAAAGATAGGCTCTCGTGGAATAACCGTTTATGTGCACCACTCAGAATGGACGGACAAGCGCACAGCCTTTCTGTTGCTGATGAAAATCGCAGAAATGTGGGAAAGAAACGTAAAACAAAACTAAAAGAATGGAAAGACAGGCAAAGAAAGATCTTACGGGATGCGGGAAAACCCTATACAAATCGTAAGGGTCAAGAAAAAACTGGGAAAAGCTGTCCAAAAGAGGTATGTGGAAGAACCGTATATCAAACAATCAAGCTAGCTAGCTATAGAGTACAGTAACTAACATGTATGTTCTGGGTTGTCTAATTTGTAACTATAGAGAAAACATATTAGCTAAAGTTCGTTGGCTACTAACTCATACATTATCGTTACAAATGTTATTGCTAGATTATAGAAGAAACATAGCTAGCTACTTTTTCTCCGTACACCGGATGATTCGACATGGCTACAGTAGCTAGCTAGTTACACTGTATCCTGCAGGGAAGAGCGTGTTCCACGACGTGCAGAAAGGATTGTGGAAAGTTGACTGATGAACGCAAGCTGCATCTGTTCAACAGGTTCTACACTGTCCCATACGAGAAACAACAAGCGTTGATTCTCTCCGGCTTAGAACAGGTTAGAAATAAGACAAAACGCCTATTATTATAATAGCTGTATTGAACACTTGCATAGTTTAACTTTGACAGTAATGATACGTACATTAACGTTAACTCTAAAAGTGCTGTGTTACACAATGGTGCAATACAAACTCATTATGTGTATAGATTGGGAGTGTGTGAAAGATGGAGGTCCTGATCAAGCAATATCCTGAATGTGCTACAGTATATTAAATTCTGAATTCATCATTGTCAACTTTTTATTGCAGCATGAGGTGAAACGGAGACGTAAACCTGAGGATACAAAGGAGAACAAACGACGGAAACAAACCTTCAAATACCATGTACAGCAAGCAGGCCAGAGATTGAATGTGTGCAAGGTTACTTTCATGTCTGTGTTCCAGCTAACCAACAGCCGTCTTCAGGCAAGTGAAAATATGAATTAATGTCTATATGAATATCAATTACAAACATATTGTATTTTCTGTACTAGTTTTTAATAACCTGCTAATTGAAATGTAATTGTTTTGGTCAGGTTATTCAGGAAAAGTTAGCTGAGGCAGGTGAGGTTGCAGGGTCTCCAGATCAGGCTACTGAGGCTAGGTCTCCTTTAGAAGATGGAAGAGGGAAGCATAGCAATAGGTAATGCGCTATGAGGACTGAGTGCCGATTACCTTCCCCCTCCCACCGGACAGCACTGGCCTAATTCTCGCCGCCCTACAGGACCCCCCGGCCACAAACGGCAATGGCGTGACCGGGATTTGTACCCCGGTTATAGCGACACAGTTGCACTCTAAAGCAGGTCCCTAGACCATTGAGAGAATACAAGTTTAACAACACCTTGTTGTCTCCTTACAGGCCACATCGGATACATGCTACAGTGAAAGAGGGCATCAAGGAGCACATTCTATCTTTCCCAATAACCCAGAACCACTACTCACGGATGAAGGGGGATGTACACAGAGAATACCTCAGCCCTGATCTGAATTTGTTGCGAATGTACCGACTCTACAAAGAGAATAATACCACATCATCTGCAAAATTCTGGGTTGATAGGGACATTTTCAAACAGCAGAGTCTCAATTTCGACCAACCCAGGAGTGACACCTGTGGCAAATGTGACGCATTCTTCACTAAGATGTCAGCAGCAACATCTGAAGAGGAGAAGAGGAAGATTGCAGTTGAAAGTGAGTTACACCATCGAAAAGCCGAAAAGGCCTACACACAGCTTCAAAGTGACACTGAGTGGGCTAAAGCCAATGCTGACTGCCATGTCATTTCTGTGGATCTACAGGGGGTGATGTACACCCCTAATCTGACCCACTCCAATGTCTGCTACCAGCGGCAGCTGTCAAATTTTAACTTTTGCATCCAGGAACTTGGAAAAGAAGATCCTGCATACATGTGTGTTTGGCATGAGGGGATTGCACACCGAGGGTCCATTGAGGTGGCAAGCTGCATAATGAAGTGGGTGAAGACAAAACCAGAGGTGCGCAAGTTGATCATATTCAGTGACAGATGCTGTGGGCAGAATAACAACTGGCGGATGCTCAATCTGATGTCGATGCTCGTCTCTATGGGTTACTTTACCCAAGTTGAGCAGAAGTTCATGGTCTCTGGTCATTCTTTTCTTCCTTGTGATCGATCTTTTGCCACCATCGAGAAGAGGCGCAAGGTGTCAGTCCTTCATACACCTGATGATGTTTCAAAGATGATACTTGAAGCACAACCAGCAAAACCATTAAAGGTGATGAGGATGCAATGTGAAGACTTCAGGCACCTCCCAGATTCTGTCCTCAAGCGACCAGCTGGACTACTGATCACCTCAGTGAGGTGGTTAAAAGTCACAGGTATTGCACAGAGAATAGTTTACTAACATCCCATCAACATGCAACATGTTGTTCTAACAATAACATATCCTAATGCTTGACTGTGAAAGTTGTTATTGATGTCAGGAACTTAAAATGTTTCTGTTCTAATTTCAGTTGAGGATCCTTGGAATCTGTACGCCAAACAGAGCCACAGTCTATTTGAGGGATGGAAGTCGTGGCTGATCTCCAAACCAAAAGGAGGAGCTACACCTCAACCTCCCTATTTTGCAAGCCACTACCCTAGAGCATATGAGAGTCCTCTGCCCATCAAAAAAAACAAGTGATGACCATGCTGATGACCTGCTCAACTACTTGCCAGCTGCTGCACGCTCTTTTTATGAATCACTGCAGAGTGAATCATTTGTTGTTAAACCAAGCTACATAATTAAACGTTTTTTCTGTGAGTTTATGATCCCCTGAACCTGTATAGTATGTTGAATCTGAATACATTTCAGAAGACATGTTACCCATATTGTAGGAAATTAAATGTATCGTAGGTGTTTTCTATGTGAATCAATTTGTGTATGATTTGAACCAGCACAATATATTGAATTAATTTAATTTTAAGATGTTCCTAGTGTAGAAAATGTTATGTACAATGTGTTCTGTTGATAATTATTTTGTGTGATCATTTGAACCTTTTTTAATCTGAATGAATTAAAAACAAATAAGTCATCACATACAGTATGTGAGTATTAATTTGATCTTGATTCCCTTTTTTTATTCATTACAATATACACTATCTCTCTGTCACCACATTTAGCATTAACTGTAAGCAGTTAATACTTATTTACTGCTGTCACCTCAGTGCAGAAGGACATTTCTTGCCTTTAGCTTGGGTTTAACGCAATTCACAACGTAATTGCTGATCATAGTGTTAAACACAAAGAGAATGGTTTTCTGAACGTTTTGTAATATTGACCTTCGGGACCTGCATAATGGACATGCATATTGGCACATCACATTTATCCCTATTTGATATTTACAAGTTGTGCTTGTTTTGATTGAATTCATTTAATTGTATTCTATTTTGGTAGTTCTATGGTATGTTCACATTGAGGGCTTCATTTTAAATGAGACTAAGATTTCATGACTTTGACTTTTAAGAATAGTCATCAGTGAAAATTTAGTCATCAGAATAGTCATCAGTAAAGTTGATAGACCACCTTTAAATGAACCTCCATACAAATGAATTAACTGCATATTGCATTTAAGTTATTTACATGAAGGGCATCTGTACTTGAAAGTACTTAAAACATCATATCAGGTGTTAAAAAAGGACATCTTACAAGAGTCATGCAAAATGTCACATATACTGTTCTTCCACAAACTGAAATCATCACTGGAGATATACTGTTCTTCCACAAACTGAAATCATCACTGGAGATATACTGTTCTTCCACATTCTAAAAATTAAAACGGCAATAAAAAAAGTATTATTTGAAATAACAAAAAAATATAAATTGTTGTTGGAAGATATGGGTATGGTGAATTATTTCTCAACCATAAAACACCTAATGTGGTACACACAATTAATAATATAAAAATAACTGATTATCTTAAAATTGAAAAATTGTCACATATATGGTTCTTCGTCTGTAGGATTCAATTGTTTACAGACAGATTATTTCATTTATAATTCACTGTATCACAATTCCAGTGGGTCAAAGGTTTACATATACTAAGTTGACTGTGCCTTTAAACAGCTTGGAAAATTCCCGAAATTGATGCTGTCATGGCTTTAGAAGCTTCTGATAGGCTAATTGACATAATTTAAGTCAATTGGAGGTGTACCTGTGGATGTATTTCAAGGCCTACCTTCAAACTCAGTGCATCTTTGCTTGACATCATGGGAAAATCAAAAGAAATCAACCAAGACCTCAGAAAAAAAACTGTAGACCTCCACAAGTCTGGTTCACCTTGGGAGCAATTTCCAAATGCCTGAAGGTACCACGTTCATCTGTACAAACAATAGTACTCAAGTATAAACACCATGGGACCACACAGCCGTCATACCGCTCAGGAAGGAGACACGTTCTGTCTCCTAGAGATGAACGTACTTTGGTGCAAAAACAGGTACAAAAGTATCTAAATCCACAGTAAAACGAGTCCTATATTCACATAACCTGAAAGGCCACTCAGCAAAGAAGCCACTGCTCCAAAACCGCCATAAAAAAGCCAGACTACGGTTTGCAAATGCACATGGGGACAAAGATCGCACTTTTGGAGAAATGTCTTCTGGTCTGATGAAACAATAATAGAACTGTTTGACCATAATGACCATCATGTTTGGAGGAAAAAGGTGGACGCTTGCAAGCTGAAGAACACCATCCCAACCGTGAAGCACGATGGTTGCAGCATCATGTTGTGGGGGTGCTTTGCTGCAGGAAGGACTGGTGCTGGTCAAAATAGATGGCAACATGAAGATGGAAAATTATGTGGATATATTGAAGCAACATCTCAGGACATCAGTCCAGAAGTTAAAGCTTGGTCGTAAGTAGGTCTTCCAAATGGACCATGACCCCAAGCATACTTCCAAAGTTGTGGCAAAATGGTTAAGGACAACAAAGTCAAGGTATTGGAGTGGCCATCACAAAGCCATGACCTCAGTCCCAAAGAAAATTTTTGGGCAGAACTGAAAAGGGTGTGTGAGCAAGGAGGCCTACAAACCTGATTCCGTTACACCAGCTCTGTCAGGAGGAATGGGCCAAAATTCACCAAACTTATTGTGGGAAGCTTGTGGAAGGCTCCCCAAAACATATAATTTAAAGGCAATGCTAGCAAATACTAATTGACTGTATGCAAACTTCTGACCTACTGGGAATGTGATGAAAGAAATAAAAGCTGAAAAAAATAATTCTCTCTACTATTATTCTAGCATTTCACATTCTTAAAATAAAGTGGTGATCCTAACTGACCTAAAACAGGGACTTTTTACTAGAATTAAATGTCAGGAATTGTGAAAAACTGAGTTTAAATGTATTTGGCTATGGTGTATGTAAACTTCCGACTTCAACTACACATTTTACAAACCCTGTATATTTTACATTGGTTATCTTGTTTTTATTAGTCCCACCCTTCAGCTCCATTCAACCCCTCCCATCTATCTCTTAACACCATCATTTTTGGATTTCTATTTGCTATATATTTTTCAACTGTGCCGTGATGCTTCACAAAAGTACTGAACATTTCTATTCTCATAGCTTCTACAGATTGTAAATTAAAGATAAACATTTATAATATTATTGCTCGATTGACTATGACTTTTCAAATCACCCAGTATTGCTATCTGCAGCGTTACAGTGCCTTGCAAAAGTATTCATCCCCCTTGGCATTTTTCCTATTTTGTTGCATTACAATCTGTAATTTAAATGGATTTTATTTGGATTTCCTGTAAAGGATATAAACAAATATTACTGTTACTGTTTGATCAGGTTGCAATTCCAAGATCCATTTCAATAGCTCAGTGTTCTCATTTCACTATACAGTGAAACAACAGTGAAATGTAATGTGATTCATTTCGGATTTCAAAGCTACTTTTGCACTCAACAAGTATAAACTTTGATACAAAGTATAAGGATTCAGGAATGAATCCTAAAGTAACTTCTTAACATCAGCTCCACTGATGTAAACATCTACTATGCTTAACCATGTCAATATTTGATTTACGCTGGTATACAGTGCATTCCCTCTGGCCCAGCCAGAGCCCAAACTTGAACCCGATCTAACATTTCTGGATAGACCTGAAAATAGCTGTGCAGTGACGCTCCACATCCAACCTGCAGAAAATAATGGGATAATCTCCCCAAATTCAGGTGTGCCAAGCTTGTAGCGTCATACCCAATAAGACTCGAGGCAGTAATCGCTGCCAAAGGTGCTTCAACAAAGTTCTGAGTAAAACTTATGTAAATGTGATATTTAAGGTTGTTTTTGCTTTGTTATTATGGGGTATTGTGTGTAGATTGATGATGGGAAAAAACAAACAATTTAATCTATATTAGAGGAAGGCATTAATGTAACAAAATATGGAAAAAGTCAAGGTGGCTATTAGGTGGCTTCCCATGAAAGGATACTTATTTACCTCAATCATAACTCTTTAACTGCTAGAGCAGCATGTCCAACGTTTTAAAATTGAAAGTTCCTTCCTAACTTTGAACGCCATGGCTGCAAGAAAACAAAAACATGCCTCCCTGGGGATTTGGGGGTATAGGCGATGGAGGGGAGGAGTGGTAGAGGGATGGAGAGGAAAGGCCCTCTCTTTGTCTACGGTAACCAATGGAAATCCTTTGACCAGCCAAGCTGACTGAGAGAGACACTATAATTTGTGTGTGTGTGTTGATCATGTGATTGGTGAGCTCCATTACACTGACATCTGGTCTGAACACACACACTCACAGAGAGAGAGAGAACGAGAGAGAGAGAGAGAGAGAGAGAGAGGGAGAGAGAGAGAGCCCCAGTGGATGTCTCTCTGTGTTAATGATGGCCACGGTGGCACAATTACCCAGGCACAGGGACAAAGACCCAAGCCACCAGTGGGTGTGGTGGGTGAGGGGCGAAGATATGCCCTCTCAACCTCTCCAATGACAAAATGACCAGCTGAGTTGCTCAGGATAATGTGCCTGTCATCTTAGATAGGAGTGACTTGCCTAGTTAAATAAAGGTTAAATAAAAGTAAATAAACACAGCATAGAAGGTGATCAACCTCAGTCAGGGTTGTTGTTTTCATGCAACTTTCTATGAAAAATATGTAACATTTTCTGGTGCAGATCTAACATGTAGGCTTTGATTTTGAGGTCTTTCTTCATGTTGACAAGCTAGGGGTTAAGACCAAATGCATTCATACATTTCCTTCCGTATACAGCCTTCTCTAACATGTTGGTGGGCATTGTTCTGGTCTGGGCTAAGATCACCTCTCTAGTTGGCCGATGGTGATCCTTTACTACAGTGACCCAGATAGGGGCTGTGGAGCTGCCAAACACTTCAGGGCTGTGTCTTAAATGGCACCCCATTCCCTATACAGTGCACTACTTTTGACCAGAGCTGGTCAAAAGCAGATCACTATATAGGGAATTGGGTGCCACAGCTCTCGTTGTTACCTAATAAGCCAGCCTATCATGCTGTGTGAAAGAGGCTTACCACACAAAGAGGGAGTTCAGAAGGGTTTCTGTGGTTTGAGTTATGAGCTCGGTTCTGTCCCAAATGGCACCTTATTCCATATGCCCACAACCCTCTTTCAAGCCATGAGTTGATATGAGGAGTGGTCTTTCCATTATGCCGAGAGGTCCAAGACAATAAACAAGTTTGTCTGCGCGTGCGTTTGTGTCTGTGCACCTGTTGCATTTCCAGTATGTTTTCCTGGCCATCCCTCAGCATCATACAGTCACTCAGTGCACAATGCCTGCATCCCAAATGGCACACTTTATAGTGTACTACGTTTGACCAGGGCCCATAGGGTAGTAGTGCACTTTATAGGGAATAGGGTGCCATTTGGGACATAACCCTTTAATGAGTAACCTAATTAAACAAACACTAGAGGCTAAACAAACATTTGTTGTTTCAACATCCACATTTTGTAACATTCACTCCAGAGATAAAGTCCAGATTTGTGTGGTATATTCTTGGTCAGGTCAGTCACATCAGGACAGTGTGTGTGTTTATGTGTATGTGTGTCTCACATCAGGATAGTGAGTAAAGGACCATGGTTTGCTTGGCTGGCATAAGCTCTACATATCTCACGGTAAACAGGGGTAATACTGTAGATTTAGGTCAGTTGGAGCAGACTAGCCTAATTATCTGACAACATGTCCTATGTATTATTTGTTTATGAAAAGACAGATGCACCTGGGATGGTATGTCAGGGTGGCACAACTGTTACTACTAGTTCACATCTGGCTTATTTTACACTTGTCTCTCACCCAATTGGCTGACTCCTAAGATCTATAACCCTGGTCTGTCACCCAATTGGCTGACTCCTAAGACCTATTACCCTGGTCTGTCACCCAATTGGCTGACACCTAAAATCTATAATCCTTGTCTCTCACTCATTTGGAAGACTCCTAAGATTTAGAGGCCTTGTCTGTCACCCAATTGGCTGACTCCCAAGACCTAGAACCCTAGATGGGCAATGGCTGTGATTGGAGAAAGCTGAGGATGGATACACAACGTTGTAATTACTCCACAATACTAACCTAATTGACAGAGTGAAAAGAAGGTATACAAATATTCAAAAAATTGCATCCTGTTTGCAACAAGGCAGTAAAGTAATACTTCAAAATATTTGGCAAAGCAATTCACTTTTAGTCCTAAATACAAAGTGTTATGTTTGGGGCAAATCCAATACAACACATTACTGAGTACCACTCTCCATAAGCAGAGTGGTGTCTATGGGTATAATAATAATAATAATTTATCACATTTCTCTAGTGCTTTTCATAGAATCTCAAAGCGCTTCAAGAGCAAACATAAACAAGCAATATATCATGACAGGTCAACCAATAGAAGCCAAGTCTTTGAAAGCTGCATCCTCCAAAGATGGAGAAGGTCAGTTCATGGCTTGAGCGAAGAGAGCTGGTCAGAGGAGGGTAGATGGTGATGGAGTCTGCTGATGATCTTGCAGAGGGCAAGTCTGGGAACCAGCCTGTGTCTTATAGCCACTGGACTTCTCCTCTTCCACTCTGTGTAGCACCCACTTGGGTGATGCCTCAGCAGCTCTGGGTGCCAGAAAGATCACCACACAAAGTTCAGAATAGTAGCCAGTCGTCCTCACTACGAGCCCTCTGCCTCAGCACTGCTCGATTCCTGTATCTCCTATTCCTCTTACGCTTCAGGCGACTCCTCAAATAATTTTCTCAGAAGATCAGGAATTGGCAGCAAGGTGAAACAAAAAAGCTACTGTGTCCAGATGCAAAAACATTAGACAGCTAGCAAAATCCTAGAGGAAAACTTGGTTCAGCCTGCTTTCCACCAGATACCGGGATATTAATTCACCTTTAAGGACAATTCGGTCACTCAGACAACACAGGGCCAAATCTACACTGGAGTTGCTTACCAAGAAGACAGTGAATGTTCCTGAGTGGCCGAATTACAGTTTTGACAAATCTACTTGAAAATCTATGGCAAGACCTGAAAAATGTTTATCTATTATTGATCAAAAACCATTTGACAGAGCATGAATAATTTTTTTATGAATAATGGGCAAATTTTGCACAATCCAAGTGTGGAAAGCTCCAATTTTAAATAAATGTTGCAACACATTTTAAAATATGTTTTCACTTTGCCATTATGGGGTATTGTGTGTAGATGGTTGAGAAAAAAAACTATTTAATCCATTTTGAATTCAGGCTGTAACACAACAAAATATGTAATATGTCAAGTGGTATGAATACTTTCTGAAGGCACTGTATTTCCTTAGTAATTTGTTCAGCTCAGGAAAATGCTTCTGACGGAGCTGCTTAAACGAGAACATGGAAAAGATTAAGAAGAACACATGCAAGCACCCATGACCATCACACATCCCCATTAAAGCCACACATAGAAGACACTCAGTGATTTTGAACAGTACTTATCACAACAACAATAACAACAATGACATGTCATGTCACAACAAAGGTTTATCATATCGAGGAATGAATGCTATTGTCAACAAAGGACTCAAAACTGTATTTTAAAATTAGACGACCCACTGTTTTGCTTGTTAGGCTTCATAGATGGTCTACGTTGACACACTAAACTCTTTAGACAAGAAGATTGACTGGAAACACAAACTAAGATTGTGTAATGATGATGAAGGGGTTCTCTAATACATATTCACATGCTACCTTCCCTTATTGTCAACGTTAATGTGCCCCTGCCACACCCATGATATCCAAAATCGAAGTATTTGGCAAAATACAATTTCAGTAGCCTATTTGTGTAAACATAAAAGTAGTACAAAATATGTACACACTAAAATGTATATTATGCTCTTTCCCTAGAGATAAATGTTGACACAGCCTACTTTCCCTCTTCCCTGCTAGGCTGAAATACCATAGTTTAGTGTAGCAGGTGTGTGAACAACATACAATTCCATCATTGTAGTGACTTATCTACCAACATTCTTATTATGGGTTTTATTTTCAAACAGAGCTGCATTGAAAGGATAACACACTCATTGGAATGAATAGGCTAGGCACTAAATGGCAGAATGGGCTGGTTGATGATCAATGAGCACTGATAATTTCAGTGAACAATTATAATTTCAGTAAGGAAATGCTGGTGTCAGATCTGTTATCTTAGAGAGCAATTATTCTGTATAGGTAAGTAGGCCTGCTATGCTTTAAAAAATTATTTCCCAATTCTCATACTTTGGTATGGACAACCTGGACTCAGAGGTAACATAACATAGTGAACGAAAATCAGGGACACTCAAATTAGTGTGATATGTTACATATGGATGTATTAATTTGTGGATGTTCATCAACCATTTTGTATGTTATGCTGCAAATTCCAATTTGTATGATATGTTACGAATTGCAAGTCATACAATATTTTACGAATTTGAAATACGTATATGTTGCAAATTCAAATTTGTTGTGACTAACGCTAACGTTAGCTAGGATGGATAATGCTAACGTTAGCCAGGTGGCTAAAGTTGTCCGTGATGATATTTGAACACACAACCTTTGGGTTACTACACGTTCATGTTATATGCCTACCCTTCCACCATCATTTCATGTTTGCTGTTTCGCTTTACACTCCAACATGATAGGAAAACGTCATCCTGACATGGTTTTGCAAAAAGGTAGCTGACATGTTTCTCAGTATGTTGCAGTAAATGGAAAAAGATGACTGTCGCAGGGTTAACATTTTTCTTGTTTATCTCATGTCTGTCTCTGTCTCACTCTCTACCTTCTCTTTATCCCTCCCTCGCTCATTATCTTCTCTCTTCCTCCCCCTTCTTTCACACCCTCCACCTCTCTCACCCTCTCTGTCTCAAGTTCTATTCACAATGGTATTCAGTTGGTAAGAGACAGACATTCCGTAAATACTAGGAATAGATTGTCCACCATCTATGCGTTATCCAGACAGAAAAGAGAAATAGGCAAAATAACATTTTGATTTAGAGCAATAAAGAAATGGAATAAATTAACTGAGCAAACTAGAAACCTTTCAATATATAAATTTAAACATTATCTTAAAACAATTTAAATATAGTATATAGAAATGATGTGGGACTATAGTAGATGAAGAATCAATATTTTTTAGATTGAGTATTTATTGGGTCATTATTCTAGTATATTATGTATGTTTGTAATAGTGTGTTATATGTGAAAGTGTGTTTGTATTATACGGAAGAGACAAGACAAGACAAGGACAGACAGGACAGGGCAGACAGACAGGACAGGGCAGACGTAACCATACCAAGTGTAACATATCATACTAATTTGAGAGTTCCGGATTTTCATTAACTATGTGACATCTAGTCTATGAGACCAGCCTGGTCTGGATAAAACCCCTACAACTCACTGATCTATGCATTGATTCTGAGAAAACGTCAGCTGCAGTTTGTTGGTGAACTTCACACAGGGGTGCACTAAGCTACTTTGTTCTCTGTACCCCAAGCAAAATTATTCGGACAGATTGGTGCCCGATGATTTGCAGCCGCTAACCTGTATTTATGATTGTCTCATTAGGCGGGTGCTTACATTTGTCCTATTTTACACATGTACACGTGTGTGAATTAGAAATTAGTTTTTTTTTTGCATATCCTACTCCCCTGAAACACCCTCAGAGAGTGAGGTCACGGCCAGGGATCAGCCATTATTGACAGCAACCCTAGAGCAATTAGGGTTAAGTGCCTTGCTCAAGGACACATTGACAGATTTTTCACTCAGTTGGCTCAGGAACCTAGTCAAAAAATGACCTTTCGGTTAAATGCCCCAAGGTTCTTAACCGCTAAACTACTTGCTCCCACGCCTCATGACATTGTAACACTGCTGTAACACTGCATTTTGATTTATTTGGCACCTGTGGAATATTTGACGTGCAAATATAACATGAAAAGTTATAAAAACTTGTGCATTCTGCTTAACTTACCTTTTTTAGCCGGTTATGTATTACAGTTTGAAATACTTGAGACACAAATAAACCAATCCCGATGAACAGCAGATGAGCGCAGACAATCCCAACTCCATATACAGCACAAGATCTTTGAGTCATGATGCAGGACAACAGCGCGTAAAAGTTGTAACACAGCAAGAAGAGGTCTATACCGTTGAAATGTGGCAACTGAGCCGGCTGCGCTTTTATCTTCAAGTTCCTTCAGTTCACGTGCACACATTAGGCACAAAGCATCGTCAAAGTTGACCTTGTTGTCCTCTTTTGTGGTTTGTGGTCAGTTTTTCCGTAACTTGTAAAGTGGTAGAACTTGGATTCTGTATTAGTTACCGAATTTGTTTATTCTAGTCGACTATAATGGTAATCACTTCTTTACTCTTCTTAGTTTTAAGTCATTGCAAGAAAAGGAATGTATGCTAAATTTAGTTATCTGTTGCCTGGTTAATAATGAGATCTTTCACAATAAAAGGAGGTCGTCTGCAATCCGGGGTGGTGAAGGTGTAATAAACTGTATGAATAATCCCAGTGGATATTTGTAGGGTGGTGCGAAAGTCGCGCTTGTGCGCTAAGCGAATGTTGATTGGTCACACCGCAATGTCTGCTGTTCTCCCTGTGTCAATACGGTTACTGTTTCTGCCTGATTGAGAGGAAAAGTAACAGTGTTGTTGTATTCATTCGTGCACACTGTAGAAAACGCTTTGCAATTAAAACGAGCGTTTGTTATTGGACAAGTTCAGGTTAGCCGGTCCCCGCTTCGGCTTGTTCTTTTTCTGTTTGCTTCCTAGTGAGTACACCTCAGGGTTGGCTGTCTTGCAACTCACACAGGTTATGGGCAGACAGCCTAAAATTCACCGAGATCCTTGTTTCATAATGGTGCATAAAAGAGCTGGATAAAATAATTTGAAGTCATAAACAATAATCCATGTGGAGATAATTTAATATATATATATTTTTTTTAATGTAATTAATTGTTTCACACTATTTGCATGGATTGAAATGATTTGACATCAAACTACAAGGGCAAAACATTTTTTTTTTAAACTAATGTCAAATGATAATTCCAACCCTGTCAACAAGTGTAATAAGTAATATAAGAACGTCTAGACATTTCATATAGTAACCTATTCAAATATAAAGGTATTAGTTTAGTTATAGGATGTTTAAAATACCATTTGTCAGTTGCAGAGTTAGATGGAAAACATGTTGACTCTAAGACATAGTTTGTAAAACATTGCGTGTTAAAGCTTAGAGTGTTATTTCCTTTTCTCTCACAAACAAATTTTCAGTTTAGTTTGCCCCTCATTTCGCACTGAATGTCTAATTTACAAATAATAGGATGGTAACGGGCCATTGAGGCCAAGGAGAGTCTTGACCCGGAAATACAGTGCTATCTTAAAAAGTTCTCTGAATACCCAGAAGGTCGGGTGTGGCACTGGCTAGGATAAATAATGTCAGACACTATACATTTGCAGCATGCCAAATGAGCATCTATGTAAACTTGTATTTGTATGGACTAGTGATGCAATTACAAATAAAATAATGTCAAAGCCTTTTTTTTTCTCTATCCATACAGTATGATGCACCTCATGATATAGAGAGTGTATTCTAGAAATGACCCACATGTTTTTGGAATCAGAACTTTTAGAGAGTGAAGAACTAAATATAAAACATACGGATACTGTATTTATCATGCCTTAGCCACACCTGACCTTCTGAGTCTTCAGAAGACCTTTTTCCAACTTCGGGCAAAGAGTGATGGTTAGGGGGCCATCTCATCAAAATAAGTGCTGCACCCATGGGGGGTTGAATAAGTGCTGCACCCATGTATTACACATACTGTATATAGAGGGCCTCAGGGCCATGAAATAGCCAGTTATTTCCTAAGTATGAGTTCTCTGCAGGGATCAAATTACATTTGGGCTATGAGGGGTAGGGCACCTCCATAACAAATCAGGACCACCCCAAGTTTTGTAAGTGAGACTATCAGCACATTCAGATAACAGTGTAACCCATCCCTTAATAATGCTCGCAGGAGCCTCTGACTTGTCCAAGCAACACGAGTCTGGCCAGCGAGACTTTTGGGGGCTGTTTTGTTAGACTTCAGTGTGGCTATTGACATTATTGATCATAGTCTGCTGCTGGAAAACATATGTGTTATGGCTTTACACCCCCTGCTATAATGTGGATAAAGAGTTACCTGTCTAACAGAACAAATAGAGTGTTCTTTAATGGAAGCCTCTCCAACATAATCCAGGTAGAATCAAAATCAACATCAAATAAAATAAAATGTATTGGTCACATACACATTGTTAGCAGATGTTATTGCGAGTGTAGTGAAATGCTTGTGCTTCTTGTTCCGACAGTGCAGCAATATCCAACAAGTAATATCTAAGGATTCCACATAAATACCTAATACATCAGTTAAGTTGACTGAAAACATTCTCATTTATAGCAATGTCCTGGGGAATAGTTACAGGGGAGATGAATGAGCCAATTATAAACTAGGGATGATTAGGTGACCATGATGGTATGAGGGCCAGTTTGGGAATTTAGCCAGGACACCAGTGTTAACTGGTGAATAAATCACAGACAGTGTTACCAAGAAAAACACCCACACCATAACACCTCCTCCTCCATGCTTTAAGGTGAGAAATACACATGTGATGATCATTCGTTCACCCACACCGCGTCTCACAAAGACAACTGTTGGAACCAAATATTTCCAATTTGGACCCAAGTCCAAATTACAACTTTCCACTGGTCTAATGTCCATTGCTCGTGCTTCTTGGCCCAATCAAGTCTCTTCTTATTATTGGTGTCCTTTAGTAGTGGTTTCTTTGCAGCAATTTTACCATAAAGGCTTGATTCACACAGTCTCCTCTGAACAGTTGATGTTGAGTGTGTCTGTTACTTGAACTCTGTGAAGCATTTATTAGGGCTGCAATTTCTGAGGCTGGTAACTCTAATGAACTTGTCCTCTGCAGCAGAGGTAACTCTGGGTCTTCCAGGTTTTTAACTTCAGGTTTTCCATTCCTGTGGAAGTCCTCGTGAGAGCCTGTTCCATCATAACGCTTGAGTTTTTTTGCGACTGCACTTGACTATTGACTGACCTAATGTCTTAAAGTAATGGACTGTCGTTTCTCTTTGATTATTTGAGCTGCTCTTGCCACAATATGGTCTTTGCTTTTTACCAAATAGGGCTATCTTCTGTATACCACTCCTACCTATATATTTTTCACAGGTGAATTTCTCCAAATCATGTCTCCTACCAGTCCAGTACAAATTGTACCTTGGAGGATGCCTCAAACATGATTTAAAGATCATTATAATGCTGAAAAGTCTAATATTATATTCATCTGTTAATACACAATGTTCACAATTAATACACAATTAAAGAAATATTGCAAGGTTGTAAATCTCCAAATAATATCTCATATCATTCCTATATTAGTTTGATGGTAGACATAATTTTCTATCAGAAATGTATTGAAAATGTTTCACATGTAAAACACGTCAAGTCTCTCCTAATAGTTAGAAATAGGTCTGTTCAAAGCTGGTCCGACCAATCGGATTCCACGCTTCAAGATTGCTTCGATCAAGTGGGACAATAACATTGATGAATATGCTGATTCGGTGAGCAAAGTTTATTAGCAAGTGCATCAGTGATGTTGTACCCACAGCTTCAATTAAAACATTCCCCAACCAGAAACTTTGGATCGATGGCAGCATTCGCGCAAAACTGAAAGCGTTAACCACTGCTTTTAATCAGGGCAAGGTGACCGGAACAATGACCGAATACAAACAGTGTAGCTATTCCCTCCGCAAGGCAATCAAACAAGCTAAGAGTCAGTATAGAGACAAAGTAGAGTCCCAGACACGAGAGGTATGTGGCAGGGTCTACAGTCAATCACGGACTACAAAAGGAAAACCAGCCCCGTCGCGGACCACGATGTCTTGCTCGCCGACAAAATAAACAACTTCATTGCTCGCATTGAGGACAATACAGTGCCACCGACGTGACCCGCTACCAAAGACTGTGGGCTCTCCTTCTGCGTGGCCGACGTGAGTAAAACATTTAAACGTGTTAACCCTCGCAAGGCTGCCGGCCCAGACGGCATCCCTAGCCGCGTCCTCAGAACATGCGCAGACCAGCTGTCTGGTGTGTTTACGGACATATTCAATACATCCCTATCCCAGTCTGCTGTCTCCACATGCTTCAAGATGGCCACCATTATTCCCGTTCCCAAGAAAGCTAAGGTAACTGAACTAAATTACTATCGCCCCGTAGCACTCACTTCTGTCATCATGAAGTGTTTTGAGAGACTAGTCAAGGATCATATCACCTCCACCCTACCTGTCACCCCATACCCATTTCAATTTGCTTACCGCTCCAAAAGGTCCACGGACAATGCAATCGCCATCACACAGCCCTAGCCCATCTGGACAAGAGGAATACCTACAGTGGCTTGCAAAAGTATTCACTCCCCTTGGCATTATACCTATTTTGTTGCCTTACAACCTGGAATTCAAATGGATTTTTTTGGGGGGGTTGTATCATTTGATTTACACAAAATGCCTACCACTTTGAAAATGCAAAATGTTTTTTATTGTGAAACAAACAAGAAATAAGACAAAAACAGAAAAGTTTAGCGTGCATACAGTGGGGCAAAAAAGTATTTAGTCAGCCACCAATTGTGCAAGTTCTCCCACTTAAAAAGATGAGAGGCCTGTAATTTTCATCATAGGTACACTTCAACTATGACAGACAAAATGAAAAAAAAAAAAATCAAGAAAATCACATTGTAGGATTTTTTATGAATTTATTTGCAATGATGGTGAAAATTAATTATTTGGTCACCTACAAACAAGCAAGATTTCTGGCTCTCACAGACCTGTAACTTCTTCTTTAAGAGGCTCCTCTGTCCTCCACTCGTTACCTGTATTAAGGGCACCTGTTTGAACTTGTTATCAGTATAAAAGACACCTGTCCACAACCTCAAACAGTCACACTCCAAACTCCACTATGGCCAAGTCCAAAGAGCTGTCAAAGGACACCCGAAACAAAATTGTAGACCTGCACCAGGCTGGGAAGACTGAATCTGCAATACGTAAGCAGCTTGGTTTGAAGAAATCAACTGTGGGAGCAATTATTAGGAAATGGAAGACATACAAGACCACTGATAATCTCCCTCGATCTGGGGCTCCACGCAAGATCTCACCCCGTGGGGTCAAAATGATCACAAGAACGGTGAGCAAAAATCCCAGAACCACACGGGGGGACCTAGTGAATGACCTGCAGAGAGCTGGGACCAAAGTAACAAAGCCTACAATCAGTAACACACTACGTCGCCAGGGACTCAAATCCTGCAGTGCCAGACGTGTCCCCCTGCTTAAGCCATGTCCAGGCCCGTCTGAAGTTTGCTAGAGAGCATTTGGATGATCCAGAAGAAGATTGGGAGAATGGTAAAAACTCAACTCGTAGTGTTTGGAGGACAAAGAATGATGAGTTGCATCCAAAGAACACCATACCTACTGTGAAGCATGTTGCCCAGCAACAGCCCCAAACATCACTGCTCTAGAGGAGATCTGCATGGAGGAATGGGCCAAAATACCAGCAACAGTGTGTGAAAACCTTGTGAAGACTTACAGAAACCGTTTGACCTCTGTCATTGCCAACAAAGGGTATATACAGTGCCTTGCGAAAGTATTCGGCCCCCTTGAACTTTGCGACCTTTTGCCACATTTCAGGCTTCAAACATAAAGATATAAAACTGTATTTTTTTGTGAAGAATCAACAACAAGTGGGACACAATCATGAAGTGGAACGACATTTATTGGATATTTCAAACTTTAACAAATCAAAAACTGAAAAATTGGGCGTGCAAAATTATTCAGCCCCTTTACTTTCAGTGCAGCAAACTCTCTCCAGAAGTTCAGTGAGGATCTCTGAATGATCCAATGTTGACCTAAATGACTAATGATGATAAATACAATCCACCTGTGTGTAATCAAGTCTCCGTATAAATGCACCTGCACTGTGATAGTCTCAGAGGTCCGTTAAAAGTGCAGAGAGCATCATGAAGAACAAGGAACACACCAGGCAGGTCCCAGATACTGTTGTGAAGAAGTTTAAAGCCGGATTTGGATACAAAAATATTTCCCAAGCTTTAAACATCCCAAGGAGCACTGTGCAAGCGATAATATTGAAATGGAAGGAGTATCAGACCACTGCAAATCTACCAAGACCTGGCCGTCCCTCTAAACTTTCAGCTCATACAAGGAGAAGACTGATCAGAGATGCAGCCAAGAGGCCCATGATCACTCTGGATGAACTGCAGAGATCTACAGCTGAGGTGGGAGACTGTCCATAGGACAACAATCAGTCGTATATTGCACAAATCTGGCCTTTATGGAAGAGTGGCAAGAAGAAAGCCACACAGATATCCATAAAAAGTGTCGGTTAAAGTTTTCCACAAGCCACCTGGGAGACATACCAAACGTGGAAGAAGGTGCTCTGGTCAGATGAAACCAAAATTGAACTTTTTGGCAACAATGCAAAACGTTATGTTTGGCGTAAAAGCAACACACCATCCCCACTGTCAAACATGGTGGTGGCAGCATCATGGTTTGGGCCTGCTTTTCTTCAGCAGGGACAGGGAAGATGGTTAAAATTGATGGGAAGATGGATGGAGCCAAATACAGGACCATTCTGGAAGAAAACCTGATGGAGTCTGCAAAAGACCTGAGACTGGGACGGAGATTTGTCTTCCAACAAGACAATGATCCAAAACATAAAGCAAAATCTACAATGGAATGGTTCAAAAATAAACATATCCAGGTGTTAGAATGGCCAAGTCAAAGTCCAGACCTGAATCCAATCGAGAATCTGTGGAAAGAACTGAAAACTGCTGTTCACAAATGCTCTCCATCCAACCTCACTGAGCTCGAGCTGTTTTGCAAGGAGGAGTGGGAAAAAATTTCAGTCTCTCGATGTGCAAAACTGATAGACATACCCCAAGCGACTTACAGCTGTAATCGCAGCAAAAGGTGGCGCTACAAAGTATTAACTTAAGGGGGCTGAATAACTTTGCACGCCCAATTTTTCAGTTTTTGATTTGTTAAAAAAAGTTTGAAATATCCAATAAATGTCGTTCCACTTCATGATTGTGTCCCACTTGTTGTTGATTCTTCACAAAAAAATACAGTTTTATATCTTTATGTTTGAAGCCTGAAATGTGGCAAAAGGTCGCAAAGTTCAAGGGGGCCGAATACTTTCGCAAGGCACTGTAGGTCCACTCTCATCAGTGTTAATTTAAAACTTTTTGCAGTGTTAATATTGAAACACTCTCTGATGATAACAATTCAGGTGTTGTCCAAATGACCCATGGGAGTGTTTTTTCAAAACCCTCAGTATTAAGCAGCAACACCTTTCAGTGTTGAGGATCAACTCTAGAGAATGCATCCTGTAGCTGAATTGACACCAGGAAGTGCTAAATATTCACACTAGGAAATAAACACATTTTGTCTGGTTCTCTCCCACTCATAAATCAAGCCTGCAAGTTGCAGGTGAGTTAAAGGGGTGCAATAAAGGATTTGTTACAAAAGTAGTGACCCTGTTTTGTTTCATTTATTTAGGCCACAATGAGAGGGTGCATCAGAATGAAATCAGTGCATCACAGGCACATCAGAATGAAATCAGTGCATCACAGGCGCATCAGAATGAAATCAGTGCATCACAGGCGCATCAGAATGAAATCAGTGCATCACAGGCACATCAGAATGAAAACAGTGCATCACAGGCGCATAGGAATTAAATCAGTGCATCACTGGCGCATCACAGAGAAAACACTGCATCACACGTTCCTTAAAAATGAAATCAGTGCATCACAGCGGCATCAGAATGAAAACAGTTCATCACAGATGCATCCGAATTAAAACAGTGAATCACATGTGCATCAGAATGAAAACAGTGCATCACGGGCACATCAGAATTAAATCAGTGCATCACAGGCACATCAGAATGAAATCAGTGCATCACAGGTGCCTCAGTACATGTACTATTTTAGAACAAGAGTATTTTCAGAGTTGTTATTTAACACAAGTGGAAGTCCTAAAACTAGGTATGCAATTTTCTTTGGTTGTCAATAATCTGACTATTACTCAATCATGTCAATCAACGAACAACATAAAGGCTCTCATCAGCACCATAAGCACTTTGAAGGACAAAAGGCTTATAAAATTTCAGATGATCAACTTTGACAACAACTTCGTCATCAACACCATCAAACACAGTGAATGCATTGTAATGTTCACTGAAATTATCAGTATGCAACTTGTCCAACAATAGGTATACATTAGTCACCACAATGATCTTAGTTATTTTACAAAAGACTGGCATTTCATGCTCCATCTTACTGCAAACTAACAGTCCCACTCTGTACATTGTGCCATCCATCTTAACCCAGCTGGTAGAGTAAATGGATTTCTGCATAGTGACCTGAAGTGATGCTGCCAACTCCTCACCACCAGTAAAATCACTCAGGGAAAATGCTTTCAACAGTCCATAATCAGTATGTTGCAATGGTGATGTCTACCAGTGATGGCTAATAGCAAATGTATGTTTTTTGGCAAGGGGCTAAGTATTGTTCTTGAAGTTTTTGAGGTTGTTCTTAAAGAGTTTGTGCTTTGCCTCAAACCTCACGCTCCACATAAGAAGTCACTGCTCCAAAACCGCCATAAAAAAGTCAGACTACGGTTTGCAAATGCACATGGGGACAAAGGTTGTACTTTTTGGAGAAATGTCCTCTGGTCTGATTAAACAAAATAGAACTGTTTGGCCATAATGACCATCGTTATGTTTGGAGGAAAAAGGAGGACGCTGGCAAGCTGAAGAATACCATCCCAACCTTGAAGCACGGGGGTTGCAGCATCATTTTTTATTTGATTTTATTTCACCTTTATTTAACCAGGTAGGCTAGTTGAGAACAAGTTCTCATTTACAACTCTGACCTGGCCAAGACAAAGCATAGCAGTGTGAACAGACAACAACACAGAGTTACACATGGAGTAAACAATAAACAAGTCAATAGCACAGTAGAAAAAAAAAGAGTCTATATACATTGTGTGCAAAAGGCATGAGGAGGTAGGCGAATAATTACAATTTTGCAGATTAACACTGGAGTGATAAATTATCAGATGGTCATGTGCAGGTAGAGATACTGGTGTGCAAAAGAGCAGAAACGTGAATAAATAAAAACAGTATGGGGATGAGGTAGGTAAATTGGGTGGGCTATTTACCGATGGACTATGTACAGCTGCAGCGATCGGTTAGCTGCTCAGATAGCAGAAGTTTAAAGTTGGTGAGGGAGATAAATAAAAGTCTCCAACTTCAGCGATTTTTGCAATTCGTTCCAGTCACAGGCAGCAGAGAACTGGAAGGAAAGGCGGCCAAATGAGGTGTTGGCTTTAGGGATGACCAGTGAGATTCACCTGCTGGAGCGTGTGCTACGGGTGGGTGTTGCCATCATGACCAGTGAACTGAGATAAGGCGTAGCTTTACCTAACATGGACTTGTAGATGACCTGGAGCCAGTGGGTCTTGCGATGAATATGTAGCGAGGGCCAGCCGACAAGAGCATACAGGTCACAGTGGTGGGTGGTATAAGGTGCTTTAGTAACAAAACGGATGGCACTGTGACAAACAGAATCCAGTTTGCTGAGTAGAGTATTGGAAGCTATTCTGTAGATGACATCGCCAAAGTCGAGAATCGGTAGGATAGTCAGTTTTACTAGGGTAAGTTTGGCGGCGTGAGTGAAGCAGGCTTTGTTGTGGAATAGAAAGCCAACTCTAGATTTGATTTTAGATTGGAGATGTTTGATATGAGTCTGGAAGGAGAGTTTACAGTCTAGCCAGACACCTAGGTACTTATAGATGTCCACATATTCTAGGTCGGAACCATCCAGGGTGGTGCTGCTAGTCGGGCGTGCGGGTGCAGGCAGCGAACGGTTGAAAAGCATGCATTTGGTTTTACTAGCGTTTAAGAGCAGTTGGAGGCCACGGAAGGAGTGTTGTGTGGCATTGAAGCTCGTTTGGAGGTTAGTTAACACAGTGTCCAAGGAAGGGCCAGAAGTATACAGTATGGTGTCGTCTGCATAGAGGTGGATCAGGGAATCGCCCGCAGCAAGAGCAACATCATTGATATATACAGAGAAAAGAGTCGGACCGAGAATTGAACCCTGTGGCACCCCCATAGAGACTGCCAGAGGACCGGACAACATGCCCTCCGATTTGACACACTGAATTCTGAGTCTGCCGATAAGAATATGGTGATTGACAGTGTCGAAAGCCTTGGCCGGGTCAATGAAGACGGCTGCGCAGTACTGTCTTTTATCGATGGCGGTTATGATATCGTTTAGTACCTTGAGTGTCGCTGAGGTGCACCCGTGACCGGCTCGGAACCCAGATTGCACAGCGGAGAAGGTACGGTGGGATTCGAGATGGTCAGTGATCTGTTTGTTGACTTGGCTTTCGAATACCTTAGATAGGCAGGGCAGGATGGATAGAGGTCTGTAACAGTTCGGGTCCAGGGTGTCTCCCCTTTGAAGAGGAGGATGACTGCGTTAGCTGTCCAATTCTTGGGGATCTCAGACGATATGAAAGAGAGTTTGAACAGGCTGGTAATAGGGGTTGCGACAATGGCGGTGGATAGTTTCAGAAATAGAGGGTCCAGATTGTCAAGCCCAGCTGATTTGTACGGGTCCAGGGTTTTGCAGCTCTTTCAGAACATCTGCTATCCGGATTTGGGTAAAGGAGAAGTTGGGGAGGCATGGGCGAGTAGCTGCGGGGGGGGGGGGGGCAGGGCTGTTGACCGGGGTTGGAGTAGCCAGGAGGAAGGCATGGCCAGCCGTTGAGAAATGCTTGTTGAAGTTTTCGATTATCATGAATTTATCGGTGGTGACCGTGTTACCTAGCCTCAGTGCAGTGGGCAGTTGGGAGGAGGTGCTCTTGTTCTCTATGGACTTTACAGTGTTCCAGAACTTTTTGGAGTTAGAGCTACAGGATGCAAATTTCTGCTTGAAAAAGCTGGCCTTTGCTTTCCTGGCTGACTGCGTGTATTGGTTCCTGACTTCCCTGAACAGTTGCATATCACGGGGACTATTCGATGCTATTGCAGTCCGCCACAGGATGTTTTTGTGCTGGTCGAGGGCAGTCAGGTCTGGAGTGAACCAAGGGCTATATCTGTTCTTAGTTCTGCATTTTTTGAACGGAGCATGCTTATCTAAGATGGTGAGGAAGTTACTTTAAAAAAATGACCAGGCATCCTCAACTGACGGGATGAGGTCAATATCCTTCCAGGATACCCAGGCCAGGTCGATTAGAAAGGCCTGCTTGCAGAAGTGTTGCAGAAGTGTTTTAGGTTTGACAGTGATGAGGGGTGGTCGTTTGACTGCGGACCCATAGCGGATACAGGCAATGAGGCAGTGATCGCTGAGATCCTGGTTGAAGACAGTGGAAGTGTATTTGGAGGGACAGTTGGTCAGGATAACGTCTATGAGGGTGCCCTTGTTTACAGATTTAGGGTTGTACCTGGTGGGTTCCTTTATGATTTGTGTGAGATTGAGGGCATCTAGCTTGGATTGTAGGACTTCCGGGGTGTTAAGCATATCCCAGTATCCCAGCATATCCCAGGGGGGCGATCAATTCACAAATGGTGTCCAAGGCACAGCTGGGAGCTGAGGGGGGTCGGTAGCAGGCGGCAACAGTGAGAGACTTATTTCTGGAGAGAGTAATTTTTAAAATTAGTAGTTCAAACTGTTTGGGTATGGACCTGGAAAGTAAGACATTACTTTGCAGGATATCTCTGCAGTAGACTGCAACTCCTCCCCCTTTGGCAGTTCTATCTTGACGGAAAATGTTATAGTTGGGTATGGAAATCTCAGAATTTTTGGTGGCCTTCCTAAGCCATGATTCAGACACGGCAAGGACATCAGGGTTGGCAGAGTGTGCTAAAGCAGTGAGTAAAACAAACTTAGGGAGGAGGCTTCTGATGTTGACATGCATGAAACCAAGGCTTTTTCGATCACAGAAGTCAACAAATGAGGGTGCCTGGGGACATGCAGGGCCTGGGTTTACCCTCACATCACCCGCGGAACAGAGGAGGTATGAGGGTGCGGCTAGAGGCTATCAAAACTGGTCGCCTAGAGCGTTGGGGACAAAGAATAAAAGGAGCAGATGGTATGGTAGAATATATTCAGGGCATAATGCGCAGACAGGGGTATGGTGGGGTGCAGTTACAGCGGAGGTAAGCCCAGGCACTGGGTGATGCTGGTTGTAATGGGTGAGGTCACCGCATGTGTGGGAGGTGGGACAAAGGAGGTATCAGAGGTATGAAGAGTGGAACTAGGGGCTCCATTGTAAACTAAAACAATGATAACTAATCTGAACAACAGTATACAAGGCATATGGAGCGGCAGGGTAGCCTAGTGGTTAGAGCGTTGGACTAGTAACCGGAAGGTTGCAAGTTCAAATCCCCAAGCTGACAAGGTACAAATCTGTTGATCTGCCCCTGAACAGGCAGTTAACCCACTGTTCCTAGGCCGTCATTGAAAATAAGAATTTGTTCTTAACTGAGTAACCTAGTTAAATAAAGGTAAATATATATATATATATATATATATTGACATTTGAGAGAGACATACAGCGAGGCATAAAGTAATCGCAGGTGTTGATTGGGAGAGCTAGCTAAAACAACAGCTAATCAGCTAACACAACAACAGAAGGTAAAAATGGCGAAGACTAGGCAGAGAGGGTCGGATTAACTACACACAGAGCCTGAGTTCGCGGCTGGGGCCGACAGATAAAACATAAACAAACAGAATGGAGTACCGTGATTAATGGACTGTCCATCAGGCATCAGCTATGTAGCCAAGTGATCATAGTGTCCAGGGAGCAGCAGTAGATGGAACAGGGAACCTGCCACTACGCTAGCAGGCGACAAGGCGTTTAAAGTTAGTAGCCGGTTGAAGGCACATCGGCAGACCAGTCGTGGTGGTGTGGCAGGGGGCCGTGTCGACAGAGAATCCAAGCCAGATGGCGATAGAGGTATTGTAGAATTTAGTTTGCTGGCCGGGAGATGCTCACGGCTAACTGGTGCTAGCTTTGTGGCAGTGGCGTTAGCCAATCGGTAGCAGCGGTGATCCGGTGCCAAGGTCCAGAATTTACAGCAAGGATCCGGTGGAGTATCGAGCTCTAGCCGTGGGGTTCGGGTGAACAGCTGAGTAGGTCGGGAAGTGGGCCTCAGGGATAGCTTCGGTACTGGGTGCCACGGTGAGCTAGCTGCAAGCTGTGAGCTAGCTAGCTGTGAAGATCAGAAGTAGTGGTCCAGGGATTACGGCAGGAATCCGGTGTTGTTGTGGAGAGACAGTCCGATACTGGTAGAGTATTATCCAGGCTAAGAACAGGGCTGGTATCTGTGCAGAAGGTAAAAGCCGCTAACAATGACTGAATAGCTAATTAGCTGTTAGGTTCTTGAGGTTAGGTTCTTGAATGTGTTCTAAAATTAAAAATAATAGCGATACCGTATCACATTGGGTGAGGCAGGTTACCGGAAGGTATAATCAAATTAAAAATTGAAATATATATACAAAAAATACAAAAGTACACGAGACACGAACAAAACACGTCTTCACTGCTACGCCATCTTGGATGATCATGATTATGCTGTGGGGGTGCTTTGCTGCAGGAGGGTCTGGTGCACTTCACAAAATAGATGGCATCATGAGATAGGACAATTATGTGGATATATTGAAGCAACATCTCAAGACATTAGTCCGGAAGTTAAAGCTTGGTCGCAAATGGGTCTTCCAAATGGACAATGACCCCGAGCATACTTGCAAAGTTGTGGCAAAATTTAAGGACAACAAAGTCAAGGTATTGGAGTGGCCATCACAAAGCCCTGACCTCAATCCTATAGAACATTTGTGGGCAGAACTGAAAAGTGTGTGCGAACAAGGAGGCCTGCAAACCTAACTCAGCTACAACAGCTCTGTCAGGAGGAATGGGCCACAATTCACCCAACTTATTGTGGGAAGCTTGTGGAAGGCTACCCAAAATGTTTGACCCAAGTTAAACAATTTAAAGGCAATGCTACCAAATACTAATTGAGTGTATGTAAACTTCTGACCCACTGGGAATGTGATAAAAGAAATAAAAGCAGATTTTTTTTTTCTCTACTATAATTCCGACATTTCACATTCTAAAAATAAAGTGGTGATCTTAACTTACCTAAAACAGGGAATTTTTACTAGGATTACATGTCAGGAATTGTGAAAAACTGAGTTTAAATGTATTTGGCTAAGGTGTATGTAAACTTCTGACTTTAACTGTAAATGTTATCTGTTATTAGCAAATTGTTGATTTCATTAACCTTATTTCTTAGTGTGTGTTAATGTGGACTTTTTTAGCAGTTGATTGGTTTTATTGATTTACTGGGAGGCTTATTAGAGGTAGACATGACAGTGATATTTATGTTTGAGCTGCAAGGTGAACTGCACGCAGTGGACTTTCTAATAGGGCAAACCTCAGTGCTAACTGTATAATTCAGGTTCATAGGTGCATGGTTACTTCATATAATAGCTGTAGGATTAACAGGCATTCAAAAGAGTTAGAGGGACAAATTAACTTACTTACATTATGACTGGCAACGCCTTGGGACAATGTAAATTTGCAGCAGTACTACGACAACTCAGCGACAAAATGGCTGGGATTATCTGAGCAGGGCTTGGGTCACTGATAAATCAGTCTCAGCACAGCCTTGAAATATGCAGATAGGGTCCAGGAGCAAAGATGACTTGGATGAACTCCGACATTCTTGTAGAGCATCTTCTGTTTCCAAAAGATGTCATCTATAACTTATCTATAAAAGTTACGCCAACAGAGCTACAGAAGTATTTTAGCCAAGAGTGTAATGCTGGTGGCCTCCTGAACTTTTCACAGCCTCGGCCCAGCGATGGTAGAATCAGTTCTTTAAAATCTAATTTTCAGCAGTTCAGCAGTGTAATGCCCTGATCTGTTTCACCTGTCTTTGTGATTGTCCCCACCCACCTCCAGGTGTCACCCATTTTCCCAGTTAGTCCGTGGGTATTTATTCCGGTGTTCCCTGTTTGTCTGTTGCCAGTTCGTCTTGTCAAGTCAACCAGCCAGCATGTTTTTCCGTGCTCCTGCTTTTTCTGATCTCTCTTTTGCTAGTCCTCCCGGTTTTGACCCTTGCCTGCGATGACTCTGAACCCGCCTGCCTGACCAGACTGCTTGTCCTGACCTCGAGCCTGCCCACCACTCTGTACCTCCTGGACTCTGACCGTGTTATGATATTTTACCTTTCCACAACTATTCTCTTGCCTGCCCCTTGGATTAAAATTAACCATCTGCCTCTCGTGTCTGCATCTGGGTTTCACCCTGTGCCCTTATAGTACGAACTGGCCATGACAGACCCAGCAGACTTGGACCAGCTCCGCCACGCTGTCTCCCTGCAGGGAGCCACTATTGGGAGGCAATGAGGACCTAGTGGAAGGGCTTCATTCCCTGACGGAACGCCACGACCAAGGGTTCAAGGCTATTATGGTACAAATCAGTGAGTTAGCTCATAGGCAGCCCGCTACCTCTGATACCTCTCAACCACCCAGTAACCTTTTTACTCTTAGTGGTGGGTTTGTACAGCCAACCCCAGCCCCCCGAGAACCTCGCTTACCACCTCTGGAGCGATATTCTTGGGATCCTGGAACCTGCCGGGGTTTTCTTTCTCAGTGGTCCCTCATCTTTGAGCTGCAGCCATCTTCGTTCCCTTCCACTCGGTCGAAGATGGCGTATATTATTACGCTAATGTCGGGAAGGGCGCTCTCCTGGGTTACAGCAGTTTGGGAGCAACAATGCACTATTTGTCGTGATCTGGAATACTTCATGGCAGCGGTGAGGAAGGTATTCGATTCTCTGGTATCCGGGAGAGAGGCGGCCCGAAGACTACTGGAATTATGTCAAGACTCCTGTAGTGTGGAAGACTACGCTGTAGACTTTCGCACGTTGGCCCCCGAGAGTGCCTGAAATCTGGAGTCCCTATTCAATACTTTCCTTTACGGAATATCAGAGGTGATAAAAGATGAGCTAGCTGCTCGGGAGTTACCGGTGGACCTCGATTCCCTCATCGCTCTCACCAGGATTGATGGGCCTATGCAACTGGGAAGAGCTAGATTATCGCCTAAGAAACGGTCACCCAGGCTAAGCTCCAATAGTTGTCTGTATGGTGGTGCTGTAGGGCATTACATAGCCACCTGCCCAGTGAAGAGACCTGAATCCTTGGTAGGTACGGGTACACTGGTGAGCATGACTGGGAACCCTCTAATTACCATTACCCAAATGTATTTTTTATGTGATCTTGCTGTGGGGTGACCAGTCTCTCCGGGTGCTCATTGACTCTGGGGCAGATGAGTTTCATGGACGCTACCCTGGAATCAGAACTATGGATGCCAGGGCACTGGATGGCCGCTCCATTGGAAGAGTCACGCACAGCAGTTTAATTAATATGCAGGTAACTGGAAACCACGGTGAGTCAATACAACTTCTCCTCATTGAGTCTCCCCACATTCATATTGTTTTGGGACTTTCTTGCCTCCAGAAGCACAACCCCAATATTAACTGGACCACAGGGGTCAATCCTGGGTTGGAGCCCGTTCTGCCATTCACACTGCCTGAAGGCGGCGCAGCCTTCTCCAAAATGTTTGCCTCCAGGTTTGAGTACCGCCTCGGATCTCTCTGCCGTTCCCACAGAGTACCATGATCTCCTGGAGGTTTTCAGCAAGGTTCGTGCTACCTCCCTTCCTCCACATCATCCTTACGATTCTGCTATTGACCTCCTCCCGGGCACCACACTGCCTCGAAGCAGGCGGCATTCCCTGTCTGGTCCTGAGACCAAGGCCATGGAGGAGTACATCGAGGACTCTGGCTGTTGGGAGTGTTCGTCCTTCTGCCTCTCCTGCTGTTGCAGGATTCTTCTTTATGAGGAAGAAGGACAAGGCCCTGTGTCCATGTATTGATTACTGGGGCCTCAATGACATTACAATCAAAAATCGGTACCCTCTACCTCTCCTCGACTTTCGAACATCTCCAGGGGGCTACCATCTTTTCCAAACTGGACCTTCGGAATGCCTACCACCTTGTGTGGATACGTGAAGGAGAAAAGTGGAAGACGGCTTTCAACACTGCCAGTGGACACTAAGTCATGCCGTTTGGACTCACCAATGTACCCGCTATCTTCCAGACCCTGGTCAACGATGTGCTCCTGGACATGTTGAATCGTTTTGTTTTTGTCTTTCTCTCATTCTGCCCAGAAACACATTCTCCATGTTTGACAGGTCCTTCAACGCCTCCTGGAAAATCAGTTTGTAAAAGATGAGAAGTGCGAGTTCCACCGTTCCCCTAACTCCTTTGTTGGATACATCATCGCTGAAGAGAATGTTCAGATGGATCCAGAAAAGGTGAGTGGTGGTGGATTGGCCCCAACCCACGTCCAGGGTGCAGCTACAACGGTTTGCTAATTTCTACCACAGTTTCATTCGGGGCTACAGCAACCTGGCGGCCACCTTCTCTGCACTCACCTCTCCCAAGGCATGGTCTCCAGCAGTGGACAAGGCTTTTGGGGATCTAAAGCAGCGATTCATTACTGCCCCATCCTCATCCATCCAGACCCGACTCATCAGTTTGTAGTTGAGGTTGACGCTTCCCAGCTATCCATCCAGGACCAAAGGCTTCATCCCTGTGCCTTCATGTCCCATCGACTCAACCCTGCAGAAAGGAACTATGATGTTGGGAACTGGGAACTCCTAGCTGTTAAGATGGCTCTGGAGGAGTGGAGACATTGGCTGGAAGGGGCTGATCATCCATTTTTGGTATTGACGGACCATAAGAATTTAGAATACCTCCACACTGCCAAGTGCCTCAACCCAAGGCAAGCTCTTTGGGCCCTGTTATTTACCAGGTTCAATTTCACCATCTACTATCACCCAGGGTCCAAAAACGTGAAGCGGGACGCTCTCTCCCATCTGTACAGTTCCACTGCCACTGCCCCTACACACACTTCAATCACAGCTAGACCCATAGCCACAACCTATTAATAATTCATACTAATCAATTATAGGGCATGGTTTAACAACTACAATGTCTGAAAAAAGTAATATATAACTTTTGTCCCCATAGCAGAACAATCTTGGGTCTATATATAACAATTTTTCAGTAAATGTAGTGCAGTGGATGCTCCTGAGGGGAGAACGGCTTATAATGTTTTCAATCACTCAGCTACCCTCAACTCCTCCCATCTATTTCTAGAACATCCAGTTTTGATTTCTATTTGCCATATATTTTTAACTGTGCTGTTCCACCAAAGTTCTGAATCTACAGTATATACATTTTACAGACTCAGTATATTTTACCCTTCAGCTCCACTCAACCCCTCACGTGCATTTCTTAACACGATTCAGTTTTGATTTGTATATTTATCAACTGTGCTGTTTCACAAAAGTTCACTGTGCTGTTTCACAAAAATTAAAGATACAAATTTGCTAAAAGTGTTATATTATTGATCGATTGACTATTACTTTTCAAATCAGCCAGCAGTGCTATTTGCAGAGTTAGCTCCAAGTAAATGTTACAATTCTTCAGCCATTCCTGAACCTGCGACGAAAAACAGGCTACATATGGAGAGTACTAAATCAAATGATCTAATCATTCTCTCTTCGCAGGAAAATCTGCAGAGGTGGGATGGTTGTATCCCCAATATATAACATTATATTGGTTGCAAGAATTTTCAATAATTTAAATAGGAAAATTCTAAGTTATGAATCCGGCGTCGTTTGGTCTATCAGCTCAGAAACCGTATGCAATGGAATCGGTACATAAAAAATCTCTTCCCAACTATTTTGCAATCTATATGGCACATATAGTCCTTAAATGAAACTGGTATAATTTAGCACAATTTTCTATAACCAATTTTTGTCTTTAATGCAGGGCAGACAGACAAGTTCCTTACTTTATTCCCCTTTTACTTTCCTCTCCGATTTTTACGGTAATGCTGCAATTAGTTGGTTGTAGTTTTGTTTAGACAGACATTTCCATATATTTTTGTTAGCTGCCTGTGTGACATAACTCCACCAGTCTTATGATATAATTTACAAAGATTATACCTTAAACATTCTTTCCCCCAATTGTTTTGTTGTTGTTGATCAATTAGTGTATTTTAGTTTAACCATAATATTTGTTGTATTATTTGTTCTGTCTTTTTTGGTGGATTAAACTGAAATTGCAAAAACTTTCTATGGCTTGTTTTAAAAACAGCCTAATTTTGGAGCTGATTTCATTTTTAAATAACCGAAAGTGAGAAGTTGTAATCTGAAAAAAGAGGAAAAAGTCAATTCTTTAAACAATTTTAACTAATCTACTAGAGAACCAGTTCAGATTTAAGTGCAACTTTTGTATGACTGAAGCCTTTAGTGAGAGGTCTAATATTTATATTTTTAGTGAGGTCTAATTTTTAATAATTTCTGCCCTCTGAATTCATATTCATTATATAAATAGGCCCATTTATTTGGTGTGGCTTACCGTTCCAAGTAAAATGTATTATTTTTACTCATATAATTTCAAAAACAATTCGCTAGGTGTAGGCAAGGACATAAGCAAATAGGTCAAGTGGGATATGACTAAAGTTAATCAGGGTGATTTTTTTCCACAAATAGACAGGTATTTTCCTTACCATGTTATTAGCAAGATCTTATCTATTTTTGCTAACTTTCTATTAAAATGTATTGCAGTGCGACCATTTCTCACACAGTCTACTCTGAGCAGTTGATGTTGAGATAGGCGGCAGCATTTTCACTTGGATAGAAAACACTCTGAAGTTTCTAAAACTGTTTGAATCATGTCTGAGTATAACATAACTTATGTAGCAAGCAAAACCCAGAGGACTAACCTTTCAGATTTTTTTTTTCTGTTCAGTGAGTTCATTGGGAAACGGTATTTCTTTGGAACTTGTTTTCAGTTCCTAACGCTTCCACTGGATGTCACCAGTCTTTGGAATTTGGTTGAGGTTATTAATTTGTGCAATGAAATAGTACGGCCATCTAGGAACTACGTAACACTGTTGAGTTGCACAAGACTTGAAAAGTAGCTTGGTTTGTTGTCTTCCTGTATTAAACACAGATCGACCCGTCTACAATTTGATAGATTATTAACGTTTAAAAATACCTAAAGTTGTATTACAAAAGTAGTTTGAAATATTTTGGCAAAGTTCTTAGGCAACTTTTGAAATATTTTGTAGTGACGTTGTGTTTTTTGGAAGCTGTTTTTTCTGGATCAAACGCGCTTTATAAATTGACATTTGGATATATATATATGGACGGAATTAATCGAACAAAAGGACCAATTGTGATGTTATGGGACATATTGGAGTGCCAACAAAAGACGCTCGTCAAAAGGTAATGAATGTTTTATATTTTATTTCTGCGTGTTGTGTAGTGCCTGCAGGGTTGAAATATGCTACCCTCTTTGTTTACTATTGTGCTATCATCAGATAATAGCTTCTTATGCTTTCGCCAAAAAGCCTTTTTAAAATATGACACGTTGGCTGGATTCACAACGAGTGTAGCTTTAATTGAGTATTTTACATGTGTGATTTAATGAAAGTTAGATTTTTATATAATTTAAAAACAATTGCAGCGCTGCATTTTCCGTTTTTTTTGCCCAAGTGGGACGCAATCGTCCCCTATACCATAAGAAGTTAAGGAAAGAAATTCCACAGATTCACTTTTAACAAGGCACAACAGTTACTTGAAATTAATTCCAGGTGACTACCTCATGAAGCTAGTTCAGAGAATGCCAAGAGTGTGCAAAGCTGTCAAGTCAAAGGGTGGCTACTTTGATTTGTTTAATACTTTTTTGGTTACTACATGATTCCATATTTATTATTTCATAATATTTGATGTCTTCACTATTATTCAACAATATAGAAAATAGTAAAAAATAAAGAAAAGCCCAGGAATAAGTAGGTGTCCAAATTTTTGATTGGTGCTGTATATATTTCCAAAGAAGCGTGGATCACCATTATTTGGACCGTATAGATTAATGAGCCAAATCTGTTTCACCATAATGGGATACAAGTTTCAATTATATTTATTATAACATGTTTGTAAACTTACCATTCAAAAGTATGATTGAGTGTCCATATAGCTGTACCTTGATATTTGCATTGCTGCAAGTAAAACCGCCGATAGTTCTCCACTATTCCACCTGCTAAAACTTCCCCTGTCCCTCTGGGGCCTCATTTATAAAAACAGACTTATGATCAATTTTGATCTTAAGTACGATTTACGCAGAAAACCACGTGTAAGTAGTTATTTATAAAACCTTACTTTGTAGTGGAAATGATCTTATCTCTACGAAAAGTCTAGACTTCACGTAAGTGATTTTCCTGCTGGTTATGTATAGCTATCCTTTTTTTCCCCCCCATCAGCCTTGCTGCCCCACCTTGTTCACTGCAGTGGTGACACACACCCAAGCTACCCGTTTGGCTTTGTTTGTCAACTCACTATTTTGTCCTCCGAATAATACGTGTTGCCTAACTTCAATCTCATCTACGGTCGCTGTGATCTCGTCTTCCAAAAAGCTTGCTTTTCTCATGTGGTCCATGGCGATTCCTGACTAAATCCTCATTTGTGTTAGCATTCTATAAGAGGAATCGCTGATTGTAAGGCACGTTCAGGTGCCGTCAATCTTAAATTAATTTGAGATTGATATATCACAGGTACATAAGTTACAAATGGGCTTCTTAGAACCTGCGTAAGCTCAGTATCTTATGAATCAAACGTAAGCACACTGTCGGAAATGAGCTTACAACTAAGTTCAAGTATAAATCTAAGATTTTTTTTATTTTTATAAATGAGGTGCCTGGATCCTAGGGCCTTTGAAAGATTGGGACCCATCCTTTGAAAAGAGCACACAATTCCACCCACAGAACAGTAGCAGATCAACCACCAAAATCCTTGCCAACGCACTCACCTCGATTGTATTATATACAGTTATAAGATACAAATATTGCATATCTTAATTTATTTCCACAATAAAAAAATCTGCATAATAATGTAGGCAGTTCATGCTAAGGATTGTTACCTGTAACCAGGATTGCCATTACAACAATTACATTTTTGGCAAGCAATTATTTTGGCAAACAGTTATTGTGATTCATCCTATTTTGTCCTTAACATCATTACTCCACAGCAACCGATGTGGAATACACACACACTCCCCACCCTTCCCCCAGAAACAACCACAAGCTCAGATGTTCAAGTTGTTCCATTCCTGAGTCCAACTCAAGAAAGGACTTGATGTGCGAATGCATTTACAGTTGTAGCAGTTTGAGAGTCATGCAAGATTTTGCAATAATGGGGATATTTCATTAACCAATGTCAAGTCCTAGCTGATGGAGATCTGATACACACCATACACGTCTCCTGATGTGACCATTTTCCCAAGCATTTCTGTGCAGTTCTTTGATTATTTTGTGCTATCAGGGCCACAATAATTTGCCCCCTCTCTGACTGTATGACCCCCGCCCCATGGGTTACTGCAGCTAGTGTTGCCAGTACTGTCACTACCTGGGTGTGGGCACCTCACCGGAATTCCCACCGCTAGGTGCAAGGTCGTCAATGTTCTCTTTAGCAGCTCTGAGAAATTCCTTGTATATTATGCTCACCAATCCAGGGGCTTTGGATTTGTAAGACCAACCCTGCAAGACAGGCTCAAAATCTTTAGGGGGCGGTGCTGCTTTAGTGGGTCTCTTACCGCATTTATCTTTCTGTCTTGTCTGTGTTTAGCCTACTTGCAGTAAGCCTATAAAACAGATAAGGTCTTCTCAGTGTATGGGTCACTTATAATGTATTTTTAAAAACATACATTTGTCCTTCCTAACTCAGTTGCTGGATAGGAAGGAAACCACTCAGGTATTTCACCATGAGGCCAATGGAGACTAAAGCCATTCAACTCTGACTATTTTAATCGCTAAATAATAGTAAAAAACTGCAAAAAACTTGGCATTTTTAAAAACTTTGTCCTGAATACAAAGAGTAATGTTTGGTGCAAATCCAACACAACATCACTGAGTACCACTTAATTTTCAAGCATGGTAGTGGCTTGCTCATGTAATGGGTATGCTTGAGCTACGCACAGGAAAATCCTAGAGAAAAACCTGCTTCAGTGTGCTTTCCAACAACACTGGAAGACAAATTCATCTTTCAAATTCATTCAATTAGACATTTCTGTATTTCATTCTCAATAAATGTGCAATAAAATTATTAAAATCTATACATTGACAGCTTTATTATAGTAATACCAACTAAATGAACAGTAAATTAAGATTCAAGCTGTAAAAAAAAGGGGAGGAAATGATGAGACAGCATACAGCTGAACCAGTAAAAAAAAAGTTCAAAAAAAAGCACGATCTTTCACATTCTATGTTATGGTTGGCAAGTCAGTATACATCCCTGGTGTAATGTATGATTAGAGGCAGCATTTACAGTTGAATTGTAGAATATAGCAAACCAATGGTGCAACAATTCAAAATTCCCTTAATGGAGGGTACAAGAGCAAATACACCAAACATTAGAAACACCCTCCTAATATTGTGTTGCAGCCCCCCCTTTTGCCCTCAGAACAGTCTCAATTCATGGGGTCATAGACTTTACAAAGTGTCGAAAGCGTTCCACAGGGATGATGGCCCATGTTGACCAATGCTTCCCACAGTTGTGTCAAGTTCGCTGGATATCCTTTTGGGTGGTGGACCAATATTGATACACACATGGAAAACTTAGCAGCGTTGCAGTTCTTGACACAAACCGTTGCGCCTGGCCCCATACTACCAAACCCCGTTCAAAGGCACAAATCTTTTGTCTTGCCCATTTACCCTCTGAATGGCACACATACACAATCCATGTCTCAATTGTCTCAAGGCTTAAAAATCCTTAATCTCTACACTGATCGAAGTGGATTTAACAAGTGACATCAATACGGGTTCATAGCTTTCACCTAGATAAACCTGGTCAGTCTACCATGGAAAGATCAGGTGTTCTTAATGTTTTGTATACTTCATCTCTTCAAACATTTTTGCTTTAAAAATCTAAATCTTCAGTCAATGTTTTGACCAATAGCAGTTTTACAATAAAATCCAGAATTACCTGAAATGCTTTAACATGACCAGGAGGATATACCTGAAAATAAGGGTGAGGAAAAAGCTTCAAACTCAACGCCTCAAAAAAGAGCAGACACTGTCAAAACATTTTGAAAATAGCATCAAAATTGCCATAGGACAAAATACTGTATGTTCAAACCCCTGACTATTGCAGGAAAGTAGTGCACAACAATACATTAAAGATACCTGGTAAATAACACAAAAGATACACAGGTTTCATAATACACAACTCCATATATTAAAATATATATTAACCATTTGGCAGATAGAAGATTAATCTTAACACGTCTGAAAGCACAATTGTTTACTGACAGCCCGGCTATCTTCGAGAAGAACATAGAGAGTAGGGGTAGCACTCTGCTAAGACCCCAGACTGTCTGTACAGGTAGCTCTAGTCCCTCAGCCATTTCAAAAACCTATTTTATTGCAGCACAAGTTAATCTAACTCTGCAAAAGACTTCCATAGTTTTATATACCCCAATGAGACTCAGTCTGTCAGGAATGATTGTTCAAACGCAAAAAGGTTACAGCTAGCTAATACTGAAGAGGTTTTAGCATCACTGAGCCTATGCAGATGGCACTGATCGAAAGCCCCGAAATAAAACAACTAACTAAAAATAAAAGCATAGTCTGTGGTTTAACTGGAATCGAAAGAATGTCAACTGATTTCTATCCTAAACACGGTTCTGTTTACTGAGTCTTTACTAAACAGCGTCACAATCCACTCCCTCTGTTTTATATGAGACTGCTGGGAACCTATGAAGAGCTCAGTTTATCTACCAGACAGTGATGAATGTAAAATTGAGGTCGACTTTTCCACATTTTATTATGTTATAGCCTTATTGTAAAATGTATGAAATTAATTGATTACCTCAATCTACACACAATACCCCATAATGACAAAGCGAAAACAGGTTAAGAAATTTTATAAAAACAAAAATACCGTATTTACATAAGTATTCAGACCCTTTGCTATGAGACTCGAAATTGAGCTCAGGTGCATCCTGTTTCCATTGATCATCATTGAGATGTTTCTACAACTTGATTGGAGTCCACCTATGGTAAATTCAATTGATTGGACATGATTTTAAAAAAGGCACACATACCTCTATATAAAGGTCCCACAATTGACAGTGCAAGTCAGAGCAAAAACCAAGCCATGAGGTCGAAGGAATTGTCCGTGTCGCGGCAAGGACTAGGGGAAGGGTACCAAAACCATTCTGCAGCATTGAAGGTCCCCAAGAACAGTGGCCATTCTTTCTTAAAAATCGAAGAAGCTTGGAACCATCAAGACTCTTCCTAGAGCTGGCCGCCCGGCCAAACTGAGCAATCGGGGGAGAATGGCCTTGGTTAGGGAGGTGACCAAGTACCCGATGGTTACTCTGACAGAGCTCCAGAGTCCTTCTGTGGAGATGGTTGTCCTTCTGGAAGGTTCTCCCATCTGTGCAGCACTCCACCAAATCAGGCCTTTACAGTAGAGTGGCCAGATGGAAGCAAGATTCTCAGTTCTGATGAAACCAAGATTTAACTCTTTGACCAGCATGCCAAGCGTCACATCTGGAGGAAACCTGGCACCATCAGCGGCAGGGACTGGGAGACTAGTCAGGATCGAGGGAAAGATGAACAGAGAAAAGTACAGAGATCCTTGATGAAAACCTGCTCCAGAGTGCTCAGGACCTCAGAGGCGAAGGTTCACCTTCCAACAGGACAACGACCCTAAGCACACAGCCAAGACAACGAAGGAGTGGTTACGGGACAAGTCTCTGAATGTCCTTGAGAGGCCCAGCCAGAGCCCGGACTTGAACCTGATCGGATCATCTCTGGAGAGACTTGAAAATAGCTGTGCAGCGACGATCCCCATCCAACCTGATAGAGCTTGAGAGTATCTGCAGAGAAGAATGGGAGAAACTCCCCAAATACAGGTGTGCCAAGAAGACTCAATGCTGTAATCGCTGCAAAAGATGCTTCAATAAAGTACTGAGCAAAGGGTCTGAATACTTATGTAAATGTGATATTTCCAAAAATGGTTTGCTTTGTCATTATCGGGTATGGTGTGTAGCTTGATGAGGGGGGGAAACTATTTAATCAATTTTAGAATAAGGCTGTAATGTAACAAAATGTGGAAAAAGTCAAGGGGTCTGAATACTTTCCGAATGCATTGTAAGTACTAACTTGTTGCTCTTAAAATACAAGTTGATATTCAAGGCCTGTTTAATATGATGTCTAAAGCTCAACTATCAACCATTTTCACTTGATAAAGGTTTTTGAACACCTGTAAGTGCCATTTCCTGCAATCTAGAGCAAAAACAGTTGCCTTATATGATAACTTTAATTGTTAAGTATTTTATTTCTCAAAGTGGCGCAGCTAGTTCACAAGGTGGTGCAGCGCTCCTCTTACAATCTTTGGGGAGAACCCTCCAGTCAGTGCTTAAAGGAACAACCACTAGTGCTCCTGTTCAGTGACAGTGTGGTTGAGTGCTTGGGTTGGGTTGGTCTGCTCGTGCAGTTGGTCGGTGTGGTCAGCTCAGGGATCACAGGTCACATGCAGTCCACCACGTTGCTGGAGCCCTGGCCCACGTCCCTGATCTGGCTGATGTGAGAGGAGCAGACAGCCACTCCTGCGCCGGCCCGACAGTGAGACACCGACCCCACCAGCTGCCATCTGAGACACACAGATCAATATAAACGTCAACATCAGACTAACTGCTCTAAAATGTAGAATTTCCTTTCAACTGTAAAAAACAAACAGGATACTATAAACGGTGTCCAGTGTACAGGTGCTGGTCTAGTAGGCCAGAGATACTCTTTTATAAAATGGGTTCGCTTGATTTAGCTGACCCGATACAACCCATGTCTCACCTGAACAGAACCACTTCCCATCCAGCTCCAGCTCACCTGTTCATACGGGGGTCAAAGGCTTCCACTGTGTTGAGGTAGATGTTCCCGTTGTGACCTCCGACCGCAAACACGCAACCCATAACCGTGGCCACACCCACTCCGCCCCGGGGCGTGGTCAGCTCAGAGATGTAGTCCCAGCGACTCAGACGGGGGTCAAAACGCTCCACAGAACTCAGCGGGGAGTTGTCATCAAAACCACCTGACAGAGCAGACAGACCGAAAGACAGAATCAAATACAAGTCTAAGTTGTACTCTTGAAAATCTGGCTCAAGCTGGTAAGAGTGTGGTGCTAGAAACGCCAAGGTTGTGGGTTGAATTCCCACAGGGATCACAAACATACTAATCTATGCACTCACTGTAAATTGCTTTGAATAACAGAGTCTAAGTCACATATCAATCCACAGTGTGATATCTTGTTTAAGTCTTGAATAGCATTATGCAGTCAGTGAAGCTGCAGACATTCAATAAAGAGCTACTCCATCCACTGAGGTCAATGTATAGACTGAGGTTATCAGTAGCTTTTCCTCCTCCAAACACACCAATGCTGACTCATGCAAACTAGGGTCAGCTAAAAGTCAGGCCAGAGCTCTGAAACAGCTTTAGATGATTCTTCAAATTCAGCAACACAATAAAATTACCCCATCCACATGGATCGCTTTTAATTAGCAACCAACTTGACAAAACAATAACTTTTCTCCCTCCTGTTTCATGTTCATGTGTGCGAGTGGGGGGGAGCATGTGCCCCATAGCAATAAGCAGCCAGTGGAATGATGTGAAGTATGAGAAGGTTTCATTTCCAATGATGTGGTGAATCGAAATGTGGTCGTTTTACCTACTTTGATTGAATGCACGGATTGTAGTAGAGGTCGACCAATTAATCGGAATGGCTGATTAATTAGGGCCGATTTCAAGTTCTCACCGATTTGGCCGTTTTTTTTTTTTTACACCTTTATTTAATCTTTATTTAACTAGGCAAGTCAGTTATGAACACATTCTTAGTTTCAATGACGGCCTAGGAACGGTGGGTTAACTGCCTTGTTCAGGGGCAGAACGACAGATTTTCACCTTGTCAGCTCGGGGGATCCAATCTTGCAACCTTACAGTTAACTAGCCCGACGCTATAACCACCTGCCTCTCGAGACTGCTTGTTACGCGAATGCAGTAAGCCAAGGTAAGTTGCTAGCTAGCATTAAACTTATAAAAAACAATCCATCAATCAATCATAATCACTAGTTAACTACACATGGTTGATGATATTACTAGTTTATCTAGCGTGTCCTGCGTTGCATATAGTCTGACTGAGCATACAAGCATACAAGTATCTGACTGGGTGGTGGTAGGCAGCAGCAGGCTCGTAAGCATTCATTCAAACAGCACTTTCGTGTGTTTTGCCAGCAGCTCTTCGTTGTGCGTCAAGCATTGCACTGTTTATGACTTCAAGCCTATCAACTCCCGAGATGAAGCTGGTGTAACCGATGTGAAATGGCTAGCTAGTTAGCGGGATGTGCGCTAATCGCATTTCAAACATCACTCACTCTGAGACTTGGAGTGGTTGTTCCCCTTGCTCTGCATGGGTAACGCTGCTTCGAGGGTGGCTGTTGTCGTTGTGTTCCTGGTTCGAGCCCAGGGAGGAGCGAGGAGAGGGACGGAAGCTATACTGTTACACTGGCAATACTAAAGTGCCTATAAGAACATCCAATAGTCAAAGGTTAATGAAATACAAATGGTATAGAGGGAAATAGTCCAATAATTCCTATAATAATTACAACCTAAAACATCTTCGCTGGGAATATTGAAGACTCCTGTTAAAAAGGAACCACCAGCTTTCATATGTTCTCATGTTCTGAGCAAGGAACTGAAACGTTAGCTTTCTTACATGGCACATATTGCACTTTTACTATCTTCTCCAACACTTTGTTTTTGCATTATTTAAACCAAATTGAACATGTTTCATTATTTATTTGAGGCTAAATTGATTTTATTGATGTATTAAGTTAATATATTAAGTTAAAATAAGTGTTCATTCAGTATTGTTGTAATTGTCATTATTACAAATAAATAAATACCTTTTTATTTATTTTTAAAAATCGGCCGATTAATCGGTTTCGGCTTTTTTGGTCCTCCAATAATCAGTATCGGCGTTGAAAAATCATAGTCGGTCGACCTCTAATTGTAAGTCACTCTGGATATGACCATTTGCTAAACAGTAAACATGTCATCCCCCACAAATGATGCAGCGCCCTCTCAGGCAGATGGGCCAATTAGTGACAATTATTGAACAGGACAGGAGAAGTGCTTGTTCAAAGTACAGAATTCAAGTCGATTACTCTAGCGTCCCCCCCTTGGACAAATCAGTGCAATTTTGTAAATGCCAGCTCTCTACTGCATGATGTATCATTCACTCAAGTTTCATAAAAAAAAAAGAGAAAGAAATCGGGCCAGCTGGTGCCAGATATTGCGTGACTAACGTACATTCAGAGACAGATCCATAGTCCCCATCCCCCCCCACGATTACTAAAATGTAATTGCAGGGGTGCTGAGCTGTGTTCTTACCCACTACATAGAGACACCCGTTGAGCTCGCCGACTCCGTTCCCTGCCCGTCTCTGGCCCATCTCCCTGACCTCTGTCCACTTGTTGAGATGTGGGTCAAACCTCTCCACACTGGATAGAGAGGCCACACCGTCGTTACCCCCCACAGCATACACGTGATTCTGACAGGACAGGAGAGTGTTAACATAAAGGTCTAACTCTGACAGGGGAGGAGAGGATTAACCCATTGAGTTCCACCACGACATCAGTGTGATTTGGACTTCTAACCCCTTTTAAACATGGTGTGTTTGAGCTACAGACTTCTGGGTTGTACCATTGGATTAATTTATTTCTGCTGCATCCATTAGTATGTGTGATTAACTAGGGCTGAGCTAGAGTGGCGTTTGTGAGACAAGGACCTGGGGCCAGGTCAGAACGGTTTGAGCTACACATTAAAAACTACGAAAAGATGCACAAACATGCTCATGTAACTAATGATGCTCACAAGCTACACAAGAGTCGTTAATGGGTTCATCTACATAAAAGATCATAGGAAATCCAAGGACATAGTCTAAAATACTGTAATAAGATCACATAGTTGATGTCAAACTCCACAAACTTGTCACTGACTAGTTGTATATTAATTTCCCACTGAGCAAACAATTTCTGTACCTTCATCTATCAGGGTGGACCTTATTTGTTTATTGACATTGGTCAAACTCATGAATGCAACTGTTTATGTCAACTTGTTTTGTGTTCTACTTGAGCCCTGGTTGACCTGAAAAGAAAATGGTAAAACTCTTCATTGTGAGGCTAAATAGAGTAAAAAGGGCATGACATGCAGTTAAATGAAAGTCAGATAAATGGAAAGCAGATTTTTGCTGGGGTCTCTGGACTGATAGGGCTAACTGTTATTATGGCCTGTTATTATGCACACGAACACAGACTTCAAATCACAAACAGCTCGGGGGATAAAATCTCTTTACTCGATGTCAATGATAAAAAAAATTGTTATAAAAGCATCTGAGGATGTCATGTGTGATGAGTGTTTGTATAAATGTGATGTAACACCTGGGTCGTGTCAACTAGGCACAAAACAGGGAAGAACTATCGGAATGAAAGACACTTGTTTTCTGCTGCACAATGTTTTGAAAAATGTTGCTATGGTGTGCCCTAATGAACACTTGATCCATAATATACTCAGCAAAAAAAGAAACGTCCTCTCACTGTCAACTGCGTTTGTTTTCAGCAAACTTAACGTGTAAATATTTGTATGAACATAACAACATTCAACAACTGAGACAAAGTCCCACAGACATGTGACAAACAGAAATTGAATAATGTGTCTCTGGACAAAGGGGGGGATGGGGGGGGGGCAAAATCAAAAGTAACAGTCAGTATCTGTTACAGCATTAAGTACTGCAGTGCATCTCCTACTCATGGACTGCACCAGATATGCCAGTTCTTGCTGTGAAATGTTACCATACTCTTCCACCAAGGCACCTGCAAGTTCCCGGATATTTCTGGGGGGAATGGCCCTAGTCCACAACCTCCGATCCAACAGGTCCCAGACGTGCACAATGGGATTGAGATCCGGGTTCTTCGCTGGCCATGGCAGAACACTGACATTCCTGTCTTGCAGGAAATCACGCACAAGACGAGCAGTATGGCTGGTGGCGTTGTCATGCTGGAGGGTCATGTCAGGATGAGCCTGCCGGAAGGGTACCACATGAGGGAGGAGGATGTCTTCCCTGTAACGCACAGCGTTGAGATTGCCTGCAATGACAACAAGCTCAGTCTGATGATGCTGTGACACACCGCCCCAGACCATGACGGACCCTCCACCTCCAAATTGATTCCGCTCCAGAGTACAGGCCTCGGTGTAACGCTCATTCCTTCGACAATAAACGCAAATCCGACCATCACTCCTGGTGGTGGTCTGCCACTGCGAGGATGATCAGCTGTGTCCTGTCTCCCTATAGCACTGTCTTAGGAGTCTCAGTATGGACATTGCAATTTCTTGCCCTGGCCACATCTGCAGTCCTCATGCCTCCTTGCAGCATGCCTAAGGCACGTTCACGCAGATGAGCATGGACCCTGGGCATCTTTATTTTGCTGTTTTTCAGAGTCCGTAGAAAGGCCTCTCTAGTGTCCCAAGTTTTCATAACTGTGACCTTAATTGCTTACTATCTGTAAGCTGTCAGTGTCTTCACGACCGTTCCACAGATGCATGTTCATTAATTGTTTATGGTTCAATGAACAAGCATGAGCAACAGTTTAATAAACCCTTTACAGTGAAGATCTGTGAAGTTATTTGGATTTGTATTAATTATCTTTGAAAGACAGGGTCCTGAAAAAGGGACGTTTCTTTATTTGCTGAGTTTAGTATATGATCAGTCTAGCCAGGTGTCTAGAGTGTCCTGTTCTCACCCCTAAGGCCACAGAGCCCACTCCACCTCTGGGCGTGTTCATGGGTGCCACAGCACTCCAGTGGTCGCTCTCGATGTCATATCTCTCTACATCGTTGAAACAGGAGTTGTCATCGAGACCACCGATGGCGTAGATAGGACCTTCCAGAGCTGCCAGAGCTATGCCTCTCCTTCACACAGCAATGAAAATAGTTCAGTATGAGTAGTATGAGTGTGAGTATAATTAGGTATTTTTTGGCTGTAAAACTACATTTCTACTTAATTTGCCTTTTGCCAGACATTACATACCTTTTAGTGTTCATGGAAGCTTTCATCATCCACTTGTTGGTGAGAGGATCAAACATCTCCATGTTGCCCAGGTGTTCACTACCATCATGGCCCCCTACTGCATACACTTTACCTGAGGAAGGATATAGTAAAAAAAAAAATCAGACTTCCCTGAAAGTGTTTAAGAAAAGCTTCTAGTGTGGAATGAAACAAAAGAAGAGCTGTAGATGCTTTTCTCCTGTTTTGTTCATAGCCTGAAGCTAGTTTATTTCAAGCGAATAGGCTTTTTAGAGTGGAAGCAAGCTGAACTATCAGTCTCTGTGCTCAGACCATCCCTGGGAGATTCTATAATGCACTCCAAACCTAATGAAGAAAAGAGACCTATGAGAAAACACACTACTGAACTGAACCAACATGTATCCATCATATGAAGGCTATTCTCTAGGGATGTGCATCTCGCCATACAAGCACAATTCGATACACATCTAGATACTGTACATGGGCTCTGATACAATACAGGAACAATATTTTTAGTTTGAAACCATTCGGTGCGATTTGATTAGTGGAACAAATTGATGCAATTCGGTTTGATTAGATGCAAACACATTCCAAATTAATATCTGATACTGATGTCTGTCTGAGCTGAATTCTCTGAGCTTGTGCGCACTTGTATACTATCCTCGTGAGTATTGAAAATCCCCAGAAGGATACGAAAACAAGGAAGATTCTCCAGGTCCCCACGTGGACAAAGGCTAGGAGGTACAAAGAGGCACAGACAACAAAAACAGGTGGAGTATTAGGAGGGGTTCTGAAAGACACTCACGGGGTTGTCCACTGAAAGTTGAGTAGCAACAACAACTGGAACCTAGAAAGACACCCATCGTGAGCACCCACTAAATTTGCCTAAGAAGAAGCAGATTAAAAATAAAAACCCACACCAAACTTAAGACAGGAAGCAAACCAAAATGGTGGAGCAAAACTAAAACAGGGAAGATCAGACAAAGGCATGCTTGACTAGAAATCAAATGCAGTTCAATAAATATATTTGATAAAATATTTACTAAGTAAACTAAAGACTAAACAAGTTTAATCAAAATGCAACAAGAAATGTAAATAATAACGAGGATATACAGTGCCTTGCGAAAGTATTCGGCCCCCTTGAACTTTGCGACCTTTTGCCACATTTCAGGCTTCAAACATAAAGACGAATCAACAACAAGTGGGACACAATCATGAAGTGGAACGACATTTATTGGATATTTCAAACTTTTTTAACAAATCAAAAACTGAAAAATTGGGCGTGCAAAATTATTCAGCCCCCTTAAGTTAATACTTTGTAGCGCCACCTTTTGCTGCGATTACAGCTGTAAGTCGCTTGGGGTATGTCTCTATCAGTTTTGCACATCGAGAGACTGAAATTTTTTCCCATTCCTCCTTGCAAAACAGCTCGAGCTCAGTGAGGTTGGAAGGAGAGCATTTGTGAACAGCAGTTTTCAGTTCTTTCCACAGATTCTCGATTGGATTCAGGTCTGGACTTTGACTTGGCCATTCTAACACCTGGATATGTTTATTTTTGAACCATTCCATTGTAGATTTTGCTTTATGTTTTGGATCATTGTCTTGTTGGAAGACAAATCTCCATCCCAGTCTCAGGTCTTTTGCAGACTCCATCAGGTTTTCTCCCAGAATGGTCCTGTATTTGGCTCCATCCATCTTCCCATCAATTTTAACCATCTTCCCTGTCCCTGCTGAAGAAAAGCAGGCCCAAACCATGATGCTGCCACCACCATGTTTGACAGTGGGGATGGTGTGTTCAGCTGTGTTGCTTTTACGCCAAACATAACGTTTTGCATTGTTGCCAAAAAGTTCAATTTTGGTTTCATCTGACCAGAGCACCTTCTTCCACATGTTTGGTGTGTCTCCCAGGTGGCTTGTGGCAAACTTTAAACAACACTTTTTATGGATATCTTTAAGAAATGGCTTTCTTCTTGCCACTCTTCCATAAAGGACAGATTTGTGCAATATACGACTGATTGTTGTCCTATGGACAGAGTCTCCCACCTCAGCTGTAGATCTCTGCAGTTCATCCAGAGTGATCATGGGCCTCTTGGCTGCATCTCTGATCAGTCTTCTCCTTGTATGAGCTGAAAGTTTAGAGGGACGGCCAGGTCTTGGTAGATTTGCAGTGGTCTGATACTCCTTCCATTTCAATATTATCGCTTGCACAGTGCTCCATGGGATGTTTAAAGCTTGGGAAATCTTTTTGTATCCAAATCCGGCTTTAAACTTCTTCACAACAGTATCTCGGACCTGCCTGGTGTGTTCCTTGTTCTTCATGATGCTCTCTGCGCTTTTAACGGACCTCTAAAACTATCACAGTGCAGGTGCATTTATACGGAGACTTGATTACACACAGGTGGATTGTATTTATCATCATTAGTCATTTAGGTCAACATTGGATCATTCAGAGATCCTCACTGAACTTCTGGAGAGAGTTTGCTGCACTGAAAGTAAAGGGGCTGAATAATTTTTCATGCCCAATTTTTCAGTTTTTGATTTGTTAAAAAAGTTTGAAATATCCAATAAATGTCGTTCCACTTCATGATTGTGTCCCACTTGTTGTTGATTTGTCTTTATGTTTGAAGCCTGAAATGTGGCAAAAGGTCGCAAAGTTCAAGGGGGCCGAATACTTTCGCAAGGCACTGTATATACATATATAGGGGGTACAGAGTCAATGTGCAGGGGTACAGGATAGTCAAGGTAATTTGTAAAGTGACAATGCATAGATAAACAGCGAGTAGCAGCAGTGTAAAAACAAAGGGGGGGGGGTCAATATAGATAGTCCGGGTGGCATTTGATTAGTTGTTCAGCAGTCTTATGGCTTGGGGAGCAATCACTAGGCAGCAATCACAGCCTCGAGTCGTCTTGGGTATGACGCTACAAGCTTGGCACACCTGTATTTGTGCAGTTTCTTCCATTCTTCTCTGCAGATCCTCTCAAGCTCTGTCAGGTTGGATGGGGAGCGTCACTGCACAGGTATTTCCAGGTTTCCAGAGAATTATTTCGGGTTCAACTCTGGGCTCTGGAGTTGAGACATTGAGACCCGAAGCCACTCCAGTGTTGTCTTGGCTGTGTGCTTAGGGTCATTGTCTTGAAAGGTGAACGTTCTCCCCAGTCTATGTACTTTGCGCTGTTCATCTTTCCCTCGATCATGACTAGTCTCAGCCCCTGCCGCTGAAAAACTTCCCCACAACATGCTGCCACCACCATGCTTCACCGTAGAGATGGTGCCAGGTTTCCTCCAGACGTGATGCATGGAATTCATGATCTATATTCTATATTGGTTTAAGTAGACCAGAGAATCTTGTTTCTCATGGCCTGAGAGTCTTTAGGTGCCTTTTGGCAAACTTCAAGTGGGCTGTCATGTGCCTGAGGCGTGGCTTCAGTCTGACCACTCTACCATAAAAGCCTGATTTGGTGGAGTGCTGCAGAGATAGTTGTCTTTCTGGAAGGTTCTCCCATCTCCACAGAGGAACTCTGGAGCTTTGTCAGAGTGACTATGAGGTTCTTGGTAACCTCCCTGACCGAGGCCCTTCTCCCCCGATTGCCCAGTTTGGCCGGGCGGCCAGCTCTAGGAAGAGTCTTGGTGGTACCAAACCTCCTCCATTTAAGAATGACGGAGGCCCCTGTGTTCTTGGGGACCTTCAATGCTGTAGAAATGTTTTGGCGCCCTTCCGCAGGTCTGTGCATCGACCCAATTCTGTCTCGGAGTTATAGGAACAATTTCTTCGACCTCATGGCTTGGTTTTTGCTGACCTGCACTGTCAACTGTGTGACCTTATATAGACAAGTGTGTGCCTTTCCAAATCATGTGCAATCAATTGAATTTACCACAGCTAGACTCCAAACAAGTAGTAGAAATATCAAGGACGATCAATGGAAACAGGATGCACCTGAGCTCAATTTTGAGTCTTATCTGCATAAGGCATTTGTTTTTATTTTTAAAACATTTGCAAAAAATCTTTAAAATCATTTTTAATTTGTCATTATGGTGGATTGTGCATAGATTCAGGGAAAACAAAATACGTAATAAATTTTAGAATAATGCTGTAACGTAACAAACTGTGGAAAAAAGCGGTCTGAAAGGCCACTCACCTCTTCACTGTCGACGTTGAGACTGGTGTTTTGCCGGTACTATTTATAATGAAGCTGCCAGTTGAGGACTTGTGAGGAGCCTGTTCCTCAAACTAGACACTAATGTACTTGTACTCTTGCTCAGTTGTGCACCGGGGCCTCACACTCCTATTCACCACTATTCTGGTTAGAGCCAGTTTGAGCTGTTCTGTGAAGGGAGAAGTACACAGTATTGTACGAGAATTTCAGATTCTTGCCGATTTTTCGCATGGAATAGCCTTCACTTCTCAGAACAAGAATAGACTGACAAGTTTCAGAAGAAAAGTCTTTGTTTCTGGCCATTTTGAGACTAATTGAACCCACAAATGATATTGCTCCAGATACTCAACTGGTCTAAAGAAGGCCAGTTTTATTGCTTCGTTAGTCAGAACAACAGTTTTCAGCTGTGCTAACATAATTGCAAAAGGGTTTTCTAATGATCAATTAGCCTTTTAAAATTATACACTTGGATTAGCTAACAATGTGCCATTGGAACACAGGAGTGATGGTTGCTGATAATGGGCCTCTGTACGCCTATGTAGATATTACATAAAAAATCTGCTGTTTCCAGCTACAATAGTCATTTACAACATTAACCTCTCTGGGATAGGCGGGATGCAAATGTCTCACCTGGCCAATTGCCAGGAAAAATGCAGAGCGCCAAATAAAATTTTTTTTTATAAAATTCGACCTTTCATTAAATCACACAACCAAATTAAAGCTACACTCATGGTGAATCCAGCCAACATGTCAGATTTCAAAAAGGCTTTTCGGCGAAAGCATAAGAAGCTATTGTCTGATGATAGCACAAGCGTAAACAAAGAGACAATAGCATATTTCAACCCTGCAGTTACCACACAAAACGCAGAAATAAAATATAAAATCATGCCTTACCTTTGACGAGCTTCTTTTGTGGGCACTCCAATATGTCCCATAAACATCACAAGTGGTCCTTTTGTTCGATTAATTCCGTCCATATATATCCAAAATGTCAATTTATTTGGCGCGTTTGAGCCAGAAAAAAAACAGCTTCCAATTTGTGCAACGTGACTACAAAATATCTCAAAAGTTACCTGTAAACTTTGCCAAAACATTTCAAACTACTTTTGTAATACAACTTTAGGTATTTTTAACAATGTCTACACTGACAGTTTTACAATCCAGGGTTACTCCTCAACTTGCTCAACTTCCACATTATTTATTACAAGATTTATGAGGTTTAGTGAATGATATGTCCCAAATACAATGCTTTTAGTTTTTGAAATATTTACGACTTATTCCTTGCCATCCATTATGGAACTAAGTGCAGCTCTGTTAACTTCTTATGGCAGGGGGCAGTATTGAGTAGCTTGGATGAATAAGTTGCCCAAAGTAAACGGCCTGCTCCTCAGTCTCAGTTGCTATTATATGCATATATATGCATATTAGTATTGGATAGAAAACTCTAAAGTTTCTAAAACTGTTTGAATGATGTCTGTGAGAGTGTAACAGAACTCATATGGCAGGCAAAATCCTGAGTTGAAATCAAAACAGGAAGTGATAAATCTGAGCTTTGTATGTATTCAGAGTCCCCAATGAAATCCCCTTGAGATATTGATGTTGCACTGCCTTGGGGTTCCACTAGATGTCAACCAATAATATACATTTTAATGAGACTTCTATGGTGTTGTGGGAGTGAATGAGAGCAGAATGCATCAGGTGTCTATCAAGCGGCCATTTTCTGATCACGCTTATTCCTCATGGTACCCACTTGCGTTCCATCTATAATTCCATGTGTATTATCATCTACATTTATGATGAGTATTTCTGTTGAATGATGTGGCTATGCAAAATCACTGGATGTTTTTGGAACTAGTGAATGTAATGCGCCAATGTAAACTCATATTTTGATAAATATGAACTTTATCAAACAAAACATACATGTATTGTGTAACATGAAGTCATATTAGTGTCATCTGATGAAGGTCATCAAAGGTTAGTGATTAATTTTATCTCTATTTGTGCTTTTTGAAACTCCTCTCTTCGGCTGGGGAAAAAAAATGGCTGTGTTTATCTGTGGCTATGTGGTGAACTAACAATCGTTTGTGGTTCTTTTGCTGCAAAGCATATTTGAAATCGGACACAATGAGAATACGAGAATAGCTTTAAAATTGTATGAGATACATGAATGTTTGAGGAATTTTAATTATGAGATTTTTGATGTTTTGAAAATGGCACCCTACACTTTGACTGGCTGTTGTCATATCGCTCCCGTTAACGGGATTGCAGCCATAAGAAGTTAAGCTCCCTCCCTCGTCATGTCGTTGTGTAGCAAGTTGCCATATGTTGTGTCAGTCTGCCAGGGACCTTCTCCTAATGTGTATGTTTATTCTGTGTTATCATTTAGTTCATAATTAAACCAATTTGTGTAGTACTGAATCATAAGTAAGGCTGGGGATTTTGCAGATGCAGGAGTTTACGACTGTTCAGAATATGATTAATACGTTTTTTATGGATGTAATAAGTAAAGACATTCAGAGAATTCAGGAGATTGTAACTCTAAACAACCGCTCTCGTGGTGCCCCAAATTCGTAATGAGTTAATTATTACATTACTATTTTAAAATAGTTTGCTGATTCGATAAATAACAGTCATTGGATTAATGAAAGTAAAGTCACGACATTGGCTTTACTCAAAGCCAGTGGCATGTCATTGGTAAAGATTGAAAAACGTAAGGGACCTAGACAGCTGCCCTGGGGAATTCCTGATTCTACCTGGATTATGTTTGAGGCTTCCATTAAAGAACACCCTCTGTATTCTGTTAGACAAGTAGCTCTTTATCCACAATAAAGCAGGGGGTCTAAACCCGTAACACATACGTTCTTCCATCAGCAGACTCTCGATAATTTCAAAAGCCACACTGAAGTCTAACAAAACAGCTCCCACAATCTTTTAATCATCAATTTCTCTCAACCAATCGTCAGTCACTTGTGTAAGTGCTGTAAATGTTGAATGTCCTTTCCTATAAGCGTGCTGAAAGTCTGACATGATGTCCAAACAAGTTCATTCGGACTAAAACCAAGAGATCCCTGAACAACTTCCTACGCTGCAAAGAGTACAAAGTTCAAACGTTGAAAATAATTTCACCAGGGCCTTAACGATACTGGGAGTCTGAGATTTTCCTCAGTGGAATGGCCTCAGGGAAACAAGTGGCAGCACACATAATGGTTAAGAGAAACTGGTTACCACCCGTCTTGGCTTTGGGCAAAGGACCAACGCAATCCACCAGAACCCTGCTGAAAGGTTTGTCAAAAGCAAGAATAGGCTTCAAAGATGCAACCACATAATGACTAACGAGGTGAAGCCAATCGGTGCGCCCTAAGTGATAACGAGCCATACGTGCTAAAGTCCAACCTCAAAACATAATTGAAAAACCAAAGCCTGTAACAATAGTAAAACATATGCTGCGCCTGCATGTATGATGCAATAGTGTAGACTGACCATCTACCACTATAAGATGGGAAAGTTGTTTTCATCCCCCCACTTTTTATCTGAAATCCTCATCACCCACTGATTAACTTGTCATGTAGCAGATAAAACAATTTTGACCTAGTAATATGTCAACACTTACCTTGAGAAATTATGACTAGAGCCATACTGATATGTTTTTTTTTTTGGTCTGATACAGCGGGGAAATGAAAAAGTGTGTACTTTCCACAAATGTACTTTTAACAAGGCACACCTGTTATTTGAAATGCATTCCAGGTGACTACCTCATGAAGCTGGTTGAGAGAATGCCAATTGTTTGCAAAGCTGTCATCAAGGCAAAGGCTGGCTACTTCGAAGAATCTCAAATATATTTTGATTTGTTTAACACTTTTTTGGTTACTACATGATTCCTATACATGTCATTTCTTAGTTTGTCTTCACAATTATTCTACAATGTAGAAAACAGTAAAAAAAACTGAATGGAGTAGGTGTGTCCAAACTTTTGACTGTTAAATAACAATTTTTATAACAGCTTCAGATTTCACCTCTGTCTCAAAAGCAAATGGTTTTGACCGTTTGGAACTTTACAGAGGAGAGCTGCTGTCTTTTCCGGTTCCGACCAGTACGGCTTGCAAAAATGATTGCTGTCCTTGTTATGAAATTACACCTTTACCCTGTTCATGTAAAAATGACTGTTTAAAGGAGAACTACCAAAAACATTTCATATGGATAATCTGGCAGTCAAAAAGTCCCAATCAGCAGCTAGAGGTACAATCAGCAAGATGTGAGATGTGTCCACTCCGGTAGCCTACACAGCATATTGGTAACAATGACTCAGCAAATTACATGGGTTATCCCTCAATTAATAAAGCCCATGATTTAATATTGCAAAAGCCATTTTAAAAACATCAATGCTAAAGGTGCCGCGCAGACATAGCCTACGAATATTTGAAAAAGGGATAGGGTAGGCCTACCTCTTGTTGGCATGAGCAGCTGCATCTCCCACACTGTACAAACAGTTGTTATCTGACTTGTAGATCAATGTCATACGCAGTTACATGCATAAAAGTTCAAAAAGCTGAAGGAGGACGCTTCAATTCAAAAATAAGTATTTTTGGAATAAGGCAGAAAAAAAAGAATGAGTAAAAAACATTAGTGAACCAGCAATTCGTAACATTGTAATCGGTTGTCATTTGGATCGGTTTTGGCTTCCGCATACTGATGCGCTTGCATCTTAAACAATTGAACTGGGGACCGATGTGTATCGGTGAGTCGCTGCATCCATGTTCTCCCAACACCATAGACATCGCATCACTGTATCCGTCTAATTAAGGCGTCAGAGTATGGACAATGCCATTGAGGCCATCTCCAATTTTCTTCTTCACAAGTGTAATTAATTGGCTGATCCCTCTTGATGACCCAGTTGGAGTCATTTGATCCTTCCTTAACCCATTGGAAGTCCCACCCTGTTGACTCCTTCAAAATGATGAAAGTCCTCAATGGCGCTACCCATGCTAAAACAGGCTTTTGGCCACTAGAATCCTATATCCATCTATTCACCATCTCTCCTTTCACCTTCTCATCCCTCCATCTCTCACCTCCTACAGAAATTACTCCAACATGGCGTCTCCTGCTGTTCATCTCAGGCCCGAAGAACCAACTGTTCTTGCTGATGGAGTAACACTCGATGCTGCGGAACGGGTCACCAGAACCTCCCCGGCCACCAACACAGAACAATACACCTGAGGAGAGTTGGGGGGCAAAGGTCAGAGCAGGACCAGTGAAAAAAACAACACTGCAATGCCAGCTCAACATATAAATACACACTCAGAGGAATCAAAAGACCGAAGGTTTTGTTATTTGTGACAAGAAGAATTGCAGGAATTCCAGCTTTTTCTTGATCATTGTTCTGCATTGTACAAGCTCAACCCTATTACGTAGTTGATTGCTTAATAGTTGGACAGGCAACCAGTCTGTTACCTGCAGTATGTTTCCTAGGTGTGGTGCGGACTGAGTACTCAAAGTCAGGCACCATCTTGTTGCTGAGGTGCAGGTGATAGTTCCTGGCCTCATCCAGCAGATCCCGGCAGCTCAGATTTCTTTTGATCATCTCCTCCTTGGCCACCGTGCCTGTCAGGAAGTCTACTGGGAGCAGGGGGAGGCGCACCTACAGGACACGCATATATACCACAGAGTTAACATACACTCGGACATAAAACACAGAAGCACCTGCAGGGCAGCCGGGTAACACAGCACAGATTCAAACACCACACACAGGAGTAATGCAAAAACTCCATAAACAGACAACAAAGTCAATGTACACACAGAAACACATAAGCACCAACAAACATACCTACATCTGAGAATTCATTAAAATGCAAAGACTGAGATGTGTGCGACTACTATCGGACCTGAGTCATGATCTGGTCCAGCCAGGCCTCATGGTGCTGGGGGTTGGCCTTCAGCCACTTGACAGCAGCATTGTAAACCTGTGTCTCAGAGTGGATGTTCAGTTCGCTGGAGGACAGCAGGGTTCTCAGGTGCTGAGGCGACACGCACATGAAGTCCTCACAGTTCACCACCTCCCGGAAGTGCTCGCAAGCATAACGGTCCGCCATGTCCATCAGGTCGACGCGGTTGTGGCTCTCGGCAAAGGTGCGGACAGCCAAACAGTTGGAGGGGTGGAAGTGTGCCTTCATGTACTCACAGCAGGCCCTGGCGACCAGCTCCACCTGCAGAATACAGGCTGCATAGAGAAGAGGCTGCACGTTGTCCACTGTCAGGGTCAGGCGGGAGGAGTAGGCAAAACGCACCAGGTCGTGGATGGCATCTCCGTCAAAGTCCTTGATCTCTATCAGGTCCTGTTTGGCCTCTGACATCTCAGACAAGAACATGGCCCTGAAGTAAGGGATGACACAGGCCAGCACCAGCTTGTGGCATGGTATCAGCCTGCTTCCCACCTGAACACGGTGAGAACAGAGAGAAAGACAGGGAGAGGGAGGGAGAAAGGGCAGAAACAAGTTAATGTCAGCTCAAAAGTTATTAATTCCCTGAGCTATTCATTCCACAAGCTTCAGTTGGTTCAATTGAGCCTTTAAAAAAAAAAAAAAAAGAGACGAGGGCTTTCACCAACTATTCAACGATTCAAACTAATTTGATTCAATAGGCCTAACTGGTCTCCATTAAACTTCACAAAAACAGACATGAAAAGGCTTTGTCGTCAAAAATGACACTTCGGTTTCATGTTTACTTACTTTTCCTACCATGATATGGCTAACTTAGTATGAAGAGTATTGTGACAACAGGGCCATACTTTGCCTACCTTCAGTGTAACATCACAGAGCTCCCCCAATTCGTAGAACTGGCGCAAAGAGTTGTGGAAGTCCTTCCATGCCTCGTGGGCCTCAAAGACAAAAGATCCATCTGGCTCAGAGTCTCCATCAGGCCTGGTGGTGCTCTGAAGCTTCTCCTTCTCCTGCTTGAGCTTATGCTGCTTGGCATGTTCCGGCACCATATCACCTGGGGCCATCACCGTCTACAGGGAGCCAAACCTAGGGAAGAGAGGTCAAAAAGAATGGGAGATAAAAAATGCTCTCAAACAATAAATCTGTCATTTACATGTTAAAGGACCCATGAGCACTGTCGTGACTTGACTATCATTAATGTGATGAATGCTATTTATCAAATCATTATCTGTTTAATTGTTATTAGATTAAATAGAGCCCTCAGCTGGCCACTTACACAATGTAGTCGTTTACACTCATTCTTCAACATAAAGGCTTGAAACTACGTCAAAATGCTGTAGACACTTTAGGGAATACGTAGAAAAAGGAATCTGGTTGATATCCCTTTCAATGGCCAATAGGGGTGCATAGGAATACAACAGTTACAAAACATGAGTCACTTCCTGATTGGATTTTTCTTAGGCTTTCGCCTGCACTATCAGTTCTGTTATACTCACAGACAATATTTTTACAGTTTTGGAAACTTTAAAGTGTTTTCTATCCCAAGCTGTCAATTATATGCATATTCTTTTTTTTTTTTCTTTCTTTTTACTTTTTTTTTACCCCTTTTTCTCCCCAATTTCGTGGTATCCAATTGTTGTAGTAGCTACTATCTTGTCTCATCGCTAAAACTCCCGTACGGGCTCGGGAGAGACGAAGGTTGAAAGTCATGCGTCCTCCGATACACAACCCAACCAGCCGCACTGCTTCTTAACACAGCGCGCATCCAACCCGGAAGCCTGCCGCACCAATGTGTCGGAGGCTACACCGTGCACCTGGCAACCTTGGTTAGCGCGCACTGCGCCCGGCCCGCCACAGGAGTCGCTGGTGCGCGATGAGACAAGGACATCCCTACCGACCAAGCCCTCCCTTAACCCGGACGACGCTAGGCCAATTGTGCGTCGCCTCACGGACCTCCCGGTCGCGGCCGGTTACGACAGAATTATATGCAAATTCTAGCATCTGGTCCTGAGGAATAGGCCATTTTCTCTGGGAACGTTATTTTTCCAAAAATTAAAATAGCTAGCTTCAAGAGGTTAATTGCCTCGTTCAGGGGCAGAACGACAGATTTTCCCCTTGTCAGCTTGGGGGATCCAATCTTGCTACATGTTAACTAGTCCAAAGCAATAACGACCTGCCTCTCTCTCGTTGCACTCAACAAGGAGACTGCCTGTTACGCGAATGCAGTAAGCCAAGTTAAGTTGCTAGCTAGCATTAAACTTATCTTATAAAAAACAATCAATCATAATCACTAGTTAACTACACATGGTTGATGATATTATTAGATATTATCTAGAGATAATTTTGTACCCGTTTCCTCCAGCACCTTCAGTGTTTAATTAGTGTCATTAGTTGAAGCAGACTGTGTTTGTCTATTGTTGTGACCTAGATGAAGTTCAGATCAAATTTTAATACCAATTGATGTAGAAATCTAGGTATTTCCAAATGGTTCACATACCTTTTCTTGCTACTGTACGTTAATAGAAACATCCTATTTTCCTAAGTTTTCAGCAAAATTAACATTGGTAAATATTTGAATTTTGTATGAACATAACAAGATTCAACAACTGAGACAAACTGAACAAGTTCCACAGTCATGTGACGAACAGAAATGGAATAAAGTGTCCCTGAACAAAGGGGGGGGCAAAATCAAAAGTAACCGTCAGTATCTGCTGCATTAAGTACTGCAGTGCATCTCCTCCTGATGGATTGCACCAGATTTGCCAGTTCTTGCTGTGAGATGTTACCACACTCTTCCACCAAGGCACCTGCCAGTTCCCGGACATTTCTGGGGAAGGCACAGCGTTGAGATTGCCTGCAGTGACAACGAGCTCAGTCCGATGATTAGACACACCACCCCAGACACCCCAGACCATGACGTACCCTTCACCTCCAAATCGATCCCGCTCCAGAGTACAGGCCTCGGTGTAACGCTCATTCCTTCGACGAAAAACGCAAATCAGACCATAACCCCTGGTGAGACAAAAACTTGACTCGTCAGTCAAGAGCACTTTTTGACAGTGCTGTCCAGTGGAGTTGGATTTGTGCCCATAGGCGACGTTGTTGCCGGTGATGTCTGGTGAAGACCTGCCTTACAACAGGCCTACAAGCCCTCAGTCCAGCCTCTCTCAGCCTATTGCGGACAGTCTGAGCACTGATGGAGGGATTGTGCGTTCCTGGTGTAACTCGGACAGTTGTTGTTGCCATCCTGTACTTGTCCCGCAGGTGTGATGTTCAGATGTACCGATCCTGTGCAGGTGTTGTTCCATGTGGTCTGCCACTGCGAGGATGATCAGCTGTGTCCTGTCTCCCTATAGCGCTGTCTTAGGAGTCTCAGTATGGACATTGCAATTTCTTGCCCTGGCCACATCTGCAGTCCTGATACCTCCTTGCAGCATGCCTAAGGCACGTTCACGCAGATGAGCAGGGACCCTGGGCATCTTTCTTTTGGTGTCTTTCATTCAGTAGAAAGGCCTCTCTAGTGTCCTAAGTTTTCATAACTGTGACCTTAATTGCTTACCGTCTGTAAGTTGTTAGTGTCTTCACGACCGTTCAACAGGTGCATGTTCATTAATTGTTATGGTTCAATGAACAAGCATGAGAAACAGTGTTTAAACCCTTTACAATGAAGATCTGTGAAGTTATTTGGATTTTTACAAAATATCTGTGAAATACAGGGTCCTGAAAAAGGGATGGTTTTTTTTTCTGAGTTTAGGTATGCACGTCAGCTTTCACATCGGTTTTGCACATCGGCGTTAATAAACTAGACAACGTCGGCCGATACCGATGTTGGCATTTCTAGCTAATGTCGGACGATTCCGATATATCATGCATCCCTAATCAATAGTTATAAAAGAGACATTAGGGGTGCCATAATGAAGCTTGGGAGGGGCTGAGTGCAGGGAAAATGGTCACGTGGCAATACTGATAAGGGGAGGAACCGTTAACACTCAGCCCCCTCCCTAGCAATAATGATGCAATGTTTAGCGATAAAGAGGAAACTCCACCCAAAGTGGCATTTGTATACTTTCACGGGTGAAACCATGTCTTTGTCTAATGCAGCTGTATTGACCCTCTGGGAAGAATAAACTTGGGTTGAGCTTTCAATGTGCCCGTTGAGTTTTTACTCTGAGAATTAGAACCTAACAGAGCGTTGGGCCAGTAACCCAAAAGGTTGCTGGATCAAATCCCCGAGCTGAAAAGGTAAAAAAAAAATGTTGTTCTGCCCCAGAAAAAGGCAGTTAACCCACTGTAGGCCGTCATTGTAAATACAAATTAGTCCTTAACTGACTTGCCTAGTAAAATAAATGGTTAAATAAATAAAAATACAAAAAATAAATGTTTAGGTGGCCATGATGGTATGAGGCCCAGATTGGGAATTTAGCCAGGACACCGGGGTTAGCACCCCTACTTTTACAATAAGAACCATGGTCACTAAAGATCACACAGAGAGCCAGGACACTCGTTTAACATCCCATCCAAAAGACGGCACCCAAAACAGGTCAATGTCCCCAATCACTGCCCTGGGGGATTGGGATATTTGTTTTAGACCGGAGGATATAGTTCCTCCTACTGGTCCTCCGACACCACTTCCAGTAGCATCTGATCTCCCATCCAGGGCCAGACCAGGACCAACCCTGCTTAGCTTCCCAGGCAAGCCAGCAGTGGGATGCAGGGTGGTATGCTTCTGGCTCCACCTCGATAATCTCTAATCCTCGGTGTGAATGAGCAATGGCTACGAGTTCCATGCGCTCATATCTTTAGCTGCCAATGGACCAGTGTATCGATGTGTCCATATGGTAGAGGCTGGTGATCCCGCATTAGACTTTCAGATTACCATTTTAATTCCGATTTTTATTATTACCCATATGACAATGATTGAGAAATAAAAACAATTATTATTGAAATTAAACTGTTCCATGAAAATGTGCTTATGAAAAGAATAACTGGCACGCAGAACAGCTTATGAAGTCTTTATGAAAATAAAAATATTTTCCATGGTTGGATTTTGCCTACAAGCTACTTTGAAGCAAGGTAAGACATGCCTCATACCATTAAATAAAACATTCAAGTTTCAAACAATTAAGAATGATCTCAAAATGCATACTGCCTCCAGCTCACATTGTAGTGGTGGGTGACGCACTAATAGCTTGTTGCATGGACTTGAATGGGACATGATGACTAACAAAAATACACAGACCAATTTAACTCCACTAAATTATGCAAATTAGAACAATAAACATGATGGTATTTAAGTCAACTGGTTTTCTATTAATGAATAAAAAGCATTATTTTGCAATAGTATTTTCTTTCCTCCCAGTACTTTTGGCCGGCAACAGTTTTATTTAAACAGTCCGAAAGATGACAAATTGCAGGCTAAATTGCCGGCTAACTGACATCCTGGCTGACACCCCATTATTTCTGCAGACATTGTTGAATCTTTAATTGGAAAACGTGGTCAGAGAGAGATTTTACAGAAATTGTGTTAGCACATTTTGCATTACACAGTTTTTCCAGTAAATGTGTTTTTGTAAAATGTGAATTGTTAAAAGTAGTCCTTGTGCATGGAGTTGTATGGTTTGTTGAACTTTGAAATCAATAGTTTTTGTTTGGCATACATTTTAAAAGTGAACAATCTGAGTCTCAGCACAATTCTGTTACTATCGAATTGCCCTATCAGGACAATTCAGGAAGCTTGTGAGAAGGTAGAGGACTTTAGAACAGTACATTTGGCCTACAGCCAACCAAATGCTCAAGTTGAGTCTATTCTGTTCTCTCCCTCACAAGTGCACACTCAATGGAAAAAGAGGTCAGGCTAATTCTCACAGGAGGCTCAATGTATGATGACACTGTTGGCAATAGAGAGATGTAGGACAGATGCCATTGAGCCCCAGCCAAGTGTGGAGGTCTCTCTCCTGCCAAACAAATATGGCACAGCTTGAAAATGGAGCATCACAAACGAGAACACATTTCCACCCACACTTGACAGATTATGTGGCCTCTAGTGAGCTTTCTAGCACTGAATAGATTCCATGTGACAACACCTCAGCAACACAAAGCCTCAGTATTCTACCGAGCTCAAAGGGCAGAAGACATATACTGCAGAGATAATGTGGTCAAAGGGCACCCGAGTGGCAGAGTGGTCTAAGGCACTGCATCTCAGCGCTAAATGTGTCACTACAGACACCCTGGTATGAATCAAGGCTGTATCACAACCGGCCGTGATTGGAAGTCCCATAGGGCGGTGCACAATTGGCCCAGCGTCATCCGGGTTTGGCTGGTGTAAGCCGTCATTATAAATAAGTACGTGTTCTTAACTGACTTGCCTAGTTAAATAAAATAAAAATGTAAAGGCTCTTTATTTCCTTGACAACTCGTTAAATCTAGAAACCATCCCATCTAAGTCTGTCTAAAAGACATATACTGATAAAACTGTAGGCAATGAGTGTATTGAAAATTACATACAGTACCAGTCAAAAGTATGGACACCAACTCATTCAAGGGCTATTTTTTTTTTTTTTTTTACTATTTTCTACATTATATAATAAAATTAATGGAACCATGTAGTAAATCAAATCAAATTTATTTTATATAGCCCTTCGTACATCTGCTGATATCTCAAAGTGCTGTACTGAAACCCAGCCTAAAACCCCAAACAGCAAGCAATGCAGGTGTAGAAGCACGGTGGCTAGGAAAAACTCCCTAGAAAGGCCAAAACCTAGGAAGAAACCTAGAGAGGAACCAGGCTATGTGGGGTGGCCAGTCCTCTTCTGGCTGTGCCGGGTGGAGATTATAACAGAACATGGCCAAGATGTTCAAATGTTCATAAATTACCAGCATGGTCGAATAATAATAAGGCAAAAAGTAGTAACCAAAGAAAGAGTATTTTATATTTGAGAGTTGCCACCCTTTGCCTTGATGACAGCTTTGCACACATTTGGCATTCTCTCAACCAGCTTCATGCGGTAGTCACCTGGAATGCATTTCAATTAACAGGTGTGCCCTGTTAAAAGTTAATTTGTGGAATTTCCTTCTTAATGCATTTGAGCCAATCAGGGTGATATACAGAGGATTGATCTATTTGGTAAAAAAACAAGTCCATATTAGGTCAAGAACAGCTCAAATAAGCAAAGAAAAACAACAGGCCATCAATACTTTAAGACATGAAGGTAAGCCAATCCGGAAAATGTCAAGAACTTTGTAAGTTTCTTCAAGTGCAGTCGCAAAAACCATCAAGCGCTATGATGAAACTGGCTCTCATGAAGACAACCACCGGAAAGGAAGAGTTACCTTTGCTACAGAGGATAAGTTTATTAGAGTTACCAGCCTCAGATTACAGCCCAAATAAACACTTCAGAGTTCAAGTAACAGACATTTCAACATCAACTGTTCAGAGGAGACTGCGTGAATGAGGCCTTCATGGTCAAATTGCTGCAAAGAAACCACTACAAAAAGGACACCGATAAGAAGAGACTTGCTTGGGCCAAGAAACACAAGCAATGGACATTAGACCGGTGGAAATCTGTCAAAATGTGAGATTTTTGCTTCCAACCGCCGTGTCTTTGTGAGACACAGAGTAGACGAACTGCATGTGTGGTTCCCACCGTGAAGCATGGAGGTGGTGTGATGGTGGTTTGCTGGTGACACTGTCAGTGATTTATTTTGAATTCAAGGCACAATTAACCAGCATGGCTACCACAGCATTCTGCAGGGATACACCATCCCATCTGGTTTGCGCTTAGTGGGACTAGAATATGTTTTTCAACAGGACAATGACCCAACACACCTCCAGGCTGTGTAAGGGCTATTTTACCAAGAGTGATGAGTGCTGCATCACATGACCTGGCCTCCACAATCACCCAACCTCAACCCAATTGAGATGGATTGGGATGAGTTGGACCGCAGAGTGTAAGAAAAGCAGCCAACAAAAGCTCAGCATTTATAGGAACACCTTCAAGACTATTGGAAAAGCATTCCAGGTAAAGCTGGTTCAGAGAATGCCAAGTGTGCAAAGCTGTCATCAAGGCAAAGGGTGGCTACTCAGAAAAATCTAAAATCTAACAATATATATAGATTTGTTTAACAGTTTTGATTACGACATGATTCCATGTGTTATTTCATTTCATTCTACAATGTAGAAAATAGTAAAAATAAAGAAAAGCCCTTGAATGAGCAGGTGTGTCCAAACTTTTGACTGGTACTGTAAATTAACTGACTAGGGTTGAAAGCAAGTGCACTGCACCCATACCCTTATTCAAATTCAGTCCACCAACAGTTGGGGTTTTCTATCCGTGTGTGTGTGAGAGAGAGAGACAAGGCTCATTGCCAACTGTTTGACAGTGTGCCAGCTTTGAATCAGGGATTTCCACTGTGCAAAGTGACATGTGTAGCCATGATGAGACACACACAAAGCAAACACGCCACCATATCAACCTACTTTTGTCATATCTAATTACTTAATCTACTTCCCAGAACTGAAAAAGGACATCTTCAGTTTTTAGAGCCATGTTTCTCTATGTGAGTCTCTCTGCAATAGGTTAATTAGGCTGCCCAGTCTCATCCACCATGATTTTACTAAGCAGATGTGTCCCAATGCCATGTGTTAAAGTTACCCTGACCCATCGAACAATAAATATCTCTCTGAATGAGGTTGAAGACTGAATAAGTTAAAAAAAAACAGCACTGTTGTTACAGTATGACCGTATGTTCAGTGACACATGGCCAGAGAGCAATTACAGCATGTCTCAGGGCTTATGGACAAATGGCATTGAGAAGCTAAAGTTGACCTTCTGGACAACCAACACCTTGCTTACTATGCTAGTTAGTCTTTGGCAACCAACCAAACCATAGCTAGCCAACTATCCACCTGCTCCATATTTATGTGTTTAACCAAATAAGCTTACCTAGTTATGTTTATTGTTGCGCTAGCTAACATGCTAATACTAGCTAGGTAAATAGGATGCTAGAGCAAACTAGCTAGCAAACGTTACCTTCATTGGCTAGCTAACTTTACAGGTTGCAAGCGTCTAACGTTAGATGTCAAAAAGTCTGCGTCTCTCTTATTTTGCAGTGCAAGTAAGTCCGTAGTAGTATGGGAAACTTAAAATAATAGTTAGCTATTGCCGTATATTTTTGCTAGCTAACAACAAGGAAAGTTAGCCAACGTTAGCTTGCTAGCTGACAATATCCTGAACTTGTTGACATCAAATCACTAATGCAAGATGTGGAGGAAACGAATTAATGCCAGCCTTGCTGCACATTTAATACATGGACACTTTGAGACAATCTACATGAAACAAATGTATTTTTTTCTGTTACCTCAGCTTGTATAAATCCATGCACACTTCAATCCAATTGCATTTCTTGCAGTGAAGAAATAACCAATTCGATTCGTTTTAGCAAAGATGTTGTAATTTGCAATGCTTTATGGGAGATGTGGTCGACTTCCAGCTCAGCGCAGTTGTCATCATATGAAACATGTTAACATTGTAAGATACAGTAAATAATACATGCGTTATCTATTACTTCAAAAAAGTACATCTTATAAATTAAACACATACACCGCATTACATTTCTTTTTAGTTTGGATATTGGTTTGATATTCGGGGTTTGCTCGTAAATACTTCCTCTAGAAAGGTCCTAGACAGGGCCGGTCCTGGACATTCTGCCGCCCTAGGCAAGACAAAAGTATGCAAACCCCTACCCCACACAAAATAGAAGTTTCAGGAAATAATGGAGAGAGATATAGACATTCTTACCATATTTCTCAGTGTCAAACTAGAGTGTCTTGTTTGCAAATAATTACATCGTAGACATCCTAATGAATTTAAGCATGGCCCTTTCAAGTGAACTTTCCACCCAGACAGAGGCTCTACTGAAAATGTAAGCTTCAACTGCTGGCTACTCGTTGTATAACACAAGGAAGATGACTCATGAAATGAATGGAGGTGTCTGTATGTCATGAGCCTCGGTAGAGAACAGCCCCTTCAATTCCTACTACCATCAGGAGAAGACTTCAAACCACAGTACCCACCTACAGAGAGCGTGAAATAGACAGACAGGGATGCCAGTAAACCAGTGTCTGAGGATTTGTAGCATGACAATAACAAGATACTAAAAAGTAGACAGATTTGACATACCCCCAAGATCTTTCTTTGGGCCACTTGTAGTTTACAAATACACCCAATGCTACAGGGACTACCAAGGTGATCAAAGTGATGCCTAAAAAAATAATATGTTTATACATAGGCCTACATGGCAGCTAATACATATTGAATAACATCAGACCAGAAGTATGACTCCAAATCTCCAACATTTTATGTAGCCCTCGTTTCAAGCCCTAATCATAGGCTGCTGGTGAACTTTTATTCCATTCCAATGCATTTGACGATTCTTACGATTTCTGACCTACAGAGTTTATCACACTGCGCTCTCCAATGTTAAAAGGTTAAAGATTCAGATGGAAAACGTGAGAGAGAAAGAGAGTGAGAGAAAGAGAGAGAAGTAAATAGTGAGACCGAAGAGAGAGAAGATTCAAACCATCAAGGTGGCAAAAAATAATATATTTTTTTATTGAAATGTGAAAGAACCAAAAGGTCATTACCAATATTAAAGTAAGGTATTCTGATGGTGCCTGCCTCCACACAGGAGTGTGTGTAGACGAACAGACCCAGAGGCATCATACCCATACCAAGAACTGTAGAAATTGTCATCATGGTGATGCTACAGCAATAGACGGGCAACAGACAAAACAACAGACAGACGTGTTAGCCTAGCAGGATGACCGGCCCATGACCTTGTATTGGTAGGAGACACGTTCACAGAGAACCAGCAGATCATGGGGTATAAGTGTCAACTCCATCATGTTCTGAATGGAGCCCCTCCGTCACCTGAGGTAATGCTTACACTGGACCACTTTAATATGACCCTCACTGTTTGATTCATTATCCAACAAAATGGCTGTAAATGGCTGGAATCTAACATACCTTATGTAACAGTATAACTTTAGACCGTCCCCTCGCCCATACCCGGGCACAAACCAGGGACCCTCTGCACACATCAACAACAGTCACCTACGAAGCATCGTTACCCATCGCTCCACAAAAGCCGCGGGGAACCACTACTTCAAGGTCTCAGAGCAAGTGATGTCACCGATTGAAACGGTATTTAGCGCGCACCACCGCTAACTAGCTAGCCGTTTCACATCCGTTACACTTACAATTCAAACCTATTTTAATAAGCGCCTCTTTTTTTATAGCTCAGTAGACAGCAGAATCATTTATATGGCACTTTATAAAACACAGGCATTTCATACATTCTCATAGATCATCGTATAATGTTAACATCCTATAATATGGGAAAGGGAGGAGTAAAGGTTTCTTAAAAATGACGCAGATGTGTTGACGTGCAATAAGATCCTTATTATTGTGTACTTACTATATCATTTTGCTTATATACATACTATTAAAGTCAGTGAGCATTCCTAGGTGTCCATGGAGCTGCCATGGAATCTTATCTCATACAGCTGACATCACATTTACCTTTAAAACAAAGGTTTTGTTGACTGTTGATTTGAGAATCCACAAAAGAAAGTCTACGTCCTAAATGGCATCCGCTCTCAACCAACTCTATAAGGCCATAAACCATGGTGAAAATTCTCACCCAGAAGCGGTGCTCCTAGTGGTCGGGGTCTTAAATGCAGGCAAACGTAAATCAGTTTTACCACATTCTTAGCAGCATGTGACATGAGCAACCAGAGAAAAACAAATCCTAGACCACCTTTACTCCACACACAGAGATGCATACAAAGCTCTCCCCCGCCCTCCATTTGGCAAATCTGACCATAATTATATCCTCCGGATTCCTGCTTACAAGCAAAATCTAAAGCAGGGAGTACCAGTGACTCGCTCAATACGGAAGTGGTCAGATGACACGGATGCTACACTACAGGACTGTTTTGCTAGCACAGACTGGAATATGTTCCTGGATTCATCCAATGGCATTGAGGGGTACACCACCTTGTGCAACGACGAAGTCGACCCCACAGTGACTGTACGTACATATCCCAACCAGAAGCCATGGATTACAGGCAACATCCGCATCGAGCTAAAGGCTAGAGCTGCTGCTTTCAAGGAGCGGGAGACTAATCCAGACGTTTATAGAAATCCCTCAATGCCCTCAAACGAACCATCGAACAACCCAGTTGTCCTCTGAATCATTCAGATGTTCATTGGCAAACTTCAGACGGGCATGTATATGTGCTTTCTTGAGCAGGGGGACCTTGCGGGCGCTGCAGGACTTCAGTCCTTCACGACGTAGTGTGTTACCAATTGTTTTCTTGGTGACTATGGTCCCAGCTGCCTTTAGATCATTGACAAGATACTCCTGTGTAGTTCTGGGCTGATTCCTCACCATTCTCATGATCATTGCAACTCCACGAGGTGAGATCTTGCATGAAGCCCCAGGCCGAGGGAGATTGACAGTTCTTTTGTGTTTCTTCCATTTGAGAATAATCGCACCAACTGTTGTCACCTTCTCACCAAGCTGCTTGGCAGTGGTCTTGTAGCCCATTCCAGCCTTGTGTAGGTCTACAATTTTGTTCCTGACATCCTTGGAGAGCTCTTTGGTCTTGGCCATGGTGGAGAGTTTGGAATCTGGTTGATTGATTGCTTCTGTGGACATGTGTCTTTTATACAGGTAACAAACTGAGATTAGGAGCACTACCATTAAGAGTGTGCTCCTAATCTCAGCTCGTTACCTGTATAAAAGACACCGGGGAGCCAGAAATCCTTCTGATTGAGAGGGGGTCAAATACTTATTTCCCTCATAAAAATGCAAATCAATTTATAATATTTTTGACATGCGTTTTTCTGGATTTTTTTGTTGTTATTCTGTCTCTCACTTTTCAAATAAACAACCATTAAAATTATAGATGGATCATTTCTTTGTCAGTGGGCGAGCGTACAAAATCAGCAGGGGATCAAATACTTTATTCCCTCACTGTACATTAAATTAGTATTTGGTAGCATTGTCTTTAAATTGTTTAACTTGGGTCAAACGTTTCAGATAGCCTTCCACTAGCTTCCCACAATAAGTTGAGTGAATTTTGGCCCATTCCTCCTGACAGAGCTGGTGTAACTGAGTCAGGTATGTAGGCCTCCTTGCTCACACATGCTTTGCAGTTCTGCCCACAGCTTTTCTATTGTATTGAGGTCAGGGCTTTGTGATGGCCACTCCAATATCTTGACTTTGTTGTCCTTTAGCCATTTTGCCACAACTTTGGAAGTATGCTTGGGGTCATTGTCCATTTAGAAGACCCATTTGCGACCAAGCTTTAACTTCCTGACTGATGTCTTGAGATGTTGCTTCAATATATCCACATAATTTTCTTTCCTCATGATGCCATCTATTTTGTGAAGTGCACCAGTCCCTCCTGCAGCAAAGCATGGTGTTTATACTGGCGTACTATAGTTTGTACAGATGAACGTGGTACCTTCAGATGTTTGGAAATTGCTCCCAAGTATGAACCAGACTTTTTTTCTGAGGTCTTGGCTGATTTCTTTTGATTTTCCCATGATGTCAAGCAAAGAGGCACTGAGTTTGAAGGTAGGCCTTGAAATAAATCAACAGGTACACCTCCAATTGACTCAAAGTATGTCAATAAGCGTGTCAGAAGCTTCTAAAGCCATGACATCATTTTCTGGAATTTTCCAAGCTGTTTAAAGGCACAGTCAACTTGGAGTATGTACACTTCTTACCCATTGGAATTGTGATACAGTGAATGATAAGTGAAATAATCTGTATGTAAACAATTGTTGGAAAAATGACTTGTGTCATGCTCAAAGTAGATGTCCTAACCGACTTGCCAAAACTATAGTTTGTTAACAAGAAATTTGTGGAGGGGTTGAAAAATTATTTTTAATGACTCCAACCTAAGTGTATGTAAACTTCCAACTTCAACTGTATGTATGAACAGCTAAATTATTCAAATAAAAGCAAATACGGGTTGAACCAAGATCTGAAGAGGAGAGGAAGGACCCATTCCATTCCACTGACACAACCCTCACTTCCACAACCATTCTCTAATCAGTTCGCTCCAGTAGCCTGTGTGAAACGCATTGATGTAATGAGTCTCACCATTATTGAAGAAGGAACAGTTAAGGCAGCACATGGCTCGTTCATCATCTTCACAAATTCAGGACAAAATAAATTCTATAGTGGAGAAAAACAGTGTACAGAGTAAGAAGACGTTGAGTTACAAACACATACTGTACTATGTTGTGCTGTAAATAAGGCCTACAACATGTTCTATCGAATCATGCAGTAGCTTAGTTTCACAAAGACACAATTCAAGGAGACAGCTTTGATCCAGCTCTACACCTGAGAGGTAGGGAGGCTACCTTAGATTTGAGGTATGGTAGTGAGTGTGGTAGTGGATGTGCGCAAATCAAATGAAAATTATTTATAAAGCCCTTCTTACATCAGCTGATGTCACAAGTGTTGTACAGAAACTCAGCCTAAAACCCCAAACAGCAAGCAATGCAGGTGTAGAAGCACAGTGGCTAGGAAAAACTCCCTAGAAAGGCCAAAACCTAGGAAGAAACCTAGAGAGGAACCAGGCTATGAGGGGTGGCCATTCCTCTTCTGGCTGTGCCAGGTGGAGATTATAACAGAACATGGCCAAGATGTTCATATGTTCATAGATGACCAGCAGGGTCAAATAATAATAATCACAGTGGTTGTCGAGGTTGCAACAGGTCAGCACCTCAGGAGTAATTGTCAGTTGGCTTTTCATAGCCGATCATTCAGAGTATCTCTACCGCTCCTGCTGTCTTTAGAGAGTTGAAAACAGCAGGTCTGGGACAGGTAACACATCCGGTGAACAGGTCAGGGTTCCATAGCCGCAGGCAGAACAGTTGAAACTGGAGCAGCAGCACTGCCAGGTGGGCTGGGGACAGCAATGAGTCATCTCCTGGCTAGAGGGAGGCTCGGGACAACCAGCGACAGTGGAGTCTCGCACTGTCGCTGGAGCATCTGCTCTGCTCCTACCGGCCCCTCGTCTGCTGCACCTTCAGACAACCTGCATGGGAAGGACATAGAAATTAGATACATAGAACTGAGTTTCCTGTGTGATATAATAATATATATATATATATATATATATATATATGATATAAAAATGTCCCTTTTCCAGGACCTTGTCTTTCAAAGATAATTAAAAAAAATCCAAATATCTTCACAGATCTTCATTGGAAAGGGTTTAAACACTGTTTCCCATGCTTGTACAATGAACCATAAACAATTAATGAACATTCACCATTGGAACGGTCATTAAGACATTAACAGTTTACAGATGGTAGGCAATTAAGGTCACAGTTATGAAAACTTAGAACACTAAAGAGGCCTTTCTACTGACTCTAAAAAAACACCAAAAGAAAGATGCCCAGGCTCCCTGCTCATCTTCATGTACAGTGCCTTGCGAAAGTATTCGGCCCCCTTGAACTTTGCGACCTTTTTCCACATTTCAGGCTTCAAACATAAAGAGGTAGAAGATGGAGATGAAGATTCTCCAGGTCCCCACGTGGACAAAGGCTAAGAGGTACAAAGAGGCACAGACAACAAAAACAGGTGGAGTATTAGGAGGGGTTCTGAAAGACACTCACGGGGTTGTCCACTGAAAGTTGAGTAGCAACAACAACTGGAACCTAGAAAGACACCCATCGTGAGCACCCACTAAATTTGCCTAAGAAGAAGCAGATTAAAAATAAAAACCCACACCAAACTTAAGACAGGAAGCAAACCAAAATGGTGGAGCAAAACTAAAACAGGGAAGATCAGACAAAGGCATGCTTGACTAGAAATCAAATGCAGTTCAATAAATATATTTGATAAAATATTTACTAAGTAAACTAAAGACTAAACAAGTTTAATCAAAATGCAACAAGAAATGTAAATAATAACGAGGATATACAGTGCCTTGCGAAAGTATTCGGCCCCCTTGAACTTTGCGACCTTTTGCCACATTTCAGGCTTCAAACATAAAGATATAAAACTGTATTTTTTTTGTGAAGAATCAACAACAAGTGGGACACAATCATGAAGTGGAACGACATTTATTGGATATTTCAAACTTTTTTAACAAATCAAAAACTGAAAAATTGGGCGTGCAAAATTATTCAGCCCCCTTAAGTTAATACTTTGTAGCGCCACCTTTTGCTGCGATTACAGCTGTAAGTCGCTTGGGGTATGTCTCTATCAGTTTTGCACATCGAGAGACTGACATTTTTTCCCATTCCTCCTTGCAAAACAGCTCGAGCTCAGTGAGGTTGGAAGGAGAGCATTTGTGAACAGCAGTTTTCAGTTCTTTCCACAGATTCTCGATTGGATTCAGGTCTGGACTTTGACTTGGCCATTCTAACACCTGGATATGTTTATTTTTGAACCATTCCATTGTAGATTTTGCTTTATGTTTTGGATCATTGTCTTGTTGGAAGACAAATCTCCATCCCAGTCTCAGGTCTTTTGCAGACTCCATCAGGTTTTCTCCCAGAATGGTCCTGTATTTGGCTCCATCCATCTTCCCATCAATTTTAACCATCTTCCCATCAATTTTAACCATCTTCCCTGTCCCTGCTGAAGAAAAGCAGGCCCAAACCATGATGCTGCCACCACCATGTTTGACAGTGGGGATGGTGTGTTCAGCTGTGTTGCTTTTACGCCAAACATAACGTTTTGCATTGTTGCCAAAAAGTTCAATTTTGGTTTCATCTGACCAGAGCACCTTCTTCCACATGTTTGGTGTGTCTCCCAGGTGGCTTGTGGCAAACTTTAAACAACACTTTTTATGGATATCTTTAAGAAATGGCTTTCTTCTTGCCACTCTTCCATAAAGGACAGATTTGTGCAATATACGACTGATTGTTGTCCTATGGACAGAGTCTCCCACCTCAGCTGTAGATCTCTGCAGTTCATCCAGAGTGATCATGGGCCTCTTGGCTGCATCTCTGATCAGTCTTCTCCTTGTATGAGCTGAAAGTTTAGAGGGACGGCCAGGTCTTGGTAGATTTGCAGTGGTCTGATACTCCTTCCATTTCAATATTATCGCTTGCACAGTGCTCCATGGGATGTTTAAAGCTTGGGAAATCTTTTTGTATCCAAATCCGGCTTTAAACTTCTTCACAACAGTATCTCGGACCTGCCTGGTGTGTTCCTTGTTCTTCATGATGCTCTCTGCGCTTTTAACGGACCTCTAAAACTATCACAGTGCAGGTGCATTTATACGGAGACTTGATTACACACAGGTGGATTGTATTTATCATCATTAGTCATTTAGGTCAACATTGGATCATTCAGAGATCCTCACTGAACTTCTGGAGAGAGTTTGCTGCACTGAAAGTAAAGGGGCTGAATAATTTTGCATGCCCAATTTTTCAGTTTTTGATTTGTTAAAAAAGTTTGAAATATCCAATAAATGTCGTTCCACTTCATGATTGTGTCCCACTTGTTGTTGATTCTTCACAAAAAAATACAGTTTTATATCTTTATGTTTGAAGCCTGAAATGTGGCAAAAGGTCGCAAAGTTCAAGGGGGCCGAATACTTTCGCAAGGCACTGTATGTGCCTTAGGCATGCTGCAAGGAGGCGTGAGGACTGCAGATGTGGCCAGGGCAATAAATTGCAATGTCCGTACTGTGAGACGCCGAAGATAGCGCTACAGGGAGACAGGACGGACAGCTGATCAACCTCTCAGTGTCAGACCACATGTAACAACACCTGCACAGGATCGGTACAGCTGAACATCACACCTGAGGGACAGGTACAGGATGGCAACAACAACTGCCCGAGTTACACCAGGAACGCACAATCCCACCATCAGTGCTCAGACTGTCCGCAATAGGCTGAGAGAGGCTGGACTGAGGGCTTGCAGGCCTGTTGTAAGGCAGGTCCTCACCAGACATCACCGGCAACAGCGTTGCCTATAGGCACAAACCCACCATTGCTGGACCAGACAGGACTGGCAAAAAATGCTCTTCACTGACGTGTTGCGGTTTTGTCTCACCAGGGGGTGATGGTCGGATTCGCGATTATCATCCAAAGAATGAGCGTTACACCAAGGAATGAGCGCTACACGTTACGCCTGTACTTTGGAGCGGGATCGATTTGGAGGTGGAGGTTCCGTCATGGTCTGGGGAGATGTGTCATAGCATCATCGGACTGAGCTTGTTGTCATTGCAGGGAATCTCAACGCTGTGTGTTACAGGGAAGACATCCTCCTCCCTCATGTGGTACCCTTCCTGCAGGCTCATCCTGACATTACCCTCCAGCATGACAATGCCATCAGCCATACTGCTCGTTCTGTGTGTGATTTCCTGCAAGACAGGAAGTCAGTGTTCTGCCATGGCCAGCGAAGAGCCTGCATCTCAATCCCATTGAGCACGTCTGGGACCTGTTAGATCGGAGGGTGAGGGCTAGGGCCATTCCCTCCCAGAAATGCCCGAGAACTTGCAGGTGCCTTGGTGGAAGAGTGGGCAGCATGAACTGGCAAAACTAGTGCAGTCCACGAGGAGGAGATGCACTGCAGTACTTAATGCAGCTGGTGGCCACACCAGATAAGTAGTGTTACTTTTGAAAATAAAAGCAGTTGACGCTGAGAGAACTTTTCTTTTTTCGCTGAGTTTATGTATTTTCACGCTATAGATGTGTTGGTTGTTTAGTTACAAAACCGACGCATGCACAACTGTGGGGCAAAACAGACGGGGTTGGCTTAGGTTGTTGACAACATGTATTTCGTTTACAATGTTTATTGAAAATAAATTAGAAGCTGATTAAACAGCATGATCATTACACAGGCACACCTTGTGCTGGGGACAATAAAAGGCCAATCTAAAATGTGAATTTTTCTCACACAACACAATGCCACAGATATCTCAAGTTTTGAAGGAGTGTGCAATTGGCACACTGACTGCAGGAATGTCAACCAGAGCTGTTGTCAGAGAATTTAATATTCATTTCTCTACCATAAACTGCCTCCAACGTTGTTTTAGAGAATTTGGCAGTACGTCCAACCGGCCTCACAACCGCAGACCACATGTAACCATGCCAGCCCAGGACCTCCACATCGGCTTCTTCACCTGTGGGATCATCTGAGACCAGCCACCATAGCTGATGAAACTGTGAGTTTGCACTACTAAAGAATTTCTGCACAAACTGTCAGAAACAGTCTCAGGGAAGCTCATCTGCGTGCTTGTCGTCCTCACCCGGGTCTTGACTTCACTGCAGTTCGGAGTCATAACCAAGTGGCACGCTGGAGAAGTGTGCTCTTGAATCCCGGTTTCAACTGTACCGGGCAGATGGCAGACACTGTGTATGGCATCGTGTAGGTGAGTGGTTTGCTATGCGAAGGAGATATGTCGCACTGCGTTTTAGCTGTACATTTTAGTAAATTTAGCAGAGACTCTTATCCAGAATGACTTACAAGAGGGTTAAGGGCTAAAGGGCACATCAACAGATCTGGGATTTGAACCAGCAACCGTTCGGTTCCTGGCCCAACACTCTTAACAGCTAGGCTACCTGCCCCCCGCTGCATAAGGGTAATGGTGGTCACACCAGATACTGACTGTTTTTCTGATCTACGCCCCTACCTATTTTTTTTAAGGTATCTGTGACCATCACATGCATATCTGGATTCCCAGTCATGTGAATACCATAGATTAGGACATTATTTATTTATTTAAAATTACTGATTGCTTTATATGAACTGTAACTCAGTAAAATCATATAAATTGTTGCATCTTGCATTTATATTTTTGTTCAGTGTATTTAATAGACCAATAAGAAAGAGTTCCAATTCTCTCTGCCACCAACAGCCAGTTTTCCCCTCCCTGCTCAGATCACTCCCAGACAGTCCTAACAAAATTATTGCTTGAGAAATTGCTCTTTGCTTTAAAGCTATTTTTGTAAATTGCTTTACAATTTTAATTGAAAACAATCACAGTAAGGTACTTAATTGTTACCCAGAAATAATATATTGAGATGAAAATGACTGCATTGGACCTTTAAAACCTTATAGAAAAAAGAATAAAGGGAAGTGCCGCTAGGGTACACAATAGTAGGTCTTTGTAGATAAAAGTTGCTCTTTGGTAAAAGGGGTAAATTGGTCATCAAAAACAAAAGAGGACCAAGGCACTCTTCATATACACTACCATTCAAACGTTTGGGGTCACTTAGAAATGTCCTTGTTATTGAAATAAATAAAAACATTTTGTCCATTATACTAACATCAAATGTATCAGAATTACAGCGTCGACACTGTTAACGTTGTAAATGACTATTGTAGCTGGAAAACAGCTGATTTTTTAATGGAATATCTACATAGGCGTACAGCGGCCCATTATGAGCAACCGTCGCTCCTGTGTTCCAATGGCACCTTGTGTTAGCTAATCCAAGTTTAAGGCTAATTGATCATTAGAAAACCCTTTTGCAATTATGTTAGCACAGCTGAAAACGGTTGTCCTGATTAAAGAAGCAATAAAACTGGCATTCTTTAGACTAGTTGAGTATCTGGAGCATCAGCATTTGTGGGTTCGATTACAGGCTCAAAATGGCAAGCAACAAAGACTTTCTTCTGAAACTCGTCAGTCTATTCTTGTCCTGAGAAATGAAGGCTATTCCATGTGAGAAATTGCCAAGAAACTGAAGATCTCGTACAACGTTGTGTACTACTCTCTTCACAGAACAGCTCTAACCAGAATAGAAGAGGAGTGAGCAAGATGACATTAGAGTGTCTAGTTTGAGAAATAGACGCCTCACAAGTCCTCAACTGGCACCTTCATTAAATTGTACCCGCAAAACACTAGTCTCAACTTTAACAGTGAAGAGGCGACTCCGGGAAGCTGGCCTTCAAGGCAGAGTTGCAAAGAAAAAAACTTATCTCAGACCAATAAAAATTTAATATTTAGATGGGCAGAAGAACACAGACACTGGACAGAGGAAGATTGGAAAAAAGTGTTATGGACAGACAAATCCAAGTTTGAGGCATTCGGATCACAAAGAAGAACATTTGTGAGATGTAGAAAAAATGAAAAGATGCTGGAGTAGTGCTTGACGCCATCTGTCAAGCATGGTGGTGTCACGTTCTGACCTTTATTTCCGTTGTTTTGTATTTATTTAGTATGGTCAGGGCGTGAGTTGGGTGGGCAGTCTATGTTTGTTTTTCTATGTTTTGGGGCATTTCTATGTTTTCGGCCTAGTATGGTTCTCAATCAGAGGCAGGTGTCATTAGTTGTCTCTGATTGAGAATCATACTTAGGTAGCCTGGGTTGCACTGTTTGTTTGTGGGTGATTGTCTATGTTAGTGGCTTGTGTCAGCACAGGTCTCATTTTGTAGCTTCACGGTCGTATTTGGTTTATTGTTTTCGTTACTCTTTTGCATAGTGTTCAGTCTTTCTTTATTAAAGATTCACCATGGACACTTACCACGCTGCGTATTGGTCCTCAGATCCATCTCGCCTCTCCTCTTCAGATGAAGAGGAGGACGGCCGTGACAGAATCACCCACCAACCAAGGACCAAGCGGCGTGGTAGAAAACAGCGACGACAGCAGCAGCAGCAGCAACAACAACAGCGGCCGGTATCACAGGACTCCTGGACTTGGGAGGAGATACTGAACGGAGAGGGACCCTGGGCACAGGCTGGGGAATATCGCCGCCCCAAAGCAGAGCTGGAGGCAGCGAAAGCTGAGCGGCGGCGATATGAGGAGGCAGCACGGCAGTGCGACAGGTACGAGAGACAGCCCCAAACATTTTTTTGGGGGGGGCACACGAGGGGTGGAGCTAAGCCAGGTAGCAGACCTGCGCTCACTCCTCGTGCTTATTATAAGCAGCGAGATACTGGGCAGGCACCGTGTTATGCGGTTAAGCGCACGGTGTCGCCAGTACGTGTCCATAGCCCGGTGCGCTATAGGACAGCCCCCCGAGAGTGTCATGCGAGTGCGGGCATCGAGCCAGGGCGTATGGTGCCTGCTCAGCGGGTCTGGTCGCCGGTACGCAGTTTTGGCCCAGGGTATCCTGCGCCGGCTCTGCGTGCTGTGTCTCCGGGGCGCTGGGAGGGTGCAGTGCGTCCTCTGCCCGCGCTCCGCTCGTGCCGGGCGAATGTGGGAATGGAGCCGAAGGGAGAGGTGCGTGTAGTAAGCACTAGATCTCCCGTGCTTACCCACAGCCCGGTTCAACCTGTGCCTGCACTCTGGACGGTCCGGGCTAGAGTGGTTATCCAGCCTGGGGAAGTGGTGCCAAGGTTGCGCACCAGAGCTCCAGTGCTCCCCCACAGCCCGGTCTTTCAGGTGCCTCCTCTTAACCCCAAGCCTCCTGAAGGTCTTCCCAGCCTGGTGGTTCCTGTGGCAGCCCCACGCACCAGGCTGTCTCTCTGTCTCCTCCCTGCAGGTGGTCCTGTCTGTCCGGCGCCGCTGCCGGAGTCTCCCGCCTGTCCGGAGCCGCTGCCGGAGTCTCCCGCCTGTCCGGCGCCGCTGCCGGAGTCTCCCGCCTGTCCGGCGCCGCTGCCGGAGTCTCCCGCCTGTCCGGCGCCGCTGCCGGAGTCTCCCGCCTGTCCGGCGCCGCTGCCGGAGTCTCCCGCCTGTCCGGCGCCTCTGCCGGAGTCTCCCGCCTGTCCGGCGCCTCTGCCGGAGTCTCCCGCCTGTCCGGCGCCTCTGCCGGAGCCTCCCGCCTGTCCGGCGCCTCTGCCGGAGCCTCCCGCCTGTCCGGCGCCTCTGCCGGAGCCTCCCGCCTGTCCGGCGCCTCTGCCGGAGCCTCCCGCCTGTCCGGCGCCTCTGCCGGAGCCTCCCGCCTGTCCGGCGCCTCTGCCGGAGCCTCCCGCCTGTCCGGCGCCTCTGCCGGAGCCTCCCGCCTGTCCGGCGCCTCTGCCGGAGCCTCCCGCCTGTCCGGCGCCTCTGCCGGAGCCTCCCGCCTGTCCGGCGCCGCTGCCGGAGCCTCCCGCCTGTCCGGCGCCGCTGCCGGAGTCTCCCGCCTGTCCGGCGCCGCTGCCGGAGTCTCCCGCCTGTCCGGCGCCGCTGCCGGAGTCTCCCGCCTGTCCGGCGCCGCTGCCGGAGTCTCCCGCCTGTCCGGCGCCTCTGCCGGAGTCTCCCGCCTGTCCGGCGCCTCTGCCGGAGTCTCCCGCCTGTCCGGCGCCTCTGCCGGAGTCTCCCGCCTGTCCGGCGCCTCTGCCGGAGTCTCCCGCCTGTCCGGCGCCTCTGCCGGAGTCTCCCGCCTGTCCGGCGCCTCTGCCGGAGTCTCCCGCCTGTCCGGCGCCTCTGCCGGAGTCTCCCGCCTGTCCGGCGCCTCTGCCGGAGCCTCCCGCCTGTCCGGCGCCTCTGCCGGAGCCTCCCGCCGCCTCCCGCCTGTCCGGCGCCTCTGCCGGAGCCTCCCGCCTGTCCGGCGCCTCTGCCGGAGCCTCCCGCCTGTCCGGCGCCGCTGCCGGAGCCTCCCGCCTGCCCGGCGCCGCTGCCGGAGCCTCCCGCCTGTCCGGCGCCGGAGCCTCCCGCCTGTCCGGCGCCGCTGCCGGAGCCTCCCGCCTGCCCGGCGCCGCTGCCGGAGCCTCCCGCCTGCCCGGCGCCGCTGCCGGAGCCTCCCGCCTGCCCGGCGCCGCTGCCGGAGCCCCCCGCCTGCCCGGCGCCGCTGCCGGAGCCCCCCGCCTTTCCGGCGCCGCTGCCGGAGCCCCTCTGCCCAGAGCAGCTGTCTCTCTGTCCCGAGCAGCTGTCTCTCTGTCCCGAGCAGCTGTCTCTCTGTCCCGAGCAGCTGTCCCTCTGTCCCGAGCTGCCCCTCTGTCCAGTGGGGTCATTGAGAGGGGTGGTCATGCTGAGAAAGCCACGGAGGCGGACAATAAGGCGGACTAAGACAATGATGAGGTGGGGTCCGCGTCCCGCGCCAGAGCCGCCACCGCGGACAGACGCCCACCCAGACCCTCCCCTATAGGTCAAGGTTTTGCGGCCGGAGTCCGCACCTTTGGGGGGGGGTACTGTCACGTTCTGACCTTTATTTCCGTTGTTTTGTATTTATTTAGTATGGTCAGGGCGTGAGTTGGGTGGGCAGTCTATGTTTGTTTTTCTATGTTTTGGGGCATTTCTATGTTTTCGGCCTAGTATGGTTCTCAATCAGAGGCAGGTGTCATTAGTTGTCTCTGATTGAGAATCATACTTAGGTAGCCTGGGTTGCACTGTTTGTTTGTGGGTGATTGTCTATGTTAGTGGCTTGTGTCAGCACAGGTCTCATTTTGTAGCTTCACGGTCGTATTTGGTTTATTGTTTTCGTTACTCTTTTGCATAGTGTTCAGTCTTTCTTTATTAAAGATTCACCATGGACACTTACCACGCTGCGTATTGGTCCTCAGATCCATCTCGCCTCTCCTCTTCAGATGAAGAGGAGGACGGCCGTGAGAGGTGGAGGCAATGTGATGGTCTGGGGGTGCTTTGGTGGTGGTAACGTGGTAGGTTTGTACAGGGTAAAATGGATCTTGAAGGAAGGCTATCACTCCAGTTTGCAACGCCATGCCATACCCTGTGAACGGCGCTTAATTGGAGCCAATTTCCTCCTACAACAGGACAATGACCCAAAGCACAACTCCAAATGATACAAGAACTATTTAGGGAAGAAGCACTCAGCTGGTATTCTGTCTATAATGGAGTGGCCAGCACATTCTCCGGATCTCAACCCTATTGAGCTGTTGTGGGAGCAGCTTGATCGTATGGTACTTAAGAAGTGCCCATCAAGCTAATCCAATTTGTGAGAGGTGCTACAGGAAGCATAGGGTGAAATCTCTTCAGATTACATCAACAAATTGACAACTAGAATGACGAAGGTCTGCAAGGCTGTAATTGCTGCAGTTGCTGCAAATGGAGGATTCTTTGACGAAAGCAAAGTTTGAAGGACACAATTATTATTTCAATTAAAAAATCATTATTTATAACCTTGTCAATGTCTTGACTATATTTCCTACTCATTTTGCAACTCATTTCATGTATGTTTTCATGGAAAACAAGGACATTTCTAAGTGACCCCAAACGTTTGAACGGTAGTGTAATAAGTAAGTAACAAGTAAACCTTACCCAATAGCAGGTATGAATTGTCATGACGTTGCCCTCTTTGGGTATAGCAGGCCCCATCCCCCTCTCCCTTGTCGCATTCAACTAGGCTGCTGTGGTCAGAGAGAGGTTGTAAATTCCAGAGAAGACTCTGCCACATGGCCACATAGTATAAGAGACAGAGTAAATTTTCATAGAGCACAAAGGAATTTCGTCCACCTCACAGAACTTGAGGTACGAACAAATTTCATGTTCCGGAGAAAGTATAAAAGATCGGTGAAGAATCCAGCTACGAACTGGTCCGTTTGTTACAACTTGGGGAAGCTCATGGGAGATGGTGTGGCCATATTACCATAACGCTGTTTATATAATAGCCTCAGATATGAGGTTTATATCTAATTGTTGTATAAGATGAATGAGTGAGTATGATACTGTTTGTAACTGATGATACTGTTTGGACTCGGCGAACTGAGATGAGAACAGCGGAGGCTGGTACCCGAGGCTACTCTGAAAAGGAGATAGCCCGGTCGCAGACGAAGGAAGCGAGTTGTGGGCGTATTCTGCCCAGGGGAGCTGTTCTGACCAAGACGCAGGGTTGCGAAAAGAAAGACTGCGTAAGATGCGACCAATAGTCTGATTGGCCCGTTCTGCTTGACCGTTAGACTGGGGGTGAAAGCCGGAAGAGAGACTGACGGAAGCCCCAATCAAACGGCAAAACTCCCTCCAAAATTGAGACGTGAATTGCGGACCTCTGTCCGAAACGACGTCTGACGGAAGGCCATGAATTCTGAAAACATTCTCGATGATGATTTGTGCCGTCTCTTTAGCAGAAGGAAGCTTAGCAAGGGGAATGAAATGAGCCGCCTTAGAGAACCTATCGACAACCGTAAGAATAACAGTCTTCCCCGCTGACGAAGGCAGTCCGGTGACAAAATCTAAGGCGATGTGAGACCACGGTCGAGAGGGAATAGGAAGCGGCCTGAGACGGCCGGCAGGAGGAGAGTTACCGGACTTAGTCTGCGCGCAGACCGAACAAGCAGCCACGAAACGACGCGTGTCATGCTCCCGGGTGGGCCACCAAAAACGCTGGCGAATGGAAGCAAGCGTACCCCGAACGCCAGGGTGGCCGGCTAACTTGGCAGAGTGAGCCCACTGAAGAACGGCCAGACGAGTAGGAACGGGAACGAAAAGAAGGTTCCTAGGACAAGCGCGCGGCGACGGAGTGTGAGTGAGCGCTTGCTTTACCTGCCTCTCAATTCCCCAGACAGTCAACCCGACAACACGCCCCTCAGGGAGAATCCCCTCGGGGTCAGTGGAGGCTACTGAAGAACTGAAGAGACGAGACAAAGCATCAGGCTTGGTGTTCTTAGAGCCCGGACGATAAGAAATCACGAACTCGAAACGAGCGAAAAACAGCGCCCAACGCGCCTGACGCGCATTAAGTCGTTTGGCAGAACGGATGTACTCAAGGTTCCTATGGTCAGTCCAAACGACAAAAGGAACGGTCGCCCCCTCCAACCACTGTCACCATTCGCCTAGGGCTAACCGGATGGCGAGCAGTTCGCGGTTACCCACATCATAGTTACGTTCCGACGGCGACAGGCGATGAGAAAAATACGCGCATGGGTGGACCTTGTCGTCAGAGAGGGAGCGCTGAGAAAGAATGGCTCCCACGCCCACCTCTGACGCGTCAACTTCGACAACGAACTGTCTAGAGACGTCAGGTGTAACAAGGATAGGAGCGGATGTAAAACGATTCTTGAGGAGATCAAAAGCTCCCTGGGCGGAAACGGACCACTTAAAGCACGTCTTGACAGAAGTAAGGGCTGTGAGAGGAGCTGCCACCTGACCGAAATTACGGATGAAACGACGATAGAAGTTCGCGAAGCCGAGAAAGCGCTGCAGCTCGACGCGTGACTTAGGGACGGGCCAATCAATGACAGCTTGGACCTTAGCGGGATCCATCTTAATGCCTTCAGCGGAAATAACAGAACCGAGAAATGTGACGGAGGAGGCATGAAAAGTGCACTTCTCAGCCTTCACAAAAAGACAATTCTCTAAAAGGCGCTGGAGGACACGTCGAACGTGCTGAACATGAATCTGGAGTGACGGTGAAAAAATCAGGATATCGTCAAGGTAAACGAAAACAAAGATGTTCAGCATGTCTCTCAGGACATCATTGACTAATGCCTGAAAGACAGCTGGAGCGTTAGCGAGGCCGAAAGGAAGAACCCGGTATTCAAAGTGCCCTAACGGAGTGTTAAACGCCGTCTTCCACTCGTCCCCCTCCCTGATGCGCACGAGATGGTAAGCGTTACGAAGGTCCAACTTAGTGAAAAACCTGGCTCCCTGCAGGATCTCGAAGGCTGAAGACATAAGAGGAAGCGGATAACGATTCTTCACTGTTATGTCATTCAGCCCTCGATAATCTATGCAGGGGCGCAGAGACCCGTCCTTCTTCTTGACAAAAAAAAAACCCCGCTCCGGCGGGAGAGGAGGAGGGGACTATGGTACCGGCGTCAAGAGCTACAGACAAATAATCTTCGAGAGCCTTACGTTCGGGAGCCGACAGAGAGTATAGTCTACCCCGGGGGGGGGGTGGTTCCCGGAAGGAGATCAATACTACAATCATACGACCGGTGTGGAGGAAGAGAGGTGGCCCTGGACCGACTGAACACCGTGCGCAGATCGTGATATTCCTCCGGCACCCCTGTCAAATCACCAGGCTCCTCCTGTGAAGAAGAGACAGAGGAAACAGGAGGGATAGCAGACATTAAACATTTCACATGACAAGAGACGTTCCAGGAGAGGATAGAATTACTAGACCAATTAATGGAAGGATTATGACAAACTAGCCAGGGATGGCCCAAAACAACAGGTGTAAAAGGTGAACGAAAAATTAAAAAATAAATGGTTTCACTATGATTACCAGAAACAGTGAGGGTTAAAGGTAGCGTCTCACGCTGAATCCTGGGGAGAGGACTACCATCCAGGGCGAACAAGGCCGTGGGCTCCTTTAACTGTCTGAGAGGAATGTCATGTTCCCGAGCCCAGGTCTCGTCCATAAAACAGCCCTCCGCCCCAGAGTCTATTAAGGCACTGCAGGAAGCTGACGAACCGGTCCAGCGTAGATGGACCGACAAGGTAGTGCAGGATCTTGAAGGAGAGACAGGAGTAGTAGCGCTCACCAGTAGCCCTCCGCTTACTGACGAGCTCTGGCCTTTTACTGGACATGAAGTGACAAAATGACCAGCGGAACCGCAATAGAGACAGAGGCGGTTGGTGATTCTCCGTTCCCTCTCCTTAGTCGAGATGCGGATACCTCCCAGCTGCATGGGCTCAGCACCCGAGCCGGCAGAGGAAGATGGTAGTGATGCGGAGAGGGGGGCAACGGAGAACGCGAGCTCCTTTCCACGAGCTCGGTGACGAAGATCAACCCGTCGCTCAATGCGAATAGCGAGTTCAATCAAGGAATCCACGCTGGAAGGAACCTCCCGGGAGAGAATCTCATCCTTTACCTCTGCGCGGAGACCCTCCAGAAAACGAGCGAGCAAAGCCGGCTCGTTCCAGCCACTGGAGGCAGCAAAAGTGCGAAACTCAATAGAGTAGTCTGTTATGGATCGATTATCTTGACATAGGGAAGACAGGGCCCTGGAAGCCTCCTCCCCAAAAACAGATCGATCAAAAACCCGTATCATCTCCTCCTTAAAGTCCTGATACTGGTTAGTACACTCAGCCCTTGCCTCCCAGATTGCCGTGCCCCACTCACGAGCCCGTCCAATAAGGAGAGATATGACGTAGGCGACACGAGCAGTGCTCCTGGAGTAAGTGTTGGGCTGGAGAGTAAACACAATATCACACTGGGTGAGGAACGAGCGGCATTCAGTGGGCTCCCCAGAGTAACACGGCGGGTTATTGATTCTGGGCTCCGGAGATTCGAAAGCCCTGGAAGTGGCCGGTGGATCGAGGCGGAGATGGTGAACCTGTTCTGTGAGGTTGGAGACTTGGGTGGCCAGGGTCTCAACGGCATGTCGAGCAGCAGACACTTCCTGCTCGTGTCTGCCTAGCATCGCTCCCTGGATCCCGACGGCTGAGTGGAGAGGATCCGAAGTCGCTGGGTCCATTCTTGGTCGGATTCTTCTGTTACGGTGCGTGAATGAGGACCCAAAAGCGAATTAACTTAAACAGAGCTTCTTTAATTACCAAACATAGGTAGGCTCAGACGGACCGGCAGATTCCGACAGGACAAGACAAGGTTACAGCAAACATGACGACAGTCTGGTTCAGGCATGAAACACAACAAACAAGAATCCGACAAAGACAGGAGCAGAAACAGAGAGAGATATAGGGACCTAATCAGAGGGAAAAAGGGAACAGGTGGGAAAAGGGGTGACGAGGTGGTTAGGAGGAGACAAGGCACAGCTGGGGGAAAGAGGGGGAGAAAAGGTAACCTAACAACGACCAGCAGAGGGAGACAGGGTGAAGGGAAAGGACAGAGACAAGACACAACATGACAGTACATGACAAAATTGATCTGCACAGTTTCTAATCTCTCTCTCTGCAGTAACCAGTCTAATAATGACATCAGTATTTGCATAGATGAATCATTCTATGTATAGTCAAAAAGGCTGGCATCCAGTCACACAGAGAAATCAGGCAGCAGGGCCTTTTGAACCTCCTCCATGTCAATCCAGAATTCACACAGTGGACAATAAAGCTAGCCTCGCTAAGCTGCCTGATCTCGCAAGCTTACAGGAATGTTGCTGCAAGGATTGCAGTCTGGAAGGGCAGCAAAGGCGTGAGCATTAATCCCGCCTTTTCCCATCACAGTTGCATCAGACCAATCTGCATCCGCTGATGAACTATGGGGGTGGTTAAGTTGATGACGAATGCGTAGTGCTGTTGCTGACAGGCAGTAGACAACAACGCATGTAAAGTCATACTTACGAGGTGATAGCTAAATATAAAGCTTCACATGACAGTCTGCACTCTGCAAAATAAACTTAGCTCCATATCATACCTTCTTCATTCTATGGGAAAGCATATACAGGTATAATGAACAAAAATATATACGCTAAGACTTAACTGAGTTACAGTTCATAGAAGGAAATCAGTCAATTGAAATAAATTCATTATGCCCTAATCTATAGATTATTGCAGACAGAAATAAACCTCAGCAGAAATGTTGCTTATATATTGAGTCCGGGTCAAAACGGTGGACACACCTACCCATTCCAGGGTTTTTCTTTATGTTTACTATTTTTACATTGTAGAATAATAGTGAAGACATCAAAACAATGAAATAACAGAACAAATGTTTAATCAAAATATATTTTTGATTTTTGATTCTTTAAAGTAGCCACCCTTTGCCTTGATGACAGCTTTGGACACTCTGTCAACCATCTTCACCTGGAATGCATTTCAATTAACATGTGTGCCTTGTTAACAGTACATTTGTGGAATTACTTTCCTTCTTAATGCTTTTCAACCAATCAGTTGTGTTGTGACATGGAAGGGGTGGTATACAGAAGATAGCTCTATTTGGTAAAAGACCAAGTCCATATTATGGCAAGAACAGCTCAAATAAGCAAAGAGAAACAACAGTCCATCATTACTTTAAGACATGAAGGTCAGTCAAGTCGTAAAATTTCAAGAACTTTGAACTTGTGCAGTCGCAAAACCATCAAGGACTATGATGAAACTGGCTCTCATGAGGACAGCCATAGGAAAGGAAGACCCAGAGTTACCTCTACTCCAGAGGATACGTTCATTAGAGTTAACTGCACCTCATATTGCAGCCCAAATAAACACTTCAGAGTTCAAGTAACAGACATCTCAACATCAACAGTTCAGAGGAGACTGCTTGAATCAGGCCTTCATAGACAAATTGCTTCAAAGAAACCACTACTAAAGGACACCAATATCAAGAAGATACTTGATTGGCCCAAGAAACAGAATCAATGTATATTAGACTGGTGGAAATCTGTCTTTTTGTCTGATGAGTCCAAATTTGAGATTTTTTGATTCCAACCGATGTGTCTTTGTGAGACGCAGAGTAGGTGAACGGATGATCTCTGCATGTGTTGTTCCCACCACGAAGCATGAAGGTGGTGGTGTGATGTGTGGGTGTGCTTTCCTGGTGACACTGTGAATTATTTATTAAGAATTCAAGGCAAAATTAACCAGCATGGCTCCCACAGCATTCTACAGCGATACGCCGTCCCATCAGGTTTGCACTTAGTGGGACTATCATTTGTTTTTCAACAGGACAATGACCCAACACACCTCAAGGCTGTGTAAGGGCTATTTTACCAAGAAGAATAATGGAGTGCTGCATCAGATGACCTGGCCTCCACAATTTTGATTTGTTTAACACTTTTTGGCTACTACATGATTCCATATTATGTGTAGTTTCATAGTTGTGATGTCTTTACTATCATTCTGCAATGTAGAAAATACAAAACACAAAGGCAAACCCTTAAATGAGTAGGTATGTCCAAACATTTGACTAGTTCTGTATATATAGCTAGTTCTAATATTTCTTAATTCCTTTCTTTTAATTTTGGCAATTTGTGTGTAATTTGTATTGTTAGGTATTTCTGCACTGTTGGAGCTAGAAATCAGCATTTCACTACACAAAATGTGTATTTCACCAATACAATTTTATTTGATATGTACAGTTGAAGTCGGAAGTTTACATACACCTTAGCCAACTACATTTAAACTCAGTTTTCACAATTCTCAACATTTAATCCTTGTAAAAATTTCCTGTCCAAGGTCAGTTAGGTTCACCACTTTATTTTAAGAATGTCAGAATAATAGTTTTATTTATTTCAGCTTTTATTTCTTTCATCACATTCCCAGTGGGTAAGAAGTTTACATACACTCAATTCGTATTTGGTAGCATTGCCTTTAAGTGGTTTAACTAGGGTCAAACGCTTCAGGTAGCCTTCCTCAAGCTTCCCACAATAAATTGGGTGAATTTTGGCCCATTCACCACAGAGCTGGTATAACTGAGTCAGGTTTGTAGGTCTCCTTGCTTGCACATGCTTTTCAGTTCTGCCCACAAATGTTCTATTGGATTGAGGTCAGGGCTTTGTGATGGCCACTCCATTACCTTGACTTTGTTGTCCTTAACCATTTTGCCACAACTTTGGAAGTATGCTTGGGGTCATTGTCAATTTGGAAGACCCATTTGCGAACAAGCTTTAACTTCCTGACCGATGTCTTGAGATGTTGCTTCAATATATCCACATACTTTTCCTGCTGAGCAGCCTTTTAGGTTATGTCAATATAGGACTTGTTTTACTGTGGATGTTGATACTTTTGTACCTGTTTCCTCCAGCATCTTCACAAGGTCCTTTGTTGTTGTTCTGGGATTGATTTACACTTTTCGCACCAAGTACGTTCATCTCTAGGAGACAGAACGCATCACCTTCCTTAGCGGTATGATGGCTGCGTGGTCCCATGGTGTTTATACTTGCATACTATTGTTTGTACAGATGAACTTGGTACCTGCAGGTGTTTGGAAATTGCTCCCAAGGATGAACCAGACTTGTGGAGGTCTACAATTTTTTTTCGGAGGTCTTGACTGATTTATTTTGATTTTCCCATGATGTCACGCAGAGGCACTGAGTTTGAAGGTGTGCCTTGAAATACATCCACAGGTACACCTCCAATTGACTCAAATTATGTCAATTAGCCAATTAGAAGCTTCTAAAGCCATGACATAGTTTTCTGGAATTTTCCAAGCTGTTTATAGGCACAGTAAACTTAGTCTATTTAAACCTCTAACCCTCTGGAATTGTGATACAGTGAATTATAAGTGAAATAATCTGTCTGTTAACAATTGTTGGAAAAATAACCTGCGTCATGCACAAAGTAGATGTCCTAACCGACTTGCCAAAACTATGGTATGTTAACAAGAAATTTGTGGAGTTGTTGAAAAATTTTTAATGACTTAAGTTTTAATGACTCCAACTTTAGTGTATGTAAACTTCCGACAGCAACTATATATGACAATGACCCATTAAAATTGCATGTAGACAGAATATATTAGACAAATAAATACAAAGGCAAATGTAATTAGTTTTGTTTTAAATCTCGATAAACAATCCTAACTAACCAATATTCTCTGAAATATCTATGTATTTTAGAAAATGCTTAATTATTTGTATAATGTTCTTCACATTCAAAGCATTTGTGGTTTTAGTTTCTCTCCTTGTACAGAAGAGAGAGATTAAAGTAGACGGCACGCGTCAAAATGATTGATTGATGACCTTGCGTCATGATGACCTGTGCATGTCCAAATATGTGCCCCCGCCCCGTCCCCCCTGTTCCTGTGGTCACGTGTTAGGGGTGTGTGTTATTTCAGATCTATATGTCATCCTTTGAAGTAGTCCTGTTGATTGATGTCTAGGGGCCTGGTTGAACTGGGGGTTGTTGTGTTTGAACTTTTGGACCGGGTATGACCCCCCACCCCCCCAGTTTTATCCAGAACAAGCAATCTTTAAAATAAAGACTTGAATATTAAACATCTAAAATATGTCTACAAGGGCAATTATCGGAGTGCTTTGCAGCTCATGTCATGAATCCAACGACAAAAGCCTGGATGATGTTTTGCGTGAGGCTCCCGAATGTTTTAAAGGATTTTTGTGTACAAGCGAGGGTCATATGTCTTACATATTTAGCCCGGAGGAATCTACGGTTAAGACATGTCCCAACCCTTTTATCGGGCAGAACCCGAGAGTTTTTCTCCAGTGCTAAGGATGAGAGAATGGCTTAAAATAAGACTAGCGCTGTGTCAAATGGAACGCGCCCTGAGTGCTTCAAGGCTGCCCGGATATGCGTTGGAAGAACAGGTCTGTGGCCGAAGTGATCTAATGGCCCTAAGAATCGCTTCAATGGCGTATACCCCGGACTCCAGAGTGACAATTTTAGCATGTGAACAATTTGATAGTGCAAATGCTTCGAAAACGGTCAGTTCATATGTATCTTCCAAAGCATGCAAGGATGTAAATTTTTTTCAAATAATGTTCAGTTTTAAATGGCGCGATTACCATATTTTCAGAACACTGATGAATAAGCTGGACAGTCTTTTCGAAAATCGGGAACAATTACGGCGATGGCCGCGGTTATCGTTGAGACATACCCAAGACAGAAAGACAAGGCAGAAGGCGGATCTTTCCCTGGAGTGAAAACGGCCAGAGCTTCGATGGGGCGGGCAAAAGACTTTGCGATGGGGAATTGGAAACGGATAATGGTCAGGGCTAACCGGACCCTATATCTGTAAGAAATAGTAAAAAATGTTGATTTATAACGTGTGTTAAAATGTATGTGTTAAATATTTAGAATTAAATCATTGGTTTTGAAAATGTATCTCACCCATTTAACTAAAGGGGGAGCGGTCTTTTCTCTCACGCTAGGGTCTGGCGCAGACAACTGTAATATCTGAAAAAAACATGTATTAGTTTATAGTCTTTGCCTACAATGATATGTTATGAACATTACGGTTTTATTAAAGTTTGTAATAATGTACAACGGCAGGCCTCCAATGTTTTTACATAAAACACGCGTGATGCATGTTTAAATATTATTCAAATTTTGTTACTTAATTCAAACATGTCTTAAAGGTTGTACGAAATATTTTGGAATTCAATAAAAGGAGTTTAAAAAAACTGTATCTCACCCGTAACTATGTGAAACGGTATTTCACATCTTCACCCAACTCTGTCGCAAAGAAAAATACCTTGAAAATCAGGGTGCGTGCATGAGTGTGTGTGTGACGGAGCAGCAGGAGTGTGTGTGTGTGTGTGCGTTTCAAAAAACAAAGGGTTTGTGTGTGTGGGTTCAACACGGGGTCCCAGCCCTCTATCTGTAGAGAATCGTTTGAAACCCAAAGTTTGCACTATCCATCATATGGCATGTCAAGGTATCGGCCGACCACCCGGGGTTAAACACGGATATCTAATCAACGCACCAGGACCCCAACAAACCGGTTGCCAACAGAACGGCTCTTTGAATTCACAGCCTTTTGGTCTCTAAAGCAAACATACAGGATATCTCTCGAAACTCATTCCGTACTTTAACAAGTTAGGGACAGAACATCTATTTTTAACACGGTTAGCACTGCTTTAGCGCAAACCCAAAGGCCCAAATATTTAACTGCCCGGACAGATAACAGGCTGTAAAGCCCTCCTAATGGATATTTCTGGAGGTGAGTAAATGAGAAATATATTTTAAGATTTGTTTGAATATTATTGTAATATTAAACCCAAGTTATTTGGGTATTTCAGGCCAAAGGCCAATAAGCGTTAAAAAGTGTATATATAGCGTATAACGGTTAATATAGGTTCCCAAACCTTTACGCAGCTTTTACACGGTTTACCTGATCTGGAACAACATGAGGGGGATGCACACTCTCAAAAATCCGGCAGTCAGTAGCCATCAGACTTTTTTCGTTGTAAGTCCTTATAATTAAACACATACCCAAGAATATTTATATATAAAAAAATAGTGTGTACTATTTTAAAAACTATTTTATGTATTTACAGCCGACATACCGCCAGGAATGATAAAGGATTCGTTATGGACAGCGGACACGAGTGACTTGGATGCAATTCTACCGTTCTGTACGAGCGTTTTTTCAAACTCACCGCGAATACCGGGAACGTCCACCCCCTCACGACATATTCCAGACCCCAACAGGCAACGCACAACTGTGGCCCAAGTACAGTGCCTTGCGAAAGTATTCGGCCCCCTTGAACTTTGCGACCTTTTGCCACATTTCAGGCTTCAAACATAAAGATATACAACTGTATTTTTTTGTGAAGAATCAACAACAAGTGGGACACAATCATGAAGTGGAACGACATTTATTGGATATTTCAAACTTTTTTAACAAATCAAAAACTGAAAAATTGGGCGTGCAAAATTATTCAGCCCCCTTAAGTTAATACTTTGTAGCGCCACCTTTTGCTGCGATTACAGCTGTAAGTCGCTTGGGGTATGTCTCTATCAGTTTTGCACATCGAGAGACTGAAATTTCAAGGGGGCCGAATACTTTCGCAAGGAACTGTAAACTCGCTTTGGGGCAAATTAGCGCAGAGGTGTAATATGCTAACAACGTCGATTATTAAAGACCCGGAAGAATTTTTGGAATTTGTTTTTTTCGGACCAATACGAAATTTCACATTTTTCATTCTTGAGTCAAGACATTGCCTTGGTGCAATGGCGACGTAACAAGAAGTGGGTTCTACCTCCGGGTAATATAAATGTGTTTCTTGCAGCATTTACCACGGCCTATGGCCGACTTGAACTGTACAAGCTCATGGAGCAGCTTCAGAGGCGGGTTCTTTACCACGACACAGACTCTGTGGTCTATGTAAGCAAACCGGGGGATTGGAGCCCCCCACTCAGCAACTATCTGGCTGGCTTAACGAGTGAACTCGCCGAGGGTGACCATATCACCGAATGGTCCTCCTGTGGTCCCAAAAGCTATGCTTTTAGAACTAAGGACAATCACGTGGTTTTGAAAGCCAAAGGCGTGACTCAAAACTATGAAAATGCCCCGCGTGTAAACTTGGAATCAATCACACGCTTGGTCGAGGGGTTCCTAAATGACAGGAATAGTGACTTGGAGATTTTGAGCTCCTACAAAAAGATTGTTAGAAATAAAAAGGGCTTCCATCTGAGGAATGCCCCACTCACTAAAAGATTCAGGGTTGTCTATGACAAGAGACTGCTTTTGCCTGACGGGACCACATTGCCCTATGGCTACTGACTTATGCTACATGCAGCAGTGTGTCAGGCGTGACTCAAAACTATGAAAATGCCCCGCGTGTAAAACTTTGAATCAATCACACGCTTGGTCTAGGGGTTCCTAAATGACAGGAATAGTGACTTGGAGATTTTGAGCTCCTACAAAAAAGATTGTTAGGTCTAAAAAAGGGCTTCCATCTGAGGAAGGCCCCACTTACTAAAAGCTTCAGGGTTGTCTATGACGAGAGACTGCTTTTTGCCTGACTGGACCACATTGTCCCTTTGGCTACTGACTTATGCTACAAGCTACAGGGTGTCTTAAAGCTTAAGATATAATGACTGCTGTAGAAGGTTTTGACCCCCGGTTGCAACTACCATTTTCGGCCTTAATCGCAGGGCCTTCGAATAGTGGTAAAACTTGTTTTGTAAAAAGTATTTTAGAGAATTCTGAACATGTGTTATCTCAAAAGCCTGATAATGTTGTGTGGTGTTATTCTTGTTATCAACCTCTGTATGATGAATTGTTGAAGACAATAAAAATCAAGTTTGTTGAAGGAATACCTGATTCCCTGTCTGATGATGAACTTTTACCTCCTCATAAAAACAATCTGCTGGTTTTGGACGATATGCTATTTGCAGGTAGCGAACATCCCGAAATTGCCCGAGCGTTTACCCAATATACTCATCATAGAAACCTGTCTGTGCTTTACTTGGTGCAGAATGTGTTTCACCAAGGTAAAAATAGCCGCACCATCAGTTTGAACACCAATTACATGGTTTTGTTCAAAAATCCTAGAGACAAACTACAAATTAACACTCTAGCTCAGCAGATGTACCCGGGAAGGAAATCCTACTTTATGGAGAGCTTAATCGTGGATTTAAAAGCAAATACTCCAGAACACCTGAGGCTACGAACAGGTCTGTTTCCGTGGGAGTGGCCGGCTGAGTACATTCCTAAAAAGTAACCGCTATGTCTCTGCGTTTAAAAAGAAACTTGCCCCTCTTGAGAAGCCTAGTTGGGGCTACATCTAATGAACGGAAGGCCATCTTGGGTCACTGTTCTTCAGATCTCATATTATCCCTATGTGAGATTGCTTTGAATCTTCTCAAAGGACGCATTCCACTCACCCTGACACAATTGAAAAAATTGAAGAGACAAAAGACCGCGATCAAGCTCTTTGCCAATAAAAGGGTCAGTCTTCAAAAGAAACGACATAGCATACAACAGTCTGGCGGTTTTATTCTACCTTTACTAAGTATAGCCGTGCCCTTCATCACCAGCCTTATTGCAGCCCGACGTGGGGGTTGAACACATAGGGTGATGGCCAATAAAATGTATCTGGTGCCACAACAAGAGTTGGATAGACTTAAAAACAAGTGCAGGGTCCCGAAAATATCAGACAAACAGCGGAAAATGATTTGGATACGGCCATGAAGGATATTTTGAATCAAAAAGGATTGAACCCCTATGATAAGGTCCAAAAATACACAAACCTCTTGCAAAGGTATTTGTCCTTGGTGAAACAAGGGGAGAGAGAGACAGGCCATTTAACTATTTCCCTACAGGACCCTTTAAAAGATGACGAGCCTAGCGAGAGCCACGCCCCTGTAATGCCTGTACCTGTGAGCTTACCGTCTGAAGATCAAATGCCTGTTGAAGATAAAGTTATGCATGACATGTTAACCCATGTTCCGGCACGTAACAGGAAAAATGTTAGCTACATTATGAACAAGCTAAAAGACTCAAATGGGGCAGCTACTTGGAACGACAAAGGAGAGTTTATCCTTCAGGGCTCGGTTGTCAAGGGTTCCCATATGCTGGACTTGATTAAAAGTACCACATCTGCCCACAAGGTTGCTGATGACAGAAGACCTCCAGGGTGGCTTCAGTTTCTTAAGGCCCTGGCCATCCTCAACATTCCCCTCTCGGGTGTACCCAACTATAAGATTCGTCAACAGATTCACTCTTTAAAACACAAACCTTCAACGAGATACAGCACCCCTAAAGACGCCCCAAAACCCTCGCATCCTTATGAAATGAATGACGATAACCCATTTACCCCCCTGAACGTCTCCGGACCTTTCCCTAATCCCGATCTCTCTGGGTGGTTAGACTTTTGAATGACTTTTGAATGACTATGATTAAATTCAATACATTTTATTTGAAAAAATAAGCAATTTAACATTTGTGGATTTCTTGAAACATTTGGCGTGAGCATACGCCTTGATTACACGTTCTTAAATGATACACATTTGAACACTTTTGATATTTTCTAACAAAACAAGCTACAACGTTATCATTACTTCTTAAATCATCCTTATAAAGAGACATAACATCTTCAAAAGAAACTCCCCGGGCTCTTTGGCATAGGTAGAATACACAGTGGTGACCGCATGTTGTGGAAAGGTTATCTTGCACCTGTTTGGTGTTGTAGTATATCTTTGAGCAGTTTTTGGTCAAAAATTCTTTAATAGATTTAGGGAAATGTGAAAAACCGGGGGGAAAGCCATAGGAATCAAAAAAAGTTGAGATTTTTCTTCCTCCTTCCGCTTCTAATGTCACAGCTAGCCAATGTTCACCCGGCATGTGTTTAGGATGGGTATTGACAATAAACATGGCAGGCCGCACCATCCATTTCTCCATAGGTAATTCATCACAAGCCAACACTCCGCAAAATTGTTTTACAATCAGTCGGCTCATGAGCCCTTCCAACTCTTGGCTATTCATGTCTTTGCTCAACGATCCTTAATAATAATCTACTAAAACCTGTCTTCGGCTATTCACCTCCAAGATTGAATCAGAGCAGGCATAAACAATCATGCTAACGGTACAGGCTAAAGGTGTACGGAAACGCATCTCCAGCCTGAGGTTACCTTGGGACACCACCGAAAGATTTCCCGAGGTGTCATCATCAGGGGATAAATTGAAAGCATACATTGTGTAACCCTCTGCAAAATAATTTCTGTCGATAGGTAAAGAGAGATCTTTTAGATGCCTCCCGGTAGCCAGGAATAGATTGTAAAATTCTCGCACAGATATGTTGTTATTAAATTACGGTTGGAAAGCCTTAGCAGGGACCTGACGTCCGTCCTGACACAGAGCTACATACTCTGCATTGAAGTGTTGAAAATTAAATGGGTTTTTATTTAAGCTGCCCGTATTGGAGGCGTGATCAACCAAACCTAAGTATCGCGGTAAAGGGCCTAGAAATAGGTTTTCTTGACTGCAGATTCTGCTGCCCACAGGTATGCTAAAGGTTTTCATGGTAATTCTTTGGAGAGGGTAAAGGGCATTTCCTTTCATCAAAGCCTGTGAGTGACCCAGACGAACGGCCGGAGATACAGACACTTTTTTAATAAAAAGCGTGGCCCCCTACATTTTTAAGCTAAAGTCCCTGTCCGTTGCAGACATTAGGCAAAACTCATCCTTGGCCCTGGTTAATTTTAGTCTTAAATCAACCGCATTTAAGAGTAAACGTTCTTGAAAGAAAATGTCAGAGTGTATAGGGCCTAGCAGATTAAACTCTCGAGATTCTGCACAGTAGCGAGCCCGTGCCTCCAGTCCTTTATTTGCACCGGTGGATGGGTCTGTTGATTCCATAGAGGCTCCTGCAGTATCCTTGCTAAACAGCCCTGCGCTGAATTGGGTCTTGAGAGTGTCTTCAGAGTAGTTGAGTAAGCATTCCATGATGGCCCGGTATGGGTATGTGGCACTGCTTTGACTGATTAGACTTTCCCCCAAAGTCACATCCACTTGGGAGAAGATGGTGGCCACGGGGTAATTAATGAGACTCACTTTGGCATCGTTTGCAACATCAGTACCATCTCTTTTGGTCACTTTTAGACGCAAATGCACCAAGGTGTTGTTGAGGTCCAGATAGTTGTCACCGTGGCCTGGTATAAAAAAACTCTATGGGCCCGTTGTCTGTGATGGCAGAGAGTGGGGCTATCTCCACATAACTGGACCTCTCTACTGAATGTTGGGTTAAGGGGGCCGTGAAAAGATCGAGCTCTGTCTTTATAGCTTCAGAGGACATGCGGTGTAAAAGAGCCATGGTGCTTGTTCTTTTAGAAAATACTGCCGAGTATTCTTTTTACCGTTTTTGGTCCAGACCTCCTCACTTCTTTGACTAACTGTCTTTGACTAACTGAGTTTCTTTTAACTGAGTTTCTTTTAACCGTTAACCTCCGTTTTTTAGGCGCAGGCCTGCGCCTTATACCCGGAGGTCTCTTTTTTGGTCTTCGAGACAACATCATCAACCCTGAGCCTTCTTGACTCTCGACATCTGGTGACGCCCTTCGGGTCATAGCATTGGCTACAACCTCACTTACTATATTTTTTGCTGCTGATTTTAAATGCGGTTTGGCTATGCTGAGGCCTCTCTTCATAAACGGTAAAACCATCCTAAAGAGGTTACGAAATATACCTCCTATCCCCGAACCATACATGGTGGGGAAACCATAATAGCCGGGTAACCCATTACCCACTTGATCAACATAGTATGAGACATACCGGTTAGGGTCGAGATGTCGGTGTTCCATAATTTTAATTTAGATGTCTTATGTATATAAAATATATAATACTAATATTATATATGTAGAGAGGTTTTGGTGGGTCTAAAGTGGATTTTTACAATCGTTTTACCATAAGTAAATTCAATGTTTTCGTTCTGATCCGTTTTAAGCTCAACAAGAATGTTTTCAATATATTTCTTGCTTACAGGTACGTAGTGTGGCTTGTCGTAGGTGACAGTGACTATGTCCCCATCCTTTCCGTCTATATGAACCGTTGTCAGGAGTGGCACACAGCTGTCTCCGACCCTTTGATAGGATATGATGTCGGTATACACAAATATGTTGTAAAATCCTGCATGTATATCCGCGGGGAATGGGAATAATTTATCTTTCACATACGTCCATTTATCGGGACCCATCCCCAACATGTATGCTAAATTACCGCCGGTCTTTATCCCCCGGAAGCATCTCCTGAGATTTGTACACGTTTATGTATAGGGTTGTACATCAGGAATATTTCCATACTGTTCTGCGATAGGCGTTCATTCAACTCGGAGACGAGCCTGTCGACGGTTCTATAGAACCCTTTTTTAACCTTAATAAGTTTCGCAGGTTCCGATAACTTTTTGAAATAAAAATCACGGTCCTTATCTTTGATATTATACCAGCTATGGGGGTATGTAATCTCGCTGAGACCTACTTCCCAGGCCTCGGATAACTCTATGGCTTTGGAAAATTGGTTGTATAATTCGAACTCTGATTATTACGATATATATGTGCGGACGCATTACTGGGGAGAGTCAGGTAGAAGCCGCTGTGTTCCATTATGTACTCCGGTGTATGCACGAATGAGGATGTATTTTATCATGCCTGGGGGTTTAAATTAACCCCCGATACCTCCACCACATCCTGCTCTAATACCCAGCTGTTGGATTTTTGGGGCCAGTTTTTCCAGCGGACCAACACCCATTTTTACCCTTTTCTCTCTTTTGATCTAGAATCTCCTCCACGTGGAACACTTTGTCTTTACCCACCTGTACCTTCTGTAATTCCTTCTCATAAAAAGATCCCTCTATAAGTTCCCCGTCATAATCTTTTAATGTGTAGACCGGGGGTATGCGCGGCAGACATTCTGTAATCGTGAAAAGCTCGGCACTGTATCCTTGCATGTATTTTTTTATCGAAAACACCCCTCAACTTGGATATACGAACCAAGTCCCCCACAGTGAATTAAAAATTATTTTTTCTCTTACGGCGAAGGGGGAGCAAACCGTTTCGGAGTTCTGGTATGCGTTAGAAATATCCATGGTTAAGGCGTAGGTTAAGAACTGTAGGTTTTAAGGACCCTCCTTTAATTGTTGAACCAGCCCTCGGGGGTATCTGTGCGTGGTTAACTACGCAGCTTACCTAGTTTTCTTCGGGGGCTGCCCATTCTCCAGATCCTCCGGATTCGTATAGATTATGCACTTCTTTAGCCGAACAATGCTCTGGCGCTGTTGGCTCTGTACAAACAGAGCGTCCAACACCTCCAACATTTTCAATTCCAATAAAGGCCAACTTTTAAAGGGAATAAGCATTTGAAGCCGAAAATCACCGACCAAACCGCCATCCTTGATGTTTTGGTTGCGGATTTCCTCGGTGCTGATATAGAACTCCACGCAGCCACAGGGAAGTCCATTCTTTCTCTGTATTTTCACCCGGTGAAATACTCTTCCAGAGGTGTCCGGGGTACCTTCCCAACGGGTCTCGTAGCCTGTGAACACGCTGTAACCCTTGGTGATACGGCTCAGTTCGGGACACAAAACCTGGCGAAAAACAGTCCAGTCTTCAACCCCATAGGCCACTCCTAATGTCTGGTCGGTATATTCTTCTCCTTCGGCTACCGTATAGAGCTTCACGCTACAGGCCAAGTAATCAAACAGATACCCCCATTGCTGGCCGTTAGACATCAGCACTTCATCTTTCAGCGCAGTTGCAGGCGGTATCTGGGTTCTATACACATTTAGAAACCGCTTTTTGGAGCATCGTATATTGGGGCTGTATACTTTGCCCTTTCTCTATGTTTCAGACGCGGTCCTGTTTCAGTTGCTACAGTCATCACAGCTTTGCCACTGATCACAAAATCCATGTTTAAAAAATAGCGTTTACGGTTCTGGGTTCGCAAGCCTTGTTCTGGACATTTATAATGCATATGCCACAGCCCAGGACATTCCTGCTTCATCAGATAAACATAAGGGCGATAAAACTGGGGGGGGGGGGGTCATACCCGGTCCAAAAGTTCAAACACAACAACCCCCAGTTCAACCAGGCCCCTAGACATCAATCAACAGGACTACTTCAAAGGATGACATATAGATCTGAAATAACACACACCCCCTAACACGTGACCACAGGAACAGGGGGGACGGGGCAGGGGCACATATTTGGACATGCACAGGTCATCATGACGCAAGGTCATCAATCAATCATTTTGACGCGTGCCGTCTACTTTAATCTCTCTTACAGACCATCAAATGGTACTTTCAAGCAACCACAAAAAGCTGCTGTTACGGGACAAAGATTTACATCCTAAATCACTTCCCAGCCCTAGTCATTCTAAATGGAGAAAGAAGTTTAGTACGCAAGCAAAGTCTTCCCAAGGTACTGACACAATCTGTTAGTGGAATTGTAAATGATGAACTATTGATAAAATATTTTTGGCTTAGTGGCAAGAATGTGAAATATTTTCAGGTGAACTTCAGTAACTACAATGCTGTCATGAGTTTCTTGAATGAGAACCAGAACCACTGGAAGTTCATTGTGAGTAAAATCCTTTTTCCAAAATTGATTTAGATACATTTTGTGAAGGGTTATGAGGGTTGTGGTATGGGTAATTTAATAGTAAAATCATTTAAGGGATCAATACATTTCTATATTGCTTGCCCAGTATCTGCATGAACCATCGGGCCAAGTGTTTTTGGTTGACCCTGCTGGACAGAAAGAGAAGGAGGAATCGGAACATGCTGCATTCAAGTTCCTGTCTAAGTTATTCCATTGTTCTGGATCTAATACATATTTGCATTTTACTTACATTCATAAGTGTAATCATTTTTTATGACATACTGTGAAAAACTTGGCTGCTGGCTCTGTCACTTTCAGACATGCGCAGAGCAGATTGAAAAAGGAAGAATAGCTCTTGACTTGAACCACAGGGGTTCTCTGTAAAGAGAGAGTAATCCAAAAGGCACAGACACATTCTTTGACTTTCAATTGGCACCCTTGACCTGGGTATTTTCTCCCAATTGGCTCTGTGGTGCTTAGTCAATGGGAACTCCATTGCTGGCCCCATCATAAAGTTTTTACACAGTCTGGCAGTCTGACTAAAGTGCCAGAGGTATGAGGAGAGACATCCTCCTTTGTATTTATGGGTACAAATATTTCCATGAGTAACCTCAACCTTGTGGTTCTGAGGGTGTTTCGGCCAATAACTTGCCAACTAAATTCTACCACTGACTAGTCTCTCATGCCCCGATGAACAGGGATACAGGGCAGTAGTTTTTAATCTAAACCAGACTTTTTTTACCGGAGTATACTAACCCCTAATTGGGGCTCTTTTTTTGACACACGGTAGCAGTTTACAGATAAGAAATCAAGAAGATCAAAAAGTAGATTGTTGTAAGGGTGTATTACGTCCTGTGCTGGCCCCATTGTCATATCCATTCTGGATTCTGAGTGGTAAAATCATAGCTGAAAAAATGCCTCTATGTATGTGTATACTGTATGTGGAAATATTTTATGTCCGTCCTACATGTAGTGTTGGTACATGGAATATTCTTCAACGGCACATATCATAAATTGCTATTTCAAATAGAAGTATTATGTTCAACAACTGACATTTTCAGATATTATTTTGACAAACACACTTTAACACACTGGTACTTCCAATTCATTCTCTATTGTCATAGATTTGGTGGGCACTGTCATCTGTGATCTTTGTGATATGATTTTCTTTAAGCACGTACTGATGAAATTGTCACTTCATATTTTTTTCTTCAAATTTACAAACGCTCTACATTTATTCACTCTGTGATAGGGTTGGATCCTATACTGTACATATGTACATGAATGTATTTTGTGGTATCCCAGGAGGTCAACACCGAGGGATGGTAATAGCGGGGAGGTACGTGAGGCGATGTTGGCTCCCTCTGCTGGGAATACAGGGAGCTGGGCACCCCGACACGGACAGCTAAGTGGAGGTAATTAGAGGAAAGTGCCAACCAGCCGTGGAGGCTAAATAAAAGGAGCACAAATAAAAGGAGCACGATGGCACACTGCGGGAGAGAGATGGACACCAGTTAAGCGAGAGAAGGGAGACTGAGCTAAACCTAAGTTATTTATTTGATATATTTATTTTCTGTCTTAAGTAAAGTTGTTTTTCTGACAAAAGCCTCCCTGTCTCTGTGTCAATCTCTGCATTCTCAACCCAACACCCCACGTTTACTACAATAGTTAAATTGACGGTGCAAATATGATAAACAGAGTAGCAGCACTGTAAAAGAGGTTGGGTGGGGGGGACACTCAATGCAATTTAATTTCCTGTTCATGAGTCTTAAGGTTTAGGGGTAAAAACTGGCATGGTCTCTGCTTTCTTAAAGTGAGAGAAAGGCAGGCAGGCTGGCGTATTCTCTGAGCGATGGTCCTAAAGCCAACCATTCAATACGCTAAACAGCCGTTGCATTTTAATTGGGATTGGAATGATTTTGGTCTACTTTTTTGTAGCCTACTTTGGCATTTTTGGTCTTGTGCTAGGGTGGATTTCATGTTGGATAAGCTTCAAGATTTAAGAGACTTACCCAGTGATATTTTGTATGATATTCATGACATAATCTGTGTTTTAGCACTGTAGTGGGATTGCAATTTTCCTAATAATTCCTAGTTATAAAGTTGTCCTATCATTTACTTGCATCATGTTGCAAAGGGATTCATAGGATTTTTGTATTCTAAAATCAAAATCAAATTTTATTTGTCACATGCGCCGAAAACAACAGGTGAAATGCTTGCTTAAAAGCCCTTAACCAACAATGCAGTTTAAAGAAAATACCCTTCAAAAAATAAAAGAAAATAATAACAAAATAATTAAAGAGAAGCAGTAAAATAACAATAGCGGGGCTATATACAGAGGGTACCGGTACAGAGTCAATGTGTGGGGGCACCGGTGTCGAGGTAATTGAGGTAATATGTACATGTAGGTCAAATTATTAAAGTGACTAGAGTATCCAATACTCCAATACTCTACTCAGCAAACTGGATGCAGTTTATCACAGTGCCATCCGTTTTGTTACTAAAGCACCTTATACCACCCACCACTGCGACCTGTATGCTCTAGTCGGCTGGTCCTCGCTACATATTCGTCGCCAGACCCACTGGCTCCAGGTGATCTACAAGTCCATGCTAGGCTCCACCTTATCTCAGTTCACTGGTCACGATGGCAACACCCACCCGTAGCACGCGCTCCAGCAGGTGCATCTCACTGATCATCCCTAAAGCCAACACCTAATTTGGCCGCCTTTCCTTCCAGTTCTCTGCTGCCTGTGACTGGAACGAATTTCAAACATCGCTGAAGTTGGAGACTTTTATCTCCCTCACCAACTTTAAACATCTGCTGTCTGAGCAGCTAACCGATCGCTGCAGCTGCACATAGTCCATCGGTAAATAGCCCACCCATTTTGTCTATGACTAGGGTGGCTGGAGTCTTTGAGAATTTTTTAGGGCCTTCCTCTGACACTGCCTCGTATAGAGGTCCTGATGGCAGGAAGCTTGGCCCCAGTGATGCTCTACCCTCTGTAGTGCCTTGTGGTCGGAGTCCGAGCAGTTGCCATACCAAGCAGTGATGCAACCCGTTAGGATGCTCTCGATGGTGCAGCTGTATAACCTTTTGAGGATCTGAGGACCCATGCCAAATCTTTTCAATCTCTTGAGGGGGGAATAGGTTTTGTTGTGCCCTATTCATGACTGTCTTGGTGTTCTTGGACCATGTTCGTTTGTTGGTGATGTGGACACCAAGGAACTTGACGCTCTCAACCTGCTCCACTGCAGCCCCATCGATGAGAATGGGGACGTGCTCAGTCCTCTTTTTCCTGTAGTCCACAATAATTTTCCCTTGTCTTGATCACGTTGAGGGAGTGGTTGTTGTCCTTGCCCCACACAGTCAGGTCTCTGACATCCTCACTATAGGTTGTCTCATCGTTGTCAGTGATCAGGCCTACTGATGTGTCATCAGCAAACTTAATGAAGGTGTTGGAGTCGTGCCTGGCCGTGCAGTCATGAGTGAAAAGGGAGAACAGGAGGGAACTGAGCAGGCACCCTTGAGGGGCCCCTGTGTTGTTACCTACCCTTACCACCTGGGGGTGGCCTGTCAGGTAGTCCAGGATCCAGTTGCTGAGGGAGGTGTTTAGTCCCAGGGTCCTTTAGCTTAGTGATGAGCTTTGAGTGCACTATGTTGTTGAACGCTGAGCTGTAGTCAATGAATAGCATTCTCACATACAGTAGGTGTTCCTTTTTTCCAGGTGTGAAAGCCAGTGTGGAGTGCAATAGAGATTGCATCATCTGTGGATCTGTTGTGGCGGTATGAAAATTGGAGAGTCTAGGGATTCTGGGATAATGGTGTTGATATAAGCCATGACCAGCCTTTCAAAGCATTTCATGGCTACAGGTGTGAGCTCTACGGGTCGGTAGTCATTTAGGCAGGTTACCTTAGTGTTCTTGGCCACAGGGTCTATTATGGTCTTCTTGAAACATGTTGGTATTACTGACTCCAACAGGGAGAAGTTGAAAATAACAGTGAAGACACTTGCCAGTTGGTCAGCGCATGCTCGGTGTACACATCCTGGCAATCCTTCTGGCCCTGCGGCCTTGTGAATGTTGATTTAAAAGTAAACCTTTGTCACCCTGCCCAGGAACTGGGGTTTATCACACTGGATGTGTCCCAAAATGACACCCTATTCCCTATATAGTGCACTACTTTTGACCAGGGCCCATAAGGCTCTGGTCCAGGGTTTCATTTAGCCGGTAATAGCCGGCCATTGACTAATAAAAAAAAATCTGATTTTAAATCAAGTTGGTGCCAGCCAATTGTTCCTGGATACTTTTTAAACTCCCATTGTGAAATAATGCATTTTAGCCTATTAATTTAATGACATAACAGTCGATGTACCACGAGTGCTGCCACAGCTCCTCAAACCACTTGTTCATTGCTGCTGGAGCGAAACGTGCTTTTACTGTATAAGCCCAATCATTGGGCAACAATTCTAATTGCAATCATGTCTTAAACTGTTTTGATGGCCACAATTAAGAAGGGCTACAATTGAGATTTCTCAACTGGTAATTGAAGTGCACTTCCCATATGTGGCATTCAAAACTACTGGGAACTTGTACATCTCCAACTTCAGAGTGTTCAAGACAACTGGGAACTCACGGGAGGGAGGGAACACAGCCATGGGAGACTTCTCTCTTGAAGAGAACCAGAGAGAGAGAAAGAAGCTGTCACTGCTCCACAATCAGCAAAGAATTCCAAGATATGCCTTTTGAGCTTCTTTAAGAAAACCAGCAATGCACCTGCCTTAAGAACCCAGAGACAGGTCATCGAACAAGAGCTGGACAGCTACACTCTGATGGCAGCAGACAGTGAGGCTGATCCTTTGGAGTGGTGGCGAGTTCAAGCATCTAACTTCCCACAAGTGAGTTGTCTGACAAAGAAATACATATGCATCCCTGCCACAAGTTTGCTCTCTGAGAGAGCATTTAGCACTGGGGTCAATGTGGTCACAGGCCACAGGGCAACTTTGCAGCCAGAAACTGTCAATAGGCTGGTGTTCCTGGCACGGAACTTGTGAAGAGGGAGGCAGTGAATTGTTGCATGGTGAACTGAGAAACATACAGACTGTCTGGATAATGCTTGCTTGAAGAAGTTAGTTTGAAAAGGTTACAACTTGAATACTTTAAATATTATCGTATTACATTTTCTGCAAATGTAACTTGTTTATGTTTCATGTTTGCACAGGTTTACCACAGAAGTAAGAAAAAAAAATATATAGAAAACATATGCAATGCCCCCTTTCTGTTTCTATAAGATTGGTCTGCTTGTGTTGTCCTGCAGTAGCAAGCTTGCTATATCGTCACTTTCTTAAGCCATAGATGGATATGGGGACTTGTGGTTTTGACTTAATTATTTGTGCTGGCCAATGATTATGACTGCGATTTCAATCTAACCATAAATTAATATGTTGGCCTCTCGAGTGGTGCAGTGGTCTAACACGGAACCCAAACCAGCTGCGTGTGTGTGCCATCGTGCAAAAATGTGTTTTGTCCCCCTAGACCAAACGCGATCACGACACGTAGGTTAAAATATCAAAACAAACTCTGAACCAATTACATTCATTTGGGAACAGGTCAAAAACCATTAAACATTTATGGCAATTTAGCTAGTGAGCTTGCACTTGTTTGTTTCGGAGGACGCATGGCTCTCGACCTTCGCCTCTCCCGAGTCCATACGGGAGTTGCAGTGATGGGACAAGACTGTAAATACCAATTGGAAACCACAAAATTGGGGAGAAAAAGGGAGAAAAGTTCAAAACATGTTTTTTTTTTAATAATATGTTCCTGATTACAATCTACAAACTACTACCTCATAATGACAAAGTGAAAGCAGGTTTTTAGAAATGCTTGCTCATTTATTAAAAGTAAAAACAAGTACCTTATTTACATAAGTTTTCAGACTTTTTGCTATGAGACTCCAATTTGAGCTCAGGTGCATCCTGTTTCCATTGATCATCCTTGAGATGTTTCTATAACTTGATTGGAGTCCGCCTGTGGTAAATTCAATTGATTAGACATGATATGGAACACACTCCTGTCTATATAAGGTCCCACAGATGACAGTGCATGTCAGAGCAAATACCAAGCCATGGAATTGTCCGTAGAGCTCTGAGTCAGGATTGTGTCGAGGCACAGATCTGGGGAAGGGTGCCAAAAAATGTCTGCAGCATTGAAGGTCAAATCAAGGGAAAGATGAAAACCTGCTCAGGACCTCAGATTGGGGTGAAAGTTCACCTTCCAACAGGACAACGCTCCTAAGAACACTGCCAAGATAACACAGGAATGTCTTCGGGACAAGTCTCTGAATGTCCTTGAGTGGCCCAGCCGGAGCCCGGACTTGAACCCGATCTAAAATCTCTGGAGAGACCTGAAAATATCTCTGGAGAGACCTGAAAATATCTCTGCCACGACCCTTCTCACCCAACCTGACAGCGCTTGAGAGGATCTGTAGAGGTGAATGGGAGAAACCACCCAAATACAGGTGTGCCAAGCTTGTAGTGTCCTATCCAAGAAGATCAAGGCTGTAATTGCTGCCAAAGGTGCTTCAACAAAGTACAAAGTATAGGGTCTAAATACGTATGTAAATGTAATATTTCCGTTTTATTTTTTGCAAACATGTTTTTAAAAAACTACTTACTTTGTCATTATGGGTTATTGCTTAGATTGAGGAAAAAATTACAGTTGAAGTCAGAAGTTTACATACACCTTACCCAAATACATTTAAATTCAGTTTTTCACCATTCCTGACATTTAATCCTGGTAAAAATCCCCTGTTTAAGGTCAGTTAGGATCACCGATTTATTTTCAGAATGTGAAATGTCAGAATAATAGAGAGAATCATTTATTTCAGCTTGTATTTCTTTCATCACATACCCAGTAGGTCAGAAGTTTACATACACTCAATTCGTATTTGGTAGCATTGCATTTAAATAGTTTTACTTAGGTCAAATGTTTCGGGTAGCCTTCCACAAGCTTCCCACAATAAGTTGGGTGAATTTTGGCCCATTCCTCCTGACAGAGCTGGTGTAACTGAGTCAGGTTTGTAGGCCTCCTTGCTCACACACGCTTTTTCAGTTCTGCCCACAAATTTTCTATTGGATGAAGCAGCAGTCGGGAGACCTCAAAGTTTGATCCACACAGCTAACCCAAAGTGTGCTAAATCGAAACAGAACCGAAGACATAAAAAGTGAACCGGTATGGTACTAGGGGTGGTTCAAATGCTTTTAAGATACAAGTGCATCGGTCCGCGAGACTCCAAATCGATCAAAATGTAGCATGCATTGGTCATATAATTGATTCAAACGTTACGAATCGTCAGTTCACTTTCTTTCTACCTTCTGAAAATACCTCATTTTTTGAGAACTGTCAAAACTAAGCATGTAACTGCGTTGAGTCATTGATCTGCAAGTCGTTTTGCATGCCAAACAACCCCAGGCAATATCAGTAGCCTAGTCAAACTGCGCACTATCTATCACTGTGCGCTAGGAAGAGTGATTTGCACATTGACCAACAACCGAGGTAAAGACAGTTTCAAGTTTGATATTCAACATATATTCGCTCTTTCAAACCTCAATAGCTTTCAAACCACTTGAGCCACAGTCTCCAATAAGTGTCATGATGATGGAAAAATTGCGCACAACATTACACAGGTGTTATTTACACGATTTGGACATTAATTTGTTTTCTAAAGCTAATAAACATGTGGAAATGTTTATTGTATTCCTCGTTGAATTAGTTAGGGAGCGTAAACAAAGTACACACTTTTATTTACATTTGAATTTCAATAGCTCCTTGGTCATGTGACCTAATGACTTCAAACAAGGTTCAGAATGTCCACTCAGTGGGCCTACACATTGCACACCCTTTAGTTTGTCAATTTTCATCTCACTGTCACGTTCTGACCTTGGTTCCTTTGTTTTTGTCTGTGTTTTAGTATGAGTTGGTTGGCAGTCTGTTTGTTTTTCTATGTTGGTTTTTGAGTTCAGCCTAGTATGGTTCTCAATCAGAGGCAGCTGTCAATTGTTGTCCCTGATTGAGAATCATACTTAGGTAGCCTGGGTTTCACTTTTGGGTTGTGAGTGTTTGTCTTCCGTGTCAGTGTTTGTCTCCACACGGGACTGGTTCGTTCATTTCACGTTTATTGTTTTGTATTTCGTAGTGTTCAGTTTGTTGTAAAATAAACATTATGGACACTTACCACGCTGCGTTTTGATCCTCCGATCCTTCTTGCTTCTCCTCCTCAGAAGAGGAGGACGAGATCCCTTACACTCACATGATTTTCCATGATTTTTTTAAAAATTAAAAATGTCAACAGCTCATTGGTCATGTGACCTAATGACTTCAAACAAGGTTCAGAATGTCTACTCAGTGGGCCTACACACTGCACACCCTTTAGTTTGTCCATTGTCATCTGAAAAGAGTTTACATTAATTTTTCTGAATTTAACATTTCAATAGCTCTTTGGTCATGTGACCTACTGACTTCAAACAAGTTTCAGAATGTCCACTCAGTGGGCCTACACATTGCTCACCCTTTAGTTTGTCCATTTTCATCTGACACTTTACTTCAAATAAGTACAAAACATTTCAGTGTTAACTTTCTCTTTATCCCTGGTTGAGGTACATTTCAGAGCCTCTTCGGTGTGGATGGGGTATAGCATACATTTTCAACAACAAAGACAGCACTTTCAGTTTGTTTTCTTTACTCTGTTGATCTCCTATGTCTTCATTCCTAGGCACAGCAAATAGATCTACCGTTGGCATGCAAAAGCGTAACACGTTATAAATAATATCAAATATCAATGCAGAATGACGAATTAGCCATCCATTGTGTTATTTCATAAAATGTCTTACATGTGTCACTGTTGTCAAAAGATTATAAACATGTTAAATAAAGTTACTAACCCAGTCAGTCTTTGGGCCAAATCCAGGTTCTTTATCAGTGGCACACATGAAGCAGTTGTTGGCTTGTTGAAATCTGAAATCATAGGCATGAACTGATCATATGGCTGTCCCACACAGCTACATAAAAATAAAGAATGAGCATTTACTTAGAATTAAATGTCATTACATACCAGACATGTTTAGTATATCCTCAGCCATTTCTTTTCACAGTTACTTCATGTGTTTTTGTGGTTCTATATCCATTTTGGAGGAGATGTTGGGAAAGTTCTGTGCAACTACCTTGGCCATCTACACCCTCCTTTTCACTTTGTCTTTTCCATGGCAGGATCTTCTCATTTTGAAGTATTCTCTTTTTTATGCAAACATAATGGAATTCTGATTAGTTATAGGCAAATGAATACACAGGCCAACATTGTATGCTGTTTTCCTTATCACTATAATCTAGTAGAGGTAATTTCCTTCATGCCCCATTATACATACAGCCTAAATTATAGGCACTGAACAATTTACAGGATAATAATAAAAGTAGCATACAGTCTTGGCCAAAATTTTGGAGAATGACACAAATATTAATTTTCACAAAGTCTGCTGCCTCAGTTTGTATGATGGTAATTTACATATACTCCAGAATGTTAAGTAGAGTGATCAGATGAATTGCAATTAATTGCAAAGTCCCTATTTGCCATGCAAATTAACTGAATCCCAAAAAATCATTTCTACTGCATTTCAGCCCTGCCACAAAAGGACCAGCTGACATCATGTCAGTGATTCTCTCGTTAACACAGGTGTGAGTGTTGACGAGGACAAGGCTGGAGATCACTCTGCCATGCTGATTGAGTTTGAATAACAGACTGGAAGCTTCAAAAGGAGGGTGGTGCTTGGAATCATTGTTCTTCCTCTGTCAATCATGCAAGGAAACACGTGCAGTCATCATTGCTTTGCGCAAAAAGGGCTTCACAGGCAAGGATATTGCTGCCAGTAAGATTGAACCTAAATCAACCATTTATCATTAAGAACTTCAAGGAGAGTGGTTAAATTGTTGTGAAGAAGGCTTCAGGGCACCCAAGAAAGTCCAGCAAGTGCCAGGACCGTCTCCTAAAGTTGATTCAGCTGTGGGATCAGGGCACCACCAGTACAGAGCTTGCTCAGGAATGTCAGCAGGCAGGTGTGAGTGCATCTGCATGCACTGTGAGGCAAAGACTTTTGAAAGATGGCCTGGTGTCAAGAAGGGCAGCAGAGAAGCCACTTCTCTCCAGGAAAAACATTAGGGACAGACTGAAATTCTACAAAAGGTACAGGGATTGGACTGCTCTGGGCTGGGGTAAAGTCATTTTCTCTGATGAATCCCCTTTCCGATTGTTTGGGGCATCTGGAAAAAAGCTTGTCCGGAGAAGACAAGGTGAGCGCTACCATCAGTCCTGTGTCATGCCAACAGTAAAGCATCCTGAGACCATTCATGTGGGGGGTTATTTCTCAGCCAAGGGAGTGTGCTCACTCACAATTTTGCCTAAGAACACAGCCATGAATAAAGAATGGTACCAACACATCCTCCGAGAGCAACTTCTCCCAACCATCCAGGAACAGTTTGGTGACGAACAATGCCTTTTCCAGCATGATGGAGCACTTTGCCATAAGGCAAAAGGGATAACTAAGTGGCTCGGGGAACAAAATATCGATACTTGGGGTCCATGGCCAGGAAATTCCCCAGACCTTAATCCCATTGAGAATTTGTGGTCAAACCTCAAGAGGCGGGTGGACAAACAAAAACCCATAAATTCTGACAAACTCCAAGCATTGATTATGCAAGAATGGGCTGCCATCAGTCAGGATGTGGCCCAGAAGTTAATTGATAGGATGCCAGGGCGGATTGCAGAGGTCTTGAAAATGAAGGGTCAACACTGCAAATATTGACTCTTTGCATCACCTTCATGTAATTGTCAATAAAAGCCTTTGACACTTATTAAATGCTTGTAATTATACTTCAGTATTCCATAGTAACATCTGACAAAAATATGTAGACACTGAAGCAGCAAACTTTGTGGAAATTAATATTTGTGTCATGAGGATTTTTTAAAAGGCAGTATGAGGCTGAATGAACTGTTTCGCTGCCAGACAATGCTCCGCTGATAGCCAGGTGTAGCAGTGGTAAGGTGTTGGGACTGCTTTTGGGACTCTACTAGAGGGACAGCTTTATGTAGGCCCTAACAGTTTGTAGGCACTGTTTGTCACTGTTATAGTGCAAATAATACTTGATCAGTTTGGGTTTCTTGCAGTAAATCTGCAGTGTCCAAATTATTTATATCTATGTTCCAGCCCCCAGATAATCCGCTCAAGGAAAATTCGGCCCATGGGTGAATTGGGGACCCCAGTTGTATTGTGTGATGCCCATATGCCCATATGTCTCTCAGAAGTATCTATATTATCAACAAAAGCCTTTTTAGCATAGCAGTTAAAAATAGCAACGATGAGCACTAACACATCAACTATAGTCAGGAAGTAATTTAGCATCAAGGACTTCCTTCCTCAGTTTGGGCCCGTTCACCTGTTTCTAGCTCACTATTTGCCCTCTAGTGGTTAAAAAAAAAAATGCAAATACTAGCAGATTTGCAAATGTGTGCTTGTTCAAGGGATCTCGGTGAGATGTGTCTGGTCAATGTTCATTTGGAAGGAAGACAGTAGGCTACATCACCATTGAATATCTCATGTGCCAGTGTAGGGTGTTGTCTTTCGGATGGGACGTTAAATGGGTGTCCTGACTCTCTGTGGTCACTAAAGATCCCATGGCACTTATTGTAAAAGTAGGGGTCTTAACCCCAGTGTCCTGGCTAAATTCCCAAACTTGCCCTCATACCATCATTGCCACCTAATCATCCTCAGTTTCCAATTGGCTCATTTCTCTCCCCTCTAACTATTCCCCAGGTTGTTGCTGTAAATGTGAATGTAGTCTCATTCAATTTACCTGGTAAAAATATATTAAATCAGTATTCCTTTAAAATAATTTGTATGTGTGTGCAATGCATCCTTTAATGTTTATAAACTCAAAAGGGAAAGCTGTGTGTGTGTGTGTGTGTAATGAGTGAGTGAGACCTATGACCGCCTCCCCGCATATCTTGAGCGCACTGGCAGGACGTCGCAGGATCAGAGAGAGGGAAGCTCGAGCTTCTCTCCTTCATGCACACCCCTCCCATCCATTCCCGGCTATGCTTTGGGTATGACGTCACATGTGCTCCCTTAGGTTGCCATAGCAATTTCTTTCCCCTAACCCCGTTCTTTTTTCTGTCCCTCCTCCTTTCTGGTACGTTCCCAATGGTACAGCCAGCATCTTGCAGCATAATGCTTACAAGACGGTAAACGGGGAGTGATTCAGCATTGCAATCGTAATTTCAAGGCTATACCGGTATTTTTTTCTTCCATCGCTGCATTTTTTTCTAGTTATCTCCATGTTCACTTTTATTTTTCTGTGCGTGCTAAGTCGTTAAATGTCTCTCGTCGGAATGTTTTGAACAGAAATGTTACCGGCCTAGGATCGTCGTCAGCTGGCACGGAATGGTATGTTTGCTCGGTGTGGTGTGGTGGAACAGTGATGTTGATGCAGCGGGAACCTGCTGACGGATGGGGTGATGATTATTGCTCTAAGGTTAATGACGTCGACTAATGGCGTTTTTTCAGTCTTAGAACGCGACAGCGACAATAACAAACCTCTTTTGATTTGACTTGTCCAGTGTTTGTTATAAATATGTGGTCAGGGATGGAATTAATAAGGTGTTGATTTGATATGTTATTGATGCAGGACACAAATGTTGTTGTCCACGAGGATGTTTTTTTCTACCCTTGATTGATGGTCCTGCCTATACATGCACCGACATTTCATAACATCCCTTTCATTATCACTAGGCTGATGTGTTAGTATGTAGGCCTATCAACAATTGAGAATATAATATCAACAATGTTGCAATATAAATATGTCAATACATCAATGAATGCTATATTATTTAGCATTTAAGGCATCACGATAGGACTTAGATCTGGGCCTGGATACATTTAACTTACATTTGATCAATTTAAACGGTAGACCATTCAGCCAGGACTTTATAGATAGGCCTATGCACCCACTCTCAGATGTCAGCTGAACCTTGTGTGGGCTATGGACTCAATCACCTACAGAATGACTTTGCATCAATGCATCTCCGTTATAAAAGTGCACATTTACAAACTCGTCCAGAAACAAACTAGTCCAGAAAGATCATGAATGAATGGACCACCTGACATATTATTGCACAATGCATGATGAGATGTGAGAGATCTCATGAGATTGAATCTCAAGAGATTGAATACATTATTGATACAGTAACAGGTGCTTTAAATTTGAACACAGCAAAACACACTGTTTTGGTGTTGTCAATATATATAGAGCTTCTTACTGAGTTGTGTTATGCTATGTGAATGAGACAATCAGTTTTAAGGTAGTCAATATACCGTATAGCCATTAAGTTGTTGTGGTGTTCTTGGTACAACGAGAAAACAAGGTCTCATTAGAATATGTCAAAATAGTGGCCGTCAACCATTATAGTTTTACAGTACCAGTCAAAAGTTTGGACACCTACTCATTCAAGGGTTTTTATTTATCTTTACTATGTTCTACATTGCAGAATAATAGTGTAGACATCAAAACTATGAAATAACACATATGGAATCATGTTGTAATCAAAAACGTATTAAACCAATTATTTGGATTCTTCGAAATAGCCACCCACTGCCTTGAAGACAGCTTTGCTCTCAACCAGCTTCACCTGGAATGCTTTTCCAATACCCTTGAAGGAGTTTCCACATATGCTGTGTCACACCCTGGCCATAATAGAGAGGCTTTTTATTCTCTATTTTGGTTAGGCCAGGGTGTGACCAGGGTGGGCATTCTATGTCCTTTTTTCTATGTTTTGTATTTCTATGTCTTGACCTGGTATGGTTCTCAATCAGGGACCGCTGTCTATCGTTGTCTCTGATTGAGAACCATACTTAGGTAACCTTTTCCCCCCACCTGTTTTGTGGGAAGTTAACGTTGTCTTTGTTCAGGGTACATAGCCCAAAGCTTCACAGTTGTTTTTTTGTTCTTCGTTTTGTCGGCGTCATTTTTAAATAAAGTTAAAATGTACGCTTACCATGCTGCACCTTGGTCCAGTCCTTCAGCCAGCCGTGACATGCTGAGCATTTGTTGGCTGCTTTTCCTTTACTCTGTGGTCCAACTCATCCCAAACCATGTCAATTGGGTTGAGGACGGGTGATTGTTGAGGCCAGGTCATCTGATGCAGCACTCCACCACTCTCCTTCTTGGTCAAATAGCCCTTACACAGTTGGGAGGTGTGTTGGGTCATTGTCCTGTTGAAAAACAAATGATAGTCCCAATAAACACAAACCAGATGGGATGGCATTTCGCTGCAGAATGCTGTGGTAGCCATGCTGGTTAAGTGTGCCTTGAATTCTAAATAAATGACTGACTGTGTCACCAGCAAAGCATCCCTACACCATCCCACCTCCTCCATGCTTCACTGTGGGAACCACATATGCAGAGATCATCCTTTCACCTACACTGCGTCTCACAAAGACACAGCGGTTGTAACCAAAAATCTCTCATTTGGACTCAGACCAAAGGACAGATTTCCACGGGTTTAATGTCCATTGCTCACGTTTCTTGGCCCAAGCAAGTCTCTTATTGGTGTCCTCTAGTAGTGGTTTCTTTGCAGCAATTTGACTATGAAGGCCTGATTCATGCAGTCTCCTCTGAACAGTTGATGTTGAGATGTGTCTGTTACTGAATTTATTTGGGCTGCAATCTGAGGTGCAGCTAACTCTCATGAACTTATCCTCCATAGAAGTATGGACTTGGCCCAAATAGAGCTATCTTCTGTATACCACCCCTACCTTGTCACAACACAACTGATTGGCTCAAATGTATTAAGAAGGAAATCAATTCTACAGATTAACATTTAACAAGGCACGCCTGTTATTCAAATAATTGAAATGCATTCCAGGTGACAACCTCATTAACTGGTTGAGAGAATGCCAAGAGTGTGCAAGGCTGTCATCAAGGCAAAGGGTGGCTACTTTGAATAAGCTCAAATATATTTAACACTTTTTTTTGGTTGCTACATAATTCCATGTGTTTTTCTGTAGTTTTCATGTCTTCACTATTGTTTTTCAATGTAGAAAATAGTCAAAATAAAGAAAAATCCTTGAATGAGTAGGTGTGTCCAAACTTTTGACTGGTACTGTATATGTCACCTATGTCGATGGCAACATGATGACATATTACTAAAAAGATAGCCTATGTCTGAAGTGGATACTGTGCAATGCCAAGAGGCGGCATCATGGGCCAAAATGTGTGTTACTTTACAGCCTATTGCATATGATACTGGTGAATACTGTATAGCTGTTGAGCATGGTGAAAAGGGAAGATGTGCAATCCAAGAGTAAGCACTAGCCAAAAGGTTGTTACTGAACAGCCCATTGCATGCATACAAGGCTTAAGAGAGAAGGTTTGAAAGACTGTAACCTTGTGGGCTAAATTATTAAACACTATGAATGGGAAGAAGTGCTGCTGGGAGCAACTTAACAATTAATCAATTCATTTATTTGTGTACTGGTTAGAATGTGCTGCTATCCTCCTAAGAGATACACTAGACCCACGTAGGGCTGTGTGCCATATGACACCTTATTCTCTATTTAGTGCACTTTATACGGCTAGTAGGTTCAACCTCTTCATCATCAATAGGCTTTCGGTAATTGTTTACAAAGTCTAATTGGAGAGACAATTAGATTAAATATAAATAATACAGTATTTGATTATTGTTACTATTCAAGTTGTTTAATTTGAAGCATAAGCTATACAAAATCCTCATGTTTATCCTGCTGTTTCAAGTAATGTAATGTGGGCTTAGATAAACATATACAATTCATCAACATTGATTTTGAGGTATGCTCCAATTCCCCCCATGGAGTGGTCTCAATGGCAATTTTCAAGCCATTGATAGATAGATTCAATTGAGCATTAAGTGTGTCCGTCTTGGTGTAGCCTGCTTTGCTTTTCATTTGTGGCTCTTGGCGTATGATACAATCTGATGTTATGGAACAAACATCAGTGTGTATTGAAGAAGAGATAATGATGAGGATACTGTAGTAGGAAAGTCTGATCTGGTCACTAATTAAATGTTGCAATACGAAAATAAGAACAGACATTTGAATAATGTGTTTTTGTAAATTTGACATCTCAAGAGGTAGCGACAGACTGCAAATTGGCCTTTGACAAATTGTTGTAAATGTGTTTGGAAACATAATCATAAAAGCCAAAGGTTAGAAACAAGGAGTCAATGTCTTAACTGCATCCTAAAGTCATTTGTATTTGTATTTATTAAAGATCCCCATTAGCTGTTGCCAAGGAAGCAGATACTCTTCCTGGGGTTCAAACATTAAAGCACTTACATTACATATAAAACAAAATATTAAACATTACACCACTACATACAGTGGGGCAAAAAAGTATTTAGTCAGCCACCAATTGTGCAAGTTCTCCCACTTAAAAAGATGAGAGGCCTGTAATTTTCAGGTACACTTCAACTATGACAGACAAAATGAGAAGAAAAAATATCCAGAAAATCATATTGTAGGATTTTTAATGAATTTATTTGCAAATGATGGTGGAAAATAAGTATTTGGTCAATAACAAAAGTTTATCTCAATACTTTGTTGGCAATGACAGAGGTCAAACGTTTTCTGTAAGTCTTCACAAGGTTTTCACACACTGTTGCTGGTATTTTGGCCCATTCCTCCATGCAGATCTCCTCTAGAGCAGTGATGTTTTGGGGCTGTTGTTGGGCAACATGGACTTTCAACTCCCTCTAAAGATTTTCTATGGGGTTGAGATTTGGAGACTGGCTAGGCCAGTCCAGGACCTTGAAATGCTTCTTACAAAGCCATTCCTTCGTTGCCCGGGCGGTGTGTTTGGGATCATTGTCATGCTGAAAGACCCAGCCACGTTTCATCTTCAATGCCCTTGCTGATGGAAGGAGGTTTTCACTCAAAATCTCACGATACATGGCCCCATTCATTCTTTCCTTTACACGGATCAGTCGTCCTGGTCCCTTTGCAGAAAATCAGCCCTAAAGCATGATGTCCCTGGCGGCGTAGTGTGTTACTGATGGTAGGCTTTGTTACTTTGGTCCCAGCTCTCTGCAGGTCATTCACTAGGTCCCCCCGTGTGGTTCTGGGATTTTCGCTCACCGTTCTTGTGATCATTTTGACCCCACAGGGTGAGATCTTGCGTGGAGCCCCAGATCGAGGGAGATTATCAGTGGTCTTGAATGTCTTCCATTTCCTAATAATTGCTCCCACAGTTGATTTCTTCAAACCAAGCTGCTTACCTATTGCAGATTCAGTCTTCCCAGCCTGGTGCAGGTCTACAATTTTGTTTCTGGTGTCCTTTGACAGCTCTTTGGTCTTGGCCATAGTGGAGTTTGGAGTGTGACTGTTTGAGGTTGTGGACAGGTGTCTTTTATACTGATAACAACTTCAAACAGGTGCCATTAATACAGGCAACGAGTGGAGGACAGAGGAGCCTCTTAAAGAAGAAGTTACAGGTCTGTGAGAGCCAGAAATCTTGTTTGTTTGTAGGTGACCAAATACTTATTTTCCACCATAATTTGCAAATAAATTCATAAAAAATCCTACAATGTGATTTTCTGGATTTTTTTTCTCATTTTGTCTGTCATAGTTGAAGTGTACCTGAAAATTACAGGCCTCTCATCTTTTTAAGTGGGAGAACTTGCACAATTGGTGGCTGACTAAATACTTTTTTGCCCCACTGTATATTGTCCTGCTAATAACAGGGCTAATGATATATCTGTGAGAATATCTAATGGGCTTTTTTGTATAATTCTAAATTCATCATCATTAATAATAACAATAATAATAATAATCGCTTTGTTTATAAAATAACTAAATAATCTCCAAAATAATATATTCTTGAACATGGGGTGAGACTTTGTGACGAATTTGTAAATAAAGTTTGTAAATAAAGGCATTTTTAAAAATGTATTTATCCTTTTAGAGGGAGATAAACCTACAATCATCTCATGGGTCACCCATTTGGGGGCAGCACAGGTATTTAACCAGCATCTGTAGCAACACAGCTTGCACTGCTATGCAGTGTTTTAGACCGTTGCACCATTCAGGCGCTGTATAATATGACCGGTCGGGAGTGGCCTATAGTTCTACAGTAAGAAAAAATAATCCTAACAAAATAAAATAATACAAATCTTAGTGCAACATCAGTTTTAGTAAATAATACTGAAGTCATGCACAATTATCAGTTTACATTTAGGTTTATGTCGCCCAGTTCATTGTCAGTTAGAGACACAGTATGACCCAAAAGCATAATCAATGCTCTAACTCCCCCTTGCGCAATGAAGTGGTGACGCAGGGTACCGTACTAAACCACAAATTACCTCAAAGTCCCGCAGCATAATCGCAAAACTTTTAGTGAAGCAACCACTGTAGTGCACTACTTTTGACCAGGGCCCATAGTGCACTATGTAGGGAATGGGATGCTATTTGGGACGTAGCCATCTCTGCCCAGCCCCTCCCCATGATAAGCACCAGCATAGGGAGAGGGATTATGTGTGTGTGTGTGTATAGTCTCTGCCCAGTCCTCTCCCATGATAAGCAGCAGCATCACATCTGTAACGGGAGCAATCTCATTAAGGGGTCACACAGCAAGGCATGGGCCATCAAAGGATTTAACAGACAGCATTAATCTGGACTGAAAGCCACAGTGAAACTGATCCTTATGTGCACCACCACCTTCATGATATAATATAATACGTCTTTATGTGGAACAATGGGCTTGAAATAACTTGAGACATTTTTGCTGTACCTTCTGTCCTCTTTGCATAGAGGACAAGTTTAATTGCTCAGTGGAATTCAATAGTATGCTTTATTGTCCTCATGTGAAGACATTCACAAATGTAGGTCACAATTTCTCAAACTACAGTTCTACATTATAAGTAGCACATTAAACCAGAATGTTTAGCAGTAAAAATATAATATCATTGCTACAGATAATTGCAAGTGATTTACTTATGTTCAAAGACTGTGCGGAACTGCTTGCTCACTGCTTGCTGCTTGCTCACTGCTCGCTAGATGTTCAAAGTGGGTTGCTCCGGCCCTAGCATCCAGCTTGATTATGTTTCAGGTTGATTTAAGAATGTGCTAAATAGACTCACTATCCATGTTCATGTTCCAGCCCTCGGGAAAATGCAGCATCAGCAAGTTTCCATTTCCATCCTACACCGCCATCGTTCACATTGACAGAGGGAGGGATATAGAGGAAGAGAGAGAGAGAGATGTGGAGAGAGAGCTGGAAGAAAGAAAGATAGAGAGTGAAGTGTGTGTGTGTCTGTGAATAACACAAAAGTTATTCAAGCTGTGTTTTTGCTATTTCTACCTCTTCAAATTCAAATGACCTCTTTAAGGCCTTGAATTGTGTCATGCATTTTTTTTTTATATGTAGGATAATTGGTGTCATGGAGCATATGTACATGACTTGTAGACAATGACACTGAAACAAATTATTGGTTGAAGAAAGACTCTATTGTATCTCTTCAATGTATAGCCAAGAATCCTGAAACAAAATAGAATATGTTGCATTGAGTAGCGCATTCCGTTTGCCAACAATACTTTGACATAAGGCAACAAAGTTGACTGTTTGTTGTGCAAGCCAGTTACTAAAACAATGTAACTTGTTAACTAACCATCTTTCTATTGTGTATAAAGCTGCCCACTTTAAATGTACATGCTCTAGCAATATGAAATATATTATTAGAACAATGATCAAAGTATTTGTAGAGTATAATCATATCAGTTAACCTACCTTGTGTGTTTGTCTGAAGACCCGCTCTGTCTCCTTGTTTAAGTGCTGGTGTGCATTGCAAGAGGCAAATTAGACTACGAGAATATCCAAAGTGATGAATTATCCCGGGGGTGAATTACTTCATGAATTAAAATGTGCATTGTGTGATTTAAAGAAGAAGTTATTTCACAAGTTATTGAAGTGTGTGTGTATATAAAACTGTTGTTTATGATGTTGTATGTCCATGGGAAATTACGTATTTATGGTAGAAATGTGTTTTGGGGCTATCATTCCTAGCTGAAGGGAGTTCCTGGAAAGAGTACTTAGGTGCTCAGTTGGCTTTTGCATGGGGAGAGAGCAGGAAATAGGTTGGCTAGAGTAGAGTTAAACCAGAGTTTTGTTATAGAAATTAGAGTTGTTGCCAGAATAGTATATACTGAGAATATCTTTGATTTATTCAAGTCTTTTACAACTTCCTGTTTGTTATTTTCCATACAGAGTTTATTGGCCAATTAGTCCTGTTGATATTTGTAAATATGATTTAACATGATTTGACATAATTTTTTCTGTGGCCAATGACCTTGAGTCTTCTTGGATGGGGACTTCTAATGTAAATCTATGGCAGTACAAACCGTAGATTTTGTACTTGAGTGACAGAACACTGAGCCAATCACGACGCAACTATATAACAACATTGCTGTATGTAAAAAAAAACAATTTCAAATGTTGCTACATAAGACCGAATCAGGTGGTGAGTCATAATTGTTCAGCAGTCTTATGGCTTGGGGGGTAGAAGCTGTTAAGGAGCTAGAATTGGCACTCCGGTACCGTTTGCCGTGTGGTAGCAGAGAGAACAGCCTATGACTTGGGTGACTGGTCCTTTCTCTGACACCGCCTAGTAATGAAGTCCTGGATGGCAGGTAGCTTGGCCGCAATGATGTACTGGGCCGTACGCACTACCCTCTGTAGCACCTTACTGTCGGATGCCAAGCAGTTGCCATACCAGGTGGTGATGCAACTGATCAGGATGCTCTTGATGGTGCAGCTGTAGAATGTTTTAAGGATCTTTTCAGTCTCCTGAGGAGGAATAGGCATTGTCGTGCCCTCTTCACGACTGTCTTAGTGTGTTTGTACCATGATAGTCTGTTGGTGTTGTGGACATTCCTCCACTACAGCCCCATTGATGTGAATGTGGGCGTGTTCAGCCCTTCTTTTCCTGTAGTCCATGATCAGCTCTTTTGTCTTGCTCACGTTGAGGAAGAGGTTGTTGTCCTGGCACCACACTGCCAGGTCTCTGATCTCCTCCCAATAGGCTGTCACATCGTTGTCGGTGATCAGGCCTACCACCGTTGTGTCGTCAGCAAACTTAATGATGGTGTTGGAATCGTGCTTGGCCACGCTGTCGTAGGTGAACAGGGAGTACAGGATGGGGACTGAGCACTCACCACTGAGGGGCCCCTGTATTGTGGATCAGCAGATGTGTTGTTGCCTACCCTTACCACTTAGGGGCGGCCCGTCAGGATGCCATTACCACCAGGGGGCGGCCCTTCAGGATGGTCCAGTTGCAGAGGGAGGTGTTTAGTCCCAGGGTCCTTAGCTTAGTGATGATCTTTGTGGGCACTGTGGTGTTGAACGCTGAGCTGTAGTCAATGAACAGCATTCTCACATAGGTGTTCCTTTTGTCCAGGTGGGAAAGGGCAGTGTGTAGTGCTATTGAGACGGTGTCATCTGTAGATTTGTTGGGGTGGTATGCGAATTGGAGTGAGTCTAGGGTTTCCGGGATGATGGTGTTGATGTGAGCCATGACCAGCCTTTGAGAGCACTTATTTTAGGCAGGTTTCCTTCGCGTTCTTGGACACAGGGACTATGGTAGTCTGCTTAAAACATGTCGGTATTACAGACTCGGTCAGGGAGAGATTGAAAATGTCAGTGAAGACACTTGCCAGTTGGTCCGCGCATGCTCGGAGTACACGTCCTGGTAATCCGTCTGGCCCTTGTGAATGTTGACCTGTTTAAAGGTCTTGCTCACATCGGCTACATCGAGATCGGATACGGAGAGCGTGATCACAGTTGTCCGGAACAGCTGGTGCTCTCATGCATGTTTCAGTTTTGCTTGCTTCGACGCAAGCATAAAAGGCATTTAGCCCATCTGGTAGGCTTGTGTCACTGGGCAGCTCGCGGCTGGATTTCCCTTTGTAGTCCGTAATAGTTTACAAGTCCTGCCACATCCGATGAGCGTCATAGCTGGTGTAGTAGGATTCAATCTTAGTCCTGTTTGATGCTATGCCTGTTTGATGGTTCATCTGAGGGCACAGCGGGATTTCTTATAAGCGTCCAGATTAGTGTCCCAGTCCTTGAAAGCGACAGCTCTAGCCTTTAGCTCAGTGCGGATGTTGCCTGCTATCCAATGCTTCTGATTGGGATATGTACTTACGGTCACTGTGGGGACGGTGACTGAGGTGGTATACTCCTAAATGCCATTGGATGAATCCCGGAACATTTTCCAGTCTGTGCTAGCAAAACAGTCCTGTAGCGTAGCATCTGTGTCATCTGACCACTTCCCTATTGAGAGAGTCCCTGGTACTTCCTGCTTTAGTTTTTGTTTGTAAGCAGAAATCAGGAGGATAGAATTATATGTCTTTGTACATGGAGTTAAGCTGGTGTAAAGTTTTTTTCCTCTGGTTGCACATGTGATATGCTGGTAGAAATGAGGTAAAACGGATTTAAGTTTGCCTGCATTAAAGTCCAGGTCCACTAGGAACGCCACTTCTGGATGAGCATTTTCTTGTTTGCTTATGGCCTTATACAGCTCGTTGAGTGCGGTCTTAGTGCCAGCATCGGTTTGTGGTGGTAAATAGACAGTTAGGAAAAATATAGAGGAAAACTCTTGGTAGGTGGTGTGGTCTACAGCTTATCATGAGGTACTCTAACCTCAGAGAGATAACCTGTATATATAGCGTAGGGTCCTACTGGGGAGAATAGGATGGCCAGAGATATTCGGGCCAAATAAAGGATCATTACTTTAGTAATATGCTGCCCAATGCTCAGCCACTATATTATGTAAGGGATATAGACGTTCTGTAAATTACCTTGGAAATAATAGACGAGGCAGTGCTGAGTCCCTTCAGGGAGTTCATTTTTCCATATATATATATATATATACCACAGTTACCAAAGAAAACAGCTAACTACACAATGATATAATGGGTGGACTGGCGGCCATTGCGAGTGTATCCATAAGAGCAAAGCAGGAAGTGAAAGCAAGTGTACTTATCAATATGTGCTGTGATTTGTTGATTCAACTCAACTGACCTTAATAAAAATACATTCCGTAGCATGAGCCACATCAGTTAACAATTTGAATGAACATTCTACATTACCATGGAAATCATTGCGTCATAATACCAGGCAGCCATTGGGTACACATGAGTCAAATTGCCAGGGTTTCAGCCTGTTGTATTCATTGTTTTTATACGTCTGCTGCTGCCATTTACTTTCATTTTTTTGTGCTTCTTTGCAGTGCTTCTTTTTTTGCTTCTTTTCATTTTTTTTGTGCTTCTTTGTAGTGTTGCAGGACTTGAGACCGGTCTCAGTCCTGCATCCAGTCTCAACACCACATATTGAGTCCCTAGGTTTTGTCTCAGTGTTTGCATTTTTTTTACTCAGTCTCGGACAATGAGGACTCGTAATTTCTTGCCGAGACCAGCAGAGTGAAAAACTCATAATTATCAGCCCCTAAAAACCGCTTCGCCAGGCCATATGTCCACACTCCTTCCATGACACATTATTATCTAGTTGCCTATTGAAACCTGGGCTTCCTGTTTTACTCGTAACATTACTGTCCTTTACTTTTGTTGAAAAATATCCCAAAATGTTGTCGTGCTCATCAGAATTTCCTTGATTCGCTGTTAAGGAAGAGTGGGGGACATTGTTTGGAAGTTGCACACTCACTATTAGTAAGAGGAGACCAGAGGAAGTTGTAACATAATTTGTATTTTTATCTATACTGAACATAAATATAAATGCAACATACTACATGATTCCATATGTGTTATTTCATAGTTTTGATGTCTTCACTATTATTCTACAATGTAAAAAATAGTGAAAATAAAGAAAACCCTTGAATGAGTAGGTGTGTCTAAACTTTTGACTGGTACTGTATGTCTAAAAGACACATCTGGATTCAGATATAGGATATGGTGCATATCCACAAAACTCAAATTATGTATTGAAAATGGTCTTTATTCCCTAGAATATAAAAAAACGTGTCATGTAAAGATATCCCTTTTCGCCCAGTGTCTTGACAACTACTATAGTCATTGTCATCCCAAACTCCCATACAAGTTGGCTACCGTACACACAGATCTGAGATCAGGCTACACTGCCAGAGTCTAGAAAGACCCCCACTCTCCTCTACCTTCCACAGGTTGTTGCTGTAGAGAATGTGTTCTCAGGCAACCTAACTGGTAAAACAAGGATTAATAAATGAATGAACATCTAATCTCTAACCTCTCCTCTCTCCTCTGTTTGTGTATTGCAGGTATTTATGAGCAGGCATTTCTTCTATTACTGCGGTGAACCAGTCCTAGATGTGAAAATAGCCTTTTGTCAGGTGTGTGTTCCTTACAGGTAAAATAAGGTACAGTATTCATTCACTTCCATTTCCTCTTCATTAGTGTTATGTCTGTTTCATAGAGCTGGAAAGAGTGTTAGCACTATTGAGGGACTAGGTCTGCCTTAAAATGGTGGTGGTGAAAGCCTTCTACGGGGCCACCCATGCTAAAACAGGCTTTGTGGCAAGTGTACCATCTATCCAAATCAATGGTGTGTTTGTGTCATATGATGACCCAACAGGTACTGTAGCCTTGTCCTATACTGTATGTGCTGTAGCTAACTACTTTGTGTTAGCGTTAGTGTTAATAAATCAGTGATTCCCAAACCAGGGGTCATGACCCCATGTTGGGCCACCTATTGTGAAAATGGGGTCCTGGGAGAATTTTGTGAAGAAAAAAATATACATACAAAAATATATATATATATTATAATATCGTCTTTGTATCTAAACATCATTCTAATGTGGTTAGTCTTAAAAATGTATTTAAATGAGAATTATTCAAATCTTAAAGAGAAATTCAATCAGAGAGCGCCCTTAGATCATGGGAAAAGGCCACACATGGCTAGGCCCAATATGCTATGAAACCACACACTATTGCAGAGACTTCAAAGTCATTACATAACCGGCTAATTATTATTATTACTAAAATAATAATTCAGGCTGGGACTTTGACTCCATCCCAGGCCACCCTGTTCACGCAAACCACCAGACCGCTAATTTTGTAGGCTAACCCTATTTGTTGATGTAACGTAACGGGTCCTGAACTAGTTATACATTTGGCCACTATGTTCATCTGGGAAGAAAGTTATGCACATTACAAAATACAAACACTTGGGACTGACCAACAAGTAGCCTATCTGAACACTGAGTTTTCAAGGTATGCTATGGCTATGGGTGCACCCTCAAACTCACTAGGAATACACCAATCATAGCACATACAAATGTACAAGGCTAGACTCACAAAACTAATAGCCTACATTTTTTAAAAAGAGAAGGTGATATACAGAGTTAGCTCAAATGTTCAAATGATTATCTTTATATTCAAGCATCAAGCATATCAAAAGTATCAAAAAACTTCACACACACACATTCACTGAACTTGAACATAAGCTACAACAATGTAAGTAAGTATAATACAAAAGTCGAAAAAGCACTCCTCTACAAAAAAATGTAGATTACAATGTTCACTCACTGGTGTCCATAAAGCAAACAGCACAGAAATAAACACATCTATACACTGAGTCAATGAAATTGAACATTGGCTACATAACTGCAAGTATAATATGAAAGTCCAAAAAACATGCCTCTGTACAAAAGCTTTAACTCAACAGCAAATTTTCTTTCACCCATGTCAGCCTGTTAAGGAAGAGTCATAGCATCACTACTTTAGAGTAACCAGTAAGTAATTACCACTAGTAAACCAGTAGGCGGCGAAGTAACTCACTGCTCTCTGCCATCTTGTCAATTATGTCATCTTTGTCAAGTCCCATAAGAATATCCTTCTCTGTTGCCATCAAAAGGAATGCTTCAAGGTTCTCTTGAGTGAGGGAGGTTCTTAGGCGGTTCTTCACGAATTTCAGGGTTGGCTACATAACTGCGGTCCTCTCACTAGTCACCTGAGTGATGGATAGAGTGAGGAGGAACTTGTAGCCCAAACCAATGATGTGATACTCATCCGTGAGCAGATTGTACTGAGACAGGAGAAGATAGCAGCATATTGGGCAGTTTTTACATGTGGAACAACTTCTGCTCACCAACTCCACACTTTCATCAGGATCCTCAAAGGCTTCCGCTGATTCATCACTGGTGGCGGCGGCCCTGGTGTTGTACTCCTCCAATGCTGACTGTTTCAGTATTTCCCACTGTTGTGCAAGGCTGATCAGTTCAGCCTGCAATGCCGTAACAGTGGCATGTTCATCAAATTCCATTTGCTGAGCTCCTTCATGGCTGTCTCACAGCACTGCATTTGCTGCATAAATGAGGTGAATACTTTCAACAACAGTGTCCAGTACCACATGTGGATCTTGATTTTGTAATCCATGTCTGCATTAGCAATGGGCTCGTCTTCTGCCAACTCACCTGATTTTCTCTTCTCTTTTTTGTTCTCTTCTCTGGGAGAGCAGTCTGAGCTTCGGCATCACAGTCCTGCTACTCCTCCAGAATGCCATTGTCCCACTCAACAAAGTTGTCTGTTGCCTTCTTCACACCCTCAAAGTCTCGGGCACACTTTCTCAGGTTATCCTCTGTTCCAGTCACCAAGTGCTGTGCTGTTACGATATCCATGCCACTTGTTTGCAAGTATTTAGAGAGAGGGGATGTCTGCTCAAATATCCTGAGAAAAACCTCAGCTGTAAGCATGGTTTCATACTTTAGGAGAGCATCATTGTACCCTTGGGCCTTGCTTCGGAAGGCAGGTTTTATGGCCACATCCATTTCAATTATTTCCATAGTGATGACCACATCTGTGTAAAGTGCACGGTCAGACTTTGCAAAGCTTCCAAATACTTTCCTCAAGGCCTCGTCTTTGGCTCACCAGCGTGTTTCACCAATTACATCAAGCCATCTGTGTCTCCTGTCCTCACTGGTTTCCTCCCATAGCTTCATGTGCTTGTAGGAATCTCGAACGAACACTGCAATGTCATTCAGTAGTGAGAAAAGGGATTCACTTGCCACAACAACCCCAGTGGTGTCAGTTAGCACAAGGTTGAGGACATGTGAGTGAAACCATATGTGTACTTGGTTAGGAGACTACTGTGAGCAATGCAGAGAAGCCCCTGTATTGTCCCTGCATATTATCTGCTCTGTCTGTTGCATTACCAACACACTGTTTGATATCTATGTCCATCTTCTCAAGGGGCTGTTTCACAAGGTCCACTAAGTACTGTCCAGTCGATGACTCACAGTCAATGACCGCAATCAGTCTCTCGTGGACAACATCAGTGACATATTGCAGAACTTCTGGTCGCACACTGGTCTTTGGATGTTAAATCCTGTGTTGTGTCCATTTGTATTGATAACATCCCTGCCTTTCTCACTTCAACAGCAATTGTCTGCTAAATCAACATTCTAAAGATTCTGATTTTGCTTAACAACAATATAAGCTCAAGAAACTTGCCATGATTGACGGAAGTCTGCTTGCTGGCTCTGTGGAAAAAGGCTTCTGCACTTTCTCTATGGGTCTTGCTTCTCTCATGTTCCTGTACTCTCTGATGGGCATGTTTCCAGGCCTGCATGCCTCATTTGACAAATGCACTATCACTGGCTGAAGGTTTTGCAAATGCAAGACATACTGAGCAGAAGTGAGTTACTTCATTGTATGTCAGACATTTTCTGTTTGTGCCATCTTTGGAGTGGAATACATTGGGAATGACACATTGAGGGGTTTGTCTCTGCTAGGTAAAGCCCCGCCTTATCTCAGCTCACTGGTCACCATAGCAGCACCCACTCGTAGCACGCGCTCCAGCAGGTATATCTCACTGGTCACCCCCAAAGCTAATTCCTCCTTTGGTCGTCTTTCCTTCCAGTTCTCTGCTGCCCATGACTGGAACGAATTGCAAAAGTCTCTGAAGCTGGAGACTCACATCTCCCTCACTAGCTTTAAGCACCAGCTGTCAGAGCAGCTTACAGATCACTGCACCTGTACATAGCCCATCTGTAAACAGCCCATCTATCTACCTACCTCATCCCCATACTGGTATTTATTTATTTTGCTCCTTTGCACCCCAGTATCTCTACCTGCACATTCATCTTCTGCCGATCTACCATTCCAGTGTTTAATTGCTATATTGTAATTACTTCGCCACCATGGCCTATTTATTTCCTTAACTTACCTAATTTGCACTCACTGTATATAGACTTTTTGTTTTCTTTTGTTCTACTGTATTATTGACTGTATGTTTAGTTTATTCCATGTGTAACTCTGTGTTGTTGTATGTGTCGAATTGCTACGCTTTATCTTGGCCAGGTCGCAGTTGCAAATAAGAACTCGTTCTCAACTAGCCTACCTGGTTAAATAAAGGTGAAATTAAAAAATAAAATAAAAATTGTTTTGGATGGTACTGAAAAAAATAAGTAAAAATCCTTGGACTGAGGACTGGCAAAATAATAAAATGCATTTACAGTGCTTTTGCTGTCCCTTTCTATTTTCCCTGTACTGGGCTCTGAACCTCTCTCTCTCTCTCTTTCTCTCTCTCTCCTCTCTCTCTCTCTCTCTCTCTCTTTCTCTCTCTCTCTCCTCTCTCTCTCTCTCTCTCTCCTCTCTCTCTCTCTCTCTCTCTCTTTTTCTCTCTCTCTCTCTCTCTCTTTCTCTCTCTAGCTGCATCTGTGGCAAGGACCTTTATCTTTTTTATTCTCTCCCTCTCTGCTCCACCTTTCCTTTTCTGACCGTCCATTTCGCCGTGCGACTTGTCTAAAATGTTATCGGTAGACAAGCTGGTAGACTGTTGCTATGTGCGGCGCGCGCACCCTTGTGAGGGGACACTGCAGCGAGAGAGTGAGAATTGCGCCTGATGCATGGATTCTCCTTCAACTCATTCCTGCTTGCTATATTATCGCTGGTCAAGTTGACTATTCACGGCAGGCCAAAGCGACCCTCAGGCCACCGGGAAATGTCCCGGGGGTCCCGACGGCCAGTCCGCCACTGCCAGCTGCAATTGATGTGGTGAAACAATGTGTGGGGAAGTAGAGGCACAGAAACTTAGATCAATACCTTTGTCAGATAACACTATTAAGCAAAGAATGTATGCTATTGCTAGCAATCGAGACGGAACTCTGACTGAACAACTCAAAAAGTCCCCAATTGGACGTTAGTTGTGAGGGCCGAGACGCCCAGGCTATATTGCCGAAAAATTCCATGGGATCGAATGCTGGGCTTTTGCACAGATGGGGTTCCATCTATGGCGGGAGGGCGTTTAGGCCTCTGCACTCTAGTCATGAATGTGTCTCCCTCTGCCATATTGACGCATTGTATGAAAGAACTGAGCACAGAACTCTGAGATATACTGCAGCAGGTATCTTTGATTATAAATCACATCCACTGCGCGCTCGCCTATTCACAAAACTATGTGGAGATATTGATCAGAGCATGACAATGTTTTATTTCACACCTTGGTAGTTATCGAGGGCGAGTGTTGGAAATATTTTTTGCATTGAGAGAGGACCTGTTGTCATTCACAATGGATGTAAAACAATAAATAATAAACCTGGTTGACTTTCTGTGTAATGTAATGAAATAAAATATGTCTCCTTGCCTATGATATATTTGAGAAACTGAATGAACTGAACGCAAGCATGCAGGGGAAATACAAAAACATGCATAAAACAGTGACCGAATCAGTGGATTCAGAGGAAATTATTATTATTGGAGAGAGAGTCTTTCAAAAGCGAAACATGCCAACTTCCCTCGGCTGTGCAAGATTCTAACAGAAAACAGCATCAGTAAGTGTCCCACACGAGTGATGACTGCTCACCGCCAACACTTGGAAGAGCACTTTGGGACCTACTTCTCAATCCGTTTGACTGTGATCCTGGCTCAGGTGACATGCTGGTAAGTGAAATCGGACAGCTGATCAAGCTGTCATGTGACCTAATGCATTCACGGGTCTCTACGGGAGAAATTTGGTTCCTGACTCAAAGGGAATAAATACCCTGCTCCCTCTGAGCATTAATGCCGCTTTCAAAATAACTGGGAACTCGGAAATCTCAGACTTCAAACATCAGTGAATTCAAGACAACTGGGAAATATAGCTCTGACCGGAATTATTTTTTTTGAATGGACATTCATCTTGAACGACTTTCTGACCTGAAGATCACTGACGTCATGATTTTACCTCTTTTTCAGATTTCCCATTTGTCTTGAAAGTACCATCAGTGCTCTCATCCGCATTAAAACCAAATATCGATCCAGGTTGGATATGAGATGAGGTGATGAGATGAGGTTCACACTTTTGACCACGCCCCCTGATTTTGAGAAGTTCTGAGAAGCTCTGCTCTGACATGCATCTAGCACACCCATCTCATTAGTGGTGGTGAGATAAAATACATTATGTCAACTAATTTGCAATTGACTGTCATAGCCCCACATTAAAAGTATGTGATGGTGAGTTGAGAAGACCATCATAAATACTGTTAGAATGTTTTTTCATTGACTGCCATAGCCCGAAATAAAAAAGTTAACATTGGCTGTTAATTATATACTTTTTTTTCACATGGTTGGGGTCATGAGATTTTTCAAATATCAAAATGGGGTTGTGAGCCAAAATAGTTTGGGAAGCCCTGTAATAGATTGTTATCATCATAGTTGTAGCTAACTGTTGGATGGCATGACATCACATACAGTATGGGACAATGTTACACTACTGGTGCTAGTGGTGATAACGAACCAATGGAAGATTCTTACGTTAGACTGAAACTGATTGGGGTTGATTATTTGTTATTTGTTGCAATTCAAACCACTGGCATCATATCATAAATGGCGTCCAACTGAGTAAAATATATAGAAAATATATATTTTGATCATTTGCAGCAGAGTCAACGATGAATGGATGGATACATCTCTGGGAAGTAACCTGTAGTTAATAAAAGCTGTCTAGAGCCCTCTCACTAACTTCAATAAAATATTGCAATTATATAAAATCTTTATTAATTACGATCAAATTAGCCTTGTCAGTTTAATTGTTAGTCGGCTCTAGGATAAAAAGCATGTCTCTTGGTAGAACTGGATTTAATGGACTGACTGTTGATTTTCTTCCCTTAGTCTAGTTCTCTTTAGATATTGCATGTGACCCAAGTGCCACCCTATTTCCTATGTAGTGCACTACTTCTAACCAGGGCCCACAGGGTGCTGTGCATAGAAATATAATTAAAGCACTATATACAGTATCTCTGTAGTGCAAGTTCACAGCTCTCTTATCCAGAATTATGCGGACGTGATTTGTCATGGAATATAGTTGGATTATGTACGCATCTTTGGACAAGCAATTACTAGATTGGACTGGACATGTACTGATATGCACACGGAGTCATGTGTGCGTCCTATGTGGCTCAGTTGGTGAGAGCGTGGCGCTGGCAATACCAAGGCCGTGGGTTCAATTCTTGCAGGGATCACATGGATTTTTTTTGGAGTGGAGCAGTCCCACCCCTTTTGTAATTTTGTTACTTTATTGAAGAGATAGTAAAATGATGGAAAGACAGGGGAGATAGGAGGAGCATGACTCAAAGGGTTTTGGGCCGTATTCGAACCCATGCCGACTCTGGCATACAGTGGGGCAAAATAGTACTTAGTCAGCCACCAATTGTGCAAGTTCTCCCACTTAAAAAGATGAGAGAGGCCTGTAATTTTCATCATAGGTACACTTCAACTATGACAGACAAAATGAGAAAAAAAATCCAGAAAATCACATTGTAGGATTTTTTATGAATTTATTTGCAAATTATGGTGGAAAATAAGTATTTGTTCAATAACAAAGTTTATCTCAATAAAAAAACTTTGTTATATACCCTTTGTTGGCAATGACAGAGGTCAAACGTTTTCTGTAAGTCTTCACAAGGTTTTCACACACTGTTGCTGGTATTTTGGCCCATTCCTCCATGCAGATCTCCTCTAGAGCAGTGATGTTTTGGGGCTGTTGCTGGGCAACACGGACTTTCAACTCCCTCCAAAGATTTTCTATGGGGTTGAGATCTGGAGACTGGCTAGGCCACTCCAGGACCTTGAAATGCTTCTTACGAAGCCACTCCTTCGTTGCCCGGGCGGTGTGTTTGGGATCATTGTCATGCTGAAAGACCCAGCCACGTTTCATCTTCAATGCCCTTGCTGATGGAAGGAGGTTTTCACTGTATGTGTGTGCCGGGTCAGCGGCTGGACTACACCGGCCACTGGGATCACATGGAGTTTTAATGCAGACCTACACCGTAGACATAACCACAGCACCATGTTGCGTCCATATCCTGTCCGGTTTATGCTGCCTGCTGGTTATGTCTCCCTGCTAGTTATGTATGATGATACGCCCACTCTCATGCAAGTCCTTTGTCCACAGAATACTGTACTGTATGTTTTGTTTTCATGGTTGTCTGTGAATGTCCATACAGAAAAAAGGATTGAGGAAATGGAATAGGAATGTCTTAATATAAATTCAGGAAATTAGTGCCAACAACAGCAGTCAGTTAGTTGTACAGTGCCTTCAGAAAATATTCATACCCCTTGACTTATTCCATATTTTGTTGTGTAACAGCCTTAATTCAAAATGGATGATATTTAAAAAAATCTCACCCATCTACACACAATACCACGTAATGACAAAGTTTAAACATGTTTTTTAGAAAACTTTGCAATTGTATTTAAAGCGAAATACAGAATTATCTAATATCTTTACACAAGTAATCACAACCCTGAGTCACTACATGTTAGAATTGCCTTTGGCAGTAATAACAGCTGTGAGTCTTTCTGGGTAAATGTCTAAGAGCTTTGCACACCTGGATTGTACACTATTTGCACATGATTCTTAAAAAATCTTCGGGCTCTGTCAAATTGGTTGTTGATCATTGCTAGACAACCATTTTCAGGTCTTGCCATAGATTTTCAAACTGTAACTTGGCATCTTCCAGTGTCTGGTGGAAAGCAGACTGAAACAGGTTTTTCTCTATGCTTTTGCCTGTGCTCCATATTTAGTATTTTTTTTTATCCTGAAAAACTCCCCAGTCCTTGACAATTACAGGCATACACATAACATGATGAAACCACCTTATGCTTGAAAATATGGAGAGCGGTACGCAGTGATGTATTGGATTTGCCCAAAACATATCACTTTGTATTCAGGACAAAAAGTGAATTGCTTTGCCACATTTCTTGCCATATTATTTTAGTGCCTTGTGGCAAACAGGATGCATGTTTTGGAATATTTTTCCTTCCTTCTTTTTATTTTGTCAATTAGGCTAGTATTGTGGAGTAAATACAATGTTGTTGGTCCATCCTAAATGTTCTCCTATTACAGCCATTATTAAACTCTGTAACTGTTTTAGTCACCATGGTGAAATCCCTGAGCGGTTTCCTTCCTCTCCGGTGACTGACTTAGGAGTGGCGCCTGTTTTTTTTGTAGTGACTGGGTGTATTGATACAACATCCAAAGTATATTTAATAACTTTACCATGCTCAAAGGGATATTCAATGTATCAGATTAAACACAATTATTGCACACGGAGTGAGTCCATGCAACTTATTATGTATAGTTGAAGTCGAAAGTTTACATACACATATGTTGGAGTCATTAAAACTTGTTTTTTAACCACTCCACAAATTTCTTGTTGAACAAACTATAGTTTTGGCAAGTCGGTTAGGACATATACTTTGTGCATGACACAAGTAATTTTTCCAACAATTGTTTACAGACAGATTGTTTCACTTATAATTCACTGTATCACAATTCCAGTGGATCAGAAGTTTAGATACACTAAGTTGACTGTGCCGTTAAACAGCTTGGAAAATTCCAGAAAATTATGTCATGGCTTCTGATAGGCTAATTGACATCATTTGAGTCAATTGGAGGAGTACCTGTGGATTTATTTCAAGGCCTAACTTCAAACTCAGTGCCTCTGCTTGACGTCATGGGAAAATCAAAAGAAATCAGCCAAGACCTCAGAAAAAAATTGTAGACCTCCACAAGTCTGGTTCATCCTTGGGAGCAATTTCCAAATGCCTGAAGGTACCACGTTCATCTGTACCCAAGTATAAACACCATGGGACCACGCAGCCGCCATACCGCTCAGGAAGGAGATGCGTTCTGTCTCCTAGAGATGAATGTACTTTGGTGCGAAAAGTGCAAATCAATCTCAGAACAACAGCAAAGGACCTTGTGAAGATGCTGGAGGAAACAGGTACAAAAGTATCTATATCTACAGTAAAATGAGTTCTATATCGACATAACATGAAAGGCCGCTCAGCAAGGAAGAAGCCACTGCACCAAAACCGCCATAAAAAAGCCAGACCACAGTTTGCAACTGCACATGAGGTCAAAGATCGTACTTTTTGGAGAAATGTCCTCTGGTCTGATGAAACAAAAATATAACTGTTTGGCCATAATGACCATCGTTATGTTTGGAGGAAAAAGGGGGAGGGTTGCAAGCCAAAGAACACCATCCCAACCGTGAAGCACGGGGGTGGCAGCATCATGTTGTGGGGATGCTTTGCTGCAGGAGGGACTGGTGCACTTCTCAAAATAGATGGCATCATGAGGAAATATAATTATGTGGATATATTGAAGCAACATCTCAAGACATCAGTCAGGAAGTTAAAGCTTGAGTGCAAATGGGTCTTCCATTGACCCCAAGCATACTTCCAAAGTTGTGGCAAAATGGCTTAAGGAAAACAAAGTCAAGGTATTGGAGTTGCCATCACAATGCCCTGACCTCAATCCTATAGAAAATGTGTGGGCAGAACTGAAAAAGCGTGTGCGAGCAAGGAGGCCTACAAACCTGACTCAGTTACACCAGGCGCTTGATTGATTGATTTGTTTGTATTATGCAGTCTGAATATATAACATATGGCTTTATTTTGCAGACATGTTGTAGTCATCATGATATTAATAAAAATTGTATTATATACACTACTTGACCAAAAGTATGTGGACACCTTCTCTTTCAACATCTCATTCCAAATTCATGGGCATTAATATGGAGTTGTTCCCCCTTTGCTGCTATAACAGCCTCCATTCTTCTGGGAAGGCTGATGTTGACTAGATGTTGGAACCATGCTGCGGGGACTTGCTTCCATTCAGTCACAAGAGTATTAAGGAGGTCGGGCACTGATGTTGGGCGATTAGGCCTGGCTCGCAGTCGGCATTCCAATTCATCCCAAAGATGTTCAATGGGGTTGAGGTCAGGGCTCTGTGCAGGCCATTCAAGTTATTCCACACTGTTCGAGACAAACCATTTCTGTATGGACCTCGCTTTGTGCACGGGGGCCTTACCCAAACTGTTGCCACAAAGTTGCATCATTAAGATTTCCCTTCACTGGAGCTAAAGGGCTTAGCCTGCACCATGAAAAACAGTCCCAGACCATTATTCCTCCTCCATCAAACTTTATAGTTGGCACTATGCATTCAGGCAGGTAGTATTCTTGCATCCGCCAATCCCAGATTCATCCGTCGGACTGTCCAATGGTGGCGAGCTTTACGCCACTCCAGCCGACACATGGCATTGCACATGGTGATCTTAGGCTTGTGTGCGGCTACTTGGACATGGAAACCCATTCCATGATGCTCCCGACAAACAGTTATTGTGCTGTGTTGCTTCCAGATGCAGTTTGAAACTCTGTTGTGAATGTTGCAACCGAGGACAGGCGATTTTTACATGCTTCAGCACATGGCGGACACGTTCGGTGAGCTTGTGCGGCCTACCACTTTGCGGCTGAGCAAAACAGCACAAAACAGCAATATAACTTACAGTTGACTGGGGTAGCAGGGCAGAAATTTGATGAACTGACTTGTTGGAAAGGTGGCATCCACATTGAAAGTCAGTGAGCTCGTCAGTAAGGCCAATGTTTGACTATGGAGATTGCATGGCTGTGTGCAATTTTTTAAAATTTTACACCTGTCAGCAATGGGTGTGGCTGAAATAGCAGAATCCAGTCATTTACTTTTGTATATATAGTTTATTTGTTGTATTTTTTGAAACTGCACTGTCGGTTACGGGCTCGTAAGTAAGCATTTCACTGTGTTGTATTCGGCGCATGTGACTAATAACATTTGATTTGAATGAACGAATAAACGCACAAACAAATGGACGAACAAATTACTTAAATGTAATAATTCAACTGGTGGAAGAGCCAGTCAGAGAGGTGAAAGTGACATCACTGACCTTTGTTTGTTTGTTTACTGCAGGGTTTTGGTAAACAATTGGATGTGTCATACATTGGCAAGCATTACAACATGAGCAAATGCAAAGTGGACAACCAGTTCTACAGTGTGGAAGTAGGAGATTCCACCTTCACAGTTCTCAAACGTTACCAGAATCTAAAACCCATCGGTTCTGGAGCTCAGGGAATCGTCTGGTGAGTACTGGAATCCTCATTTTACACTCTTTATAGAGTAGTGAATGAAAATGTACATTATAGTGGCAAAACCAACTGTATACCTTAATATTTGGTTGATGTATAATGTGTTAGTAGATAGAGTTGTGTGGCTGTATGGTCATTGCATTATGATCTTTGCAAAGATTTATACTGTGTATCAAGGTGGCACGCGTATTTGTATATGTGTTTGTACAGTATGTGTGAGATTAAAACCTTGAGTTTGATTAATGAAGAGTTCTAGAAGAATACCAAATTGATTATTAAAGCTGCAAGCAGCAATGCTGGGGTTCAAGCTGTGGGCCCACTGTACCACCATCAGGACAAATAGGGCACATCACCCTCGGATGAGCTACTTCTGTCATTTTACCATGCTTGCCAAATATCAGAACTCAACATCAAACAGATCATGCAATATGCGATTGATGTATTTTGGACCATTTGTATTGATGTTGACTACTTTAAACGTCTTCTCCAGAACCGCTTAACTGATCAGTACCAAGTTTGGTACATAACATCTATGTACTCATGTTTTTGAATGAAGGACTGAAGCTCAAACAATATGGCCGCTATGAGCCAATGAGCTTGCATTAATGTTTTTTCTTGTCCAACAGGGCCACCATGCAGCCAAACTGAACCATACTATTATTTATTTTTCAAATTTATTTCACCTTTATTTAACCAGGTAGGCTAGTTAAGAACAAGTTCTCATTTACAACTGCGACCTGGCCAAGATAAAGCAAAGCAGTTTGACACATACAACAACACAGAGTTACACATGGAATAAACAAAGATACATTGAATAATACAATAGAAAAAGTCTATATACAGTGTGTGCAAATGAGGTAGGATAAGGGAAGAAAGGCAATAAATAGGCCATGGTGGCGAAGTAATTACAATATAGCAATTAAACACTGGAATGGTAGATGTGCAGAAGATGAATGTGCAAGTAGAGATACTGGGGTGCAAAGGAGCAAGATAAATACATACATACATACAGTATGGGGATGAGGTAGTTGGATAGGCTATTTAAAAATGGGCTATGTACAGGTGTGAGCTGCTCTGACAGCTGGTGCTTAACTTCTCTAGGATAGGCAGCATTTGGCATTTTGGATGAAAAGCATGCCCAAATTCAACTGCCTGCTACTCATCCCCAGAAGATAAGATATTCATATTATTAGTAGATTTGGATAGAAAACACTCTTAAGTTTCTAAAACTGTTTGAATCATGTCTGTGAGTATAACAGTAGCAGGCAAAACCCAGAGGACAAACCATTCAGATTCTTTTTTTTTGTTTAGGTCACTCTCTTTTCAGTGGGTTTTCATTGGGAATCCAGATTTCTAAGGGACTTGCTTGCAGTTCCTACCACTTCCACTGGATGTTACCAATCTTTAGAAATTGGTTGAGGTTATTCCTTTGTGTAAAATGAAGAAGTACGGCCATCTTGAACGAGGGTCACTAGAGGATAGAGGAGCATGACCAGAAAGCATGTTTCAGTTTGTTTTCTTCCTGTATTGAACAGAGATCACCCCGTCTTCAATTTTATTGATTATTTACTTTAAAAATACCTAACGTTGTATTACAGAAGTAGTTTGAAATGTTTTGGCAAAGTTTACAAGTACCTTTTGAGATATTTTGTAGTCATGTTGCGCAAGTTGGAACCGGTGTTTTTCTGGATCAAACGCGCCAAATAAATTGACATTTTGGATATGTGTGGACAGAATTAATCGAACAAAAGGACCATTTGTGATGTTTATGGGACATATTGGAGTGCCAGCAGAAGAAGCTCGTCAAAGGTAAGGCATGATTTATATTTTTATTTCTGCGTTTTGTGTCGCGCCTGCAGGGTTGAAATATTTTTTGTCTCTTTTGTTTATGGAGGTGCTATCCTCAGATTTGCTTTCGCCGAAAAGCCTTTTTGAAAATTGACATGTTGGCTGGATTCACAACACGTCTAGCTTTTAATTTGGTATCTTACATGTGTGATTTCATGAAAGTTAGATTTTTATATGAATTTATTTGAGTTTGGCGCTCTGCATTTTCTCTGGCTTTTGGCCAAGTGGGACGCTACCACATATCCCAGAGAGGTTAAAGCTAGTGAGGGAGATATGAGTCTCCAGCTTCAGTGATTTTTGCAGTTTGTTCCAGTCATTGGCAGCAGAGAACTGGAAGGAAAGGCTGCCAAAGGAAGAATTGGCTTTGGGGTGACCAGTGAGATATACCTGCTGGAGCGCGTGCTACGGGTGGGTGCTGCTATGGTGACCAGTGAGCTGAGATAAGGCGGGGCTTTACCTAGCAGAGACTTGTAGATGACCTGGAGCTAGTGGGTTTGGCAACGAGTATGAAGTGAGGGCCAGCCAACGAGAGCGTATAGGTCGCAGTGGTGGGTAGTATATGGGGCCTTTGATGACAAAATGGATGGCACTGTGATAGACTGCATCCAATTTGTTGAGTAGAGTGTTGGAGGCTATTCTGTAAACAACTTCGCCAAAGTCGAGGATCGGTAGGATGGTCAATTTTACGAGGGTATATTTGGCAGCATGAGTGAAGGATGCTTTGTTGCGAAATAGGAAGCCAATTCTAGATTTAATTTTGGATTGGAGATGCTTAATGCTTAATGTGAGTCTGGAAGGAGAGTTTACAGTCTAACCAGACACCTAGGTATTTCTAGTTGTCCACATATTCTAAGTCAGAACCGTCCAGAGTAGTGATGCTGGACTGGCGGGCAGGTGCAGGAAGCGATTGGTTGAAGAGTATGCATTTAGTTTTACTTGCATTTAAGAGCAGTTGGAGGCCATGGAAGGAGAGTTGTATGGCATTGAAGCTTAGTTAGTTATTTACCACAGTGTCCAAAGAAGGGCCAGAAGTATACAGAATGGTGTCGTCTGCATACAGGTGGATCAGAGAATCACCAGCAGCAAGAGTGACATCATTGATGTATACAGAGAAGAATGTCGGCCCGATAATTGAATCCTGTGGCACCCCTATAGAGACTGCCAGAGGTCCGGACAACAGGCCCTGAGCTCTATCAGAGAAGTAGTTGGTGGACCAGGCGAAGCAAACCAAGGCTGTTTTCTTCGAAACCAAGGCTGTTGTCTGCCGATAAGACTGTGGTAATTGAGTCGAAAGCCTTGGCTAGGTCCATGAATACAGCTGCACAGTAGTGTCTCTTATCGATGGCGGTTATGATATCGTTTAGGACCTTGAGCATGGCTGAGGTGCACCCATGACCAGCTCTGAAACCAGATTGCATAGCAGAGAAGGTACGGTGGGATTCGAAATGGTCAGTAATCTGTTTGTTAACTTGGCTTTCGAAGAACTTGGAAAGGCAGGGTAGGATAGATATAGGTCTGTAGCAGTTTGGGTCTAGAGTGTCTCCCCCTTTGAAGAGGGGGATGACCGCGGCACCTTTCCAATCTTTGAGGATCTCAGACGATACGAAAGAGGTTGAACAGGATAGTAATAGGGTTTGCAACAATTTTGGCAGATCATTTTAGAAAAAGAGGGTCCAGATTGTCTAGCCCGGCTGATTTGTAGGGGTCCAGATTTTGCAGCTCTTTCAGAACATCAGCTATCTGGATTTGGGTGAAGTAGAAGTGGGGGAGGCTTGGGTGAGTTGCTGTGGGGGGTGCAGGGCTGTTGACCGGGGTAGGGGTAGCCAGGTGGAAAGCATGGCCAGCTGTAGAAAAATGCTTATTGAAATTCTCAATTATAGTGGATTTATCGGTGGTGACAGTATTTCCTAGCCTCAGTGCAGTGGGCAGCTGGGAGAAGGTGCTCTTATTCTCCATGGACTCTACAGTGTCCCAGAACTTTTTTGAGTTTGTGTTACAGTATGCAAATTTCTGTTTGAAAAAAGCTAGCCTTAGGAAAGCTAACTGCCAGTGTGTATTGGTTCCTAACTTCCCTGAAAAGTTGCATATCACGGGGGCTATTCGATGCAAATGCCGAAATTCACAAGATGTTTTTGTGCTAGTCAAGGGCTGTCAGGTCTGGAGAGAACCAAGGGCTATATATTTTCCTGGTTCTACATTATTTGATTGGTGCATGCTTATTTAAGATGGTGAGGAAGGCACTTTTAAAGAATAACCCGGTATCCTCTACTGACGGGATGAGGTCAATATCCTTCCAGGATACCCGGGCCAGGTCGATTAGAAAGGCCTGCTCGCTGAAGTGTTTTCGGGAGCGTTTGACAGTGATGTGGGGTGTGTTGTTTGACTGCAGACCCATTACGGATGCAGGCAATGAGGCAGTGATTGCTGAGATCTTGGTTGAAAACAGCCGAGGAGTATTTGGAGGGGAAGTTGATTAGGATGATATCTATGAGGGTGACCGTGATTACGGATTTTGGTTCATTGATAATTTCTGTGAGGTTGAGGGCATCAAGCTTAGATTGTAGGATGGCCGGGGGTTAAGCATGTCCCAGTTTAGGTGACCCAGTTTAGGTGACCTAGCAGCACTAGCTCTGAAGATAGATGGGGGGGCAATCAATTCACATATGGTGTCCAGGGCACAGCTGGGGGCAGAGGGTGGTCTATAGCAAGCGGCAACATTGAGAGACTTGTTTCTGGAAAGGTGTATTTTTAAAAGTAGAAGCTCAAATTGTTTGGGTACAGACCTGGATAGTAAGACAAAACTCTGCAGGCTATCTCTTGTCGTGGAAATTTCCTTAATTACCAAATGATGAGAGAGCAAATCACACACACACGAGTCAGAGTTATGCTTAATCTTCACCTTTAATAATAATTAAGCTTTTGCAATAGCATTTTGACTTTCAACAGTTCAGTATCTCTAATGAAAAGTTGAGAGTGGCCAACATAATGGCAAATGGGATCCTTTATAGGAAAGATCCACCCCCCCCTAGACGACATGACAAAACACATGTCTTAGGAACTTGCACAAAGAAAACCTTTACTTCAGAGAGTATCCCCAAAGAAGACAGAGTTGGCTATAAATTATTGTTCAGTTTGGTCTCCTAAACAAAGCTCTTATCTCGTCCTTGGTACAAAATGGTACCAAGACATTACCCCCACCCTATGATATATATCAAATTGTCATTTAGATACAACCAATTCTAAATACAACCAATCCTGGACAAGCTCACGGAGAGGAGAGTGGGGCTATAGGTCAAGATAGGAGCAACAAGAGAGGGAACATAGAATGATTCCAGACACTGTCATCCTCCTCTCCCCGATGGGAAAAGTAGGGAGTGACTGGCACACAGACACAGTGGAGCAAAAGATATGTTTACACATGATGACACCTTGACCTCTCCCATCTCTGCGGCCCAAACAACTTAGTCCTGACAGAGAACAGAGAACTGCCAATGGCCACCACTATAGTACAACAAAATACATTCTTATGAGAAATAACTCATAAGCATATCATGAAAATAAAACATCCTATCTATGTTACCCAACTAATTCTTATTATTCCCCAACACTCTGCTTTGCAGTTCTATCTTGTCGGAAAATGTTATAGTTAGGGATGGAAATTTCAGGGGTTTTGGTAGCCAGGATTCAGACATGGCTAGGACATCCGGGTTTGCAGAGTGTGCTAAAGCAGTGAATAAAACAAACTTAGGGAGGAGGCTTCTAATGTTACCATGCATGAAACCAAGGCTTTTACGGTTACAGAAATCAACAAATAAGAGCACTTGGGGAGTAGGAGTGGAGCTAGGCACTGCAGGGCCTGGATTAACCTCTAAATCACCAGAGGAACAGAGGAGGAGTAGGGTAAGGGTACGGCTAAAGGCTATCAGAACTGGTCGTCTAGTGCGTTCGGAACAAAGAGTAAAAAGTGCAGGTTTCTGGGCACGGTAAAATAGATTCAAGGCATAATGTACAGACAAAGGTATGGTAGGATATGATTACATAATGATGATAGAGATATTGTCTCTAGAGACGTTTAAACCACTGCATATGTGGGAGGTGGAACTAAATGGTTTGTTAAGGCATATTGAGCAGGGCTAGAGGCTCTACAGTGAAATAAGACAATCACTAACCAGAACAGCAATGGACAAGGCATATTGATATTAGGGAAAGGCATGCATAGCCGAGTGATCATAGGGGTCTAGTGAGTGGTTGAGCTGGCTGGAGACACGGCGATTCAGACAGCTAGCAGGCCGGGGCTAGCAAGCTAGCAGAAGGGCCTTAGAGGGACGTCATGGCGGAGGAAAGTCTGTTTTAGCCACGGCGTGCAGTGACGTCGATAGACCAGTCGTGATGGATTGGTAGGGTTGTGAGTAGCATAGGGGTCCAAGTCCAATTGGCAAAATAGGTATAGTGGCCCAAGAAATTGGCCGATGGATCTATTCAGCTAACAGTCCAATATGCTCTAGAAAGCTAGTGGGCCATGGCTAGCAGGCTAGCAGATGGGCATTCGGGGGACGTCATGGCGGAAGGGCCTGTTGGAAAAAATCCCTCGGGCAGATTACGTCGGTAGTCCAGTCGTGATGGATAAGCAGGGCTAGTAGCTAGTGAGCTGGCTAGCTTCTGTTGAGGGATTTCGGTTCCAACGTAAGTAAAAATACTTTAGAATAAACAGATCCACACCACATTGGGTGAGGCGGGTTGCAGGAGAGTATTTTGAAGTTGAGGTTTGGAAAAATATATAAAAGATATGCTGGCAGCATTCGCGTGAAACTGAAAGCTCAAACCACTGCTTTTAACCAGGGCAAGGTGACCGGAAACATGACCGAATACAAACAGTGTAGCTATTCCCTCCGCAAGGCAATCAAACAAGCTAAGCGTCTGAATAGAGACCAAATAGAGTCGCAAACCAACGGCTCAGACACGAGGTATGTGGCAGGGTCTACAGTCAATCATGGATTACAAAAAGAAAACCAGCCCCGTCACAGACCAGGATGTCTTGCTGCCAGGCTGACTAAATAACTTTTTTTGCCCGCTTTGAGGACAATACAGTGCCACTGACAGGGCCCGCAACCAAAACATGCGGACTCTTCTTCACTGCAGCCGACGTGAGTAAAACATTTAAACGTGTTAACCCTCGCAAGGCTGCAGGCCCAGACGGCATCCCCAGCCGCGTCCTCAGAGCATGCGCAGACCAGCTTGCTGGTGTGTTTTTAAGGACATATTCAATCAATCCTTATCCCAGTCTGCTGTTCCCACATGCTTCAAGAGGGACACCATTGTTCCTGTTCCAAAGAAAGCTAAGGTAACTGAGCTAAACGACTACCGCCCCGTAGCACTCACTTCCGTCATCATGAAGTGCTTTGAGAGACTAGTCAAGGACCATATCACCTCCACCCTACCTGACACCCTAGACCCACTCCAATTTGCTTACCGCCCAAATAGGTCCACAGACGATGCAATCATAACCACACCGCACACTGCCCTAACCCATCTGGACAAGAGGAATACCTATGTGAGAATGCTGTTCATCGACTAGAGCTCAGCATTTAACACCATAGTACCCTCCAAACTTGTCATTTAAGCTCGAGACCCTGGGTCTCGACCCCACCCTGTGCAACTGGGTACTGGACTTCCTGACAGGCCGCCCCCAGGTGGTGAGGGTAGGTAACAACATCTCCACCCCGCTGATCCTCAACACTGGGGCCCCACAATGGTGCGTTCTGAGCCCTCTCCTGTACTCCCTGTTCACCCACGACTGCGTGGCCATGCATGCCTCCAACTCGATCATCAAGTTTGCGGACAACACTTCCGTGGTAGGCTTGATTACCAACAACGACGAGACGGCCTACAGGGAGAAGGTGAGGGCCCTCGGAGTGTGGTGTCAGGAAAATAACCTCACACTCAACGTCAACAAAACAAAGGAGATGATTGTGGACTTCAGGAAACAGCAGAGGGAGCACCCCCCTATTCACATCGATGGGACAGTAGTGGAGAGGGTAATAAGTTTTAAGTTCCTCGGTGTACACATCACAGACAAACTGAATTGGTCCACCCACACAGACAGCATCGTGAAGAAGGCGCTGCAGCGCCTATTCAACCTCAGGAGGCTGAAGAAATTTGGCTTGTCACCAAAAGCACTCACAAACTTCTATAGACGCACAATCGAGAGCATCCTGACGGGCTGTATCACCGCCTGGTACGGCAACTGCTCCGCCCACAACCGTAAGGGTAGTGAGGTCTGCAAAACGCATCACCGGGGGCAAACTACCTGCCCTCCAGGACACATATACCACCTGATGTCACAGGAAGGCCATAAAGATCATCAAGGACAACAACCACCCGAGCTACTGCCTGTTCACCCCGCTATCATCCAGAAGGCGAGGTCAGTACAGGTGCATCAAAGCAGGGACCGAGAGACTGAAAAACAACTTCTATCTCCAGGCCATCAGACTGTTAAACAGCCACCACTAACATTGAGTGGCTGCTGCCAACACACTGACTCAACTCCAGCCACTTTAATAATGGGAATTGATAGGAATTTATGTAAAATATATCACTAGCCACTTTAAACAATGCTACTTAATATAATGTTTACATACCCTACATTATTAATCGTATATGTATATACTGTACTCTATATCATCTACTGCATCTTTATGTAATACATGTATCACTAGCCACTTTAAACTATGCCACTTTGTTTACATACCCTACATTACTCATCTCATATGTATATACTGTACTCGATACCATCTACTGCATCTTACCTATGCCGTTCTGTACCATCACTCATTCATATCTTTATGTACATATTCTTTATCCCTTTACACTTGTGTCTATAACTTAGTAGTTTTGGAATTGTTAGGTTAGATTACTCGTTGGTTATTACTGCATTGTCGGAACTAGAAGCACAAGCAATTCGCTACACTCTCATTAACATCTGCTAACCATGTGTATGTGACAAATACATTTGATTTGATTTGATTCACCTGGTCAGTCTGTCATGGAAATAGCAGGTGTTCTTAATGTTTTATATACTCAGTGTATACTGTAATGTACTATTATGATGATGACTATTATGATTTTACTTTACAGTAAATTTTATCTGATGTTGACAAGATCAGAGATGTACTGTATGTAACAAATGCATACCCTGTACAGTAAACATGTATCCAAAATGAAGTTGGTGGGGTTTACACTGCTTTACTAAAATTGCATTGGCCAATAAATTACTGTAATACCATAATACAATATATTCCATTTACATAGCAGACACTTTTATCCAAAGTGACAACAGTGAGTCTGCACATTTTCGTATGTGACCCCAGTGGGAATCGTACCCACAACTCTGGTGTTGCTAGTGCCACACGAACTGAGTAACGTACAGGAACAATACAATACTGTAAAATACAATACATGACAATTACAGTACAGGTGAAAGATGTATCATTGCCATACCCATGAGACTACCACCCTCATTCAGGCCATGAATGAGACATGCAGTGTCATCGTTCCAGACCTGTGTCAGGCTTGGGTTCGCCATGCCAAAACGGTTTTTCCCTAAGTACATGAGCAATGGGCACATTTACTGTGATGTCGAAACTTATGGCCAAATGCTCAAGACAGGCTTAATCCAAACTAGTGCCTGCTAAATATTGTTTCTTTCATTTAGTTTTATTTGATTACAGAATACATACAGTATGTTATAATTAAACAATACATTTATTTTTTGTATCAATGATTATTGAAGATGTCTTCAATGATCACACCTTTGATCAGACATGGGATAGAAATTATGGAAATGTGATGTTCAGTCAATGTTAATGAGTAGTGCAAGTGTATTGCCTAATGTCAAAACAGTGTTCTGCACTATAATATCACATTCAAAGGGTCATTTTATTGGATTAACTGGTTGTTAAAATGTTTTATTTTATTTAACTAGGTAAGTCAGTTAAGAACAAATTCTTATTTACGATGACTGGCTACCAATAGGCAAAAGGCCTCCTGCGGGGACGGGGGCTGGGATTAAAAATGTAAAATAAATATTGGACAAAACACACATCACGACAAGAGATACAACACTACATAAAGAGAGACCTAAGACAACAACATAGCAAGGCAGCAACACATGACAACACAGCATGGTAGCAACACAACATGGTAGCAGCACAAAACATGGTACAAACATTATTGGGTACAGACAACAGCACAAAGGGCAAGAAGGTAGAGACAACAATACATCACGCATGATTGAGTCTTTGAATGAAGAGATTGAGATAAAACTGTCCAGTTTGAGTGTTTGTTGCAGCTCGTTGAATGTGGAGGATGAGGGCTGCAGTAGATATCTCAGATAAGGGGGAGTGAGGCCTAAGAGGGTTTTATAAATAAGCATCAACCACTGGGTCTTGCAACGGGTATACAGAGATGACCAGTTTACAGAGGAGTATAGAGTGCAGTGATGTGTCCTATAAGGAGCATTAGTGGCCAATCTGATGGCCGAATGGTAAATAACATCCTAGCCGTTCGAGAGCACCCTTACCTGACTATCTATAAATGATCTCTCCGTAATCTAGCAAGGGTAGGATATGTGCTGAGAGAAGGACAGTGTACTATCTAACCATACTCCGGAGTACTTGTTTGTATGAGGTGACTACCTCAAGCGCTAAACCCTCAGAGGTAGTAATCACACCAGTGGGGAAAGGGGCATTCCTCTTACCAAACCACATTACCTTTGTTTTGGAGGTGTTCAGAACAAGGTTAAGGGTAGAAAGCTTTGTTGTAGAGCATTTAACACAAAATCCGGGGAGGGACCAGCTGAGTATAAGACTGTATCATCTGCATATAAATGGATGAGAGAGCTTCCTACTGCCTGAGCTATGTTGTTGATGTAAATTGAGAAAAGCGTGGGGCCTAGGATTGACCCTTGGAGTACTTCCTTAGTGACAGGCAGTGGCTGAGACATCATATTTTCTGACTTTATACACTGCACTCTTTGAGAGAGGTAGTTAGCAAACCAGGCCAAAGACCCCTCAGAGACACCAATACTCCTTAGCCGGCCCACAAGAATGAAATGGTCTACCGTATCAAAAGCTTTGGCCAAGTCAATAAAATAGCAGCACAACATTGCTTAGAATCAAGGGCAATGGTGACATCATTGAGGACCTTTTAAGGTTGCAGTGACACATCCATAACCTGAGTGGAAACCAGATTGCATACCAGAGAGAATACTATAGACATCAAGAAAGCCAGTCTGTTGATTATTGACAAGTTTTTCCAACACTTTTGATAAACAGGGCAAAATAGAAATAGACCTATAACAGTTAGGATCAGCTTGATCTCCCCCTTAAAATAAAGGATGAACCATGGCTGCCTTCCAAGCAATGGGAACCTCCCCAGAAAGGAGAGGCTTGTTAAAAAGTTCAGAGATAGGCTTGGCGATGATAGGGGCAGCGACCTTAAAGAAGAAAGGGTCTAAACCATCTGTCCCAGATGTTTTTTTGGGGTCAAGTTTCAGGAGCTCCTTTGGCACCTCGGACTCAGTGATTGCCTGCAGGGAGGAACTTTCTAGCGGGGCAGGGGCAAAAGATGGAGAAGCATCAGGGATAGTTGAATTAGAAGGGATGGGAGATGAGGAAATGGTGGACGGGCAAGGAGGCATGGTTGAGTCAAATGGGAATCCTGACTTAATGAGGTGGTGATGTAAAGAGCTCATCCATGTGCTTCCTGTCTGTAACAACCACATCATCAACATTAAGGGACATCGGCAGATGTGAGGAGGAGGGTTTATTCTCCAGGTCTTTATCCGTTTTCCAGAACTTCTTGGGGTTAGACCCACAGAGAGAGAACTGCTCCTTAAAGTAACTAACTTTGGCCTTCCGGATATCTTGAGTGCACTTATTTCTCATTTGCCTGAACACGAGTATGCATGTGCCGAGCCTTTCGCCAAATGCAATTCTTGAGGTGGAGAAACTCTGCAAGATCATGGTCGAACCAGGGGCTGAACCTGTTTTTAATTCTCGTTTCCTTTATGTGGGCGTGTTTGTTGAGAATACCACTGAAAATATCAAAAAAGAAGGTGCAAGCGTCTTCGACAGAGGGGATTCTGTTGAATCAAGTTGATTCTGTACCATTTTACAGCGGCCAGTTCATGAAGGAAGGCTTGCTCGTTAAAGATTTTTAGCAAGCGTCTATGACAAATCAGAACAGATCGTTTCACTGAACAGACATTCCAAACTCAGGCTGTAAAACAGTGATCACTAATGTCATTACAGAAAACACCAGACTGATATCTATTAGGATTATTTGTGAGGATAACATTTAGGAGAGTAGCCTTTTCTGGGTGTTTGGAGTCATACCTTGTGGGATTGGTAATAATCTGAGAAAGATTTAGGAAGCTCTATTGCTTTAGGACTTGGTCAGGTAGTTTAAACATGTCCCAGTTTAGGTCACCTAGCAGGACAAATTCAGACTTAGTGTAAGGGGCCAGGAGAGAGCTTTGGTCAGGTAGGGTACAGGCCGTTGCTGATGGAGGATGATAGCACCCAGCAACAGTCAACAAAGAGCCATTTGAAGTGTATGCTTAAAACCAGCAAATCAAATTGTTTGGGGACATGCATGGTAGAGACAACCGAGCTCTGAAGGTGATCCTTGGTAAAGATAGCCACTCCCCCACCTTTGGAAGATCTGTCTTGCCGAAAAAGGTTATAACCAGAAAGGTTAACATCAGTATTCAAAACACTCTTCCTTAACCACCTCTCAGTAATGACTAACACATCTAGATTGGAGCTGTGATCCCACACTTTCAATTGATCCATTTTAGGTAATAATCTTCTAGTATTAACGTGCAGAAAACTCAGGCTTTTACGAGAGCAGAAATCAGTGAAGCAGATATCAGAGCACAAGTCAGAATTGGTGCTAAAACAGTAGATGTGCCAGGGTGTACATGCATATTTCCAGATATCATCAACAGTCATACAATCAAAGCACGGCTTAGGACAGGGAGAGCTTGGCAGTGCTGATTTATGACATCTGAATGTGCATTAGATGGCAACAAGATCATATTGTACAGCATCTTCATCAGGTAACATGAATACAAAGCCAGCGAAAGGTGGTTAGAATAGGATGGGAGGCCAAAAGTCTGTGTAACCAATAGAGAGTCAGAGTCCCGAGTGTGGGAACAAACAGTCTGTCCCACGGCTTGGTAAAGAAAGTTTGTAGTCAACAAGGCATGCAGGAGTCATGAGGCAAATGGCATAATGCACAAAAAAAAGAAAAATAACGACTTGGGGTTAGCCATTGTAAGTTCAGAATCACTCGCCCCAATAGTGCGTGTGTGCTGGAGGTGAGCGAAAGCTCAGGAGAGAGGGGGGAGTGTGGTGAAGTTACCTGTACCAGACTGGGAGACAGGCCAGGGCAGGCGGTGAACAGATCGCCAGGTGGAATCCAAGCAGCAGTGCAGCAGGCAGTGGGAGTAGGTGTCAATCCCACTTGGGAGAATCTTTAATTTCTGGATTTCTTGTAGAAAATGTCAGTGGATGGCTTCAAAGTCTGCTGCCACTTGTTGGGCCCAAAGGCATCGACACCTCTCACTTCACATCTCAGTGCTAATTGAAGTTGTATCTGGTCTGTCCTAGCAAGCCCAGTTCCAGGTTGTATGGTGTCTTCAGGTCTCTGCTGTTTGTTTGCTAAAGCACCATGTGTATACAGTTGAAGTCAGAACTTTACATAAAACTCATTTTTCAACCACTCCACAAATGTCTTGTTAACAAACTATAGTTTTGGCAAGTAGGTTAGGACATCTACTTTGTGCGTGACATAAGTCATTTTTCCAACAATTGTTTACAGACAGATTATTTCACTTATAATTCACTGTTCCAGTGGGTCAGAAGTTTATATACACTAAGTTGACTGTGCATTTAAACAGCTTGGAAAATTCCACAAAATACCTGTGGATGTATTTCAAGGCCTACCTTCAAACTCGGTGCCTCTTTACCTTGACGTCATGGGAAAATCAAAAGAAATCAGCCAAGACCTCAGAAAAAAAATTGTAGACCTCCACAAGTCTGGTTCATCCTTGGGAGCAATTTCCAAATGCCTGAAGGTACCACATTCATCTGTACAAACAATAGTACCCAAGTATAAACACCATGGGACCATGCAGCCGTCATACCGCTCAGGAAGGAGATGAGTTCTATCTCCTAGAGATGAATGTACTTTGGCGCGAAAGCACTATGTCCACAGTAAAACGAGTCCTATATAGACAAACTGAAAGCCTGCTCAGCAAGGAATAAGCCACTGCTCCAAACCGCCATAAAAAAAAGCCAGACCACGGTTTGCAACTGCACATGGGGACAAAGATCGTACTTTTTGGAAAAATGCCCTCTGGTCTGATGAAACAAAAATAGAACTGTTTGGCCATAATGACTCTCGTTATGTTTGGAGGAAAAAGGGGGAGGCTTGCAAGCCGAAGATCACCATCCCAACCGTGAAGCACGGGGGTGGCAGCATCCTGTTGTGGGGGTGCTTTGCTGCAGGAGGGACTGGTGCACTTCACAAAATAGATGGCATCATGAGATAGGACAATTATGTGGATATATTGAAGCAACATCTCAAGATATCAGACAGGAAGTTAAAGCTTGGTCGCAAATGGGTCTTTCAAATGGACAAGGACCCCAAGCATACTTTCAAAGTTGTGGAGAAATGGCATAAGGACAACAAATTCAAGGTTTTGGAGTGGCCATCATAAAGCGCTGACCTCAATCATATAGAAAATTTGTGGGCAGAACTGAAAAGGCGTGTGCGAGCAAGGAGGCCTACAGACCTGACCCAGGCACACCAGCTCTGTCAGGAGGAATGGGCCAAAATTCACCCAACTTATTGTGGGAAGCTTGTGGAAGGCTACCCGAAGCATTTGACCCAAGTCAAATAATGTAAAGGCAATGCTACCAAATACTAATTGAGTGTATGTAAACTTCTGACCCACTGGGAATGTGATGAACGAAATAAAAGCTGAAATAAATCATTCTCTATACTATTATTCTGACATTTCTCATTCTTAAAATATAGTGGTGATCCTAACTGACCTAAGACAGGGAATTTTTACTAGGATTAAATGTCAGGAATTGTGAAAAACTGAGTTTAAATGTATTTGGCTAAGGTGTATGTAAACTTCCAACTTCAACTGTATATGGGTGGGTGTGTGTGTATGTACAGTATGTGTCACGCCCTGACCATAGAGAGCCTTTTAATTATCTATTTTGCTGCGCCTTGGTCCGAATGTTATTACAACGATCGTGACAGTATGTATGTATATAGATGTATATATTTACCCCCAAAATATATGGTTGATTGGAAATGATGCAGACAATTACATTGATGGAAGCAACAATCTATCCACAATATTAAAGCAGATTTTTTTGGGGGGGGGGGGGTGGGTTGTTTTTAACACTTTTTTGGTTACTAAATTATTCCTTATGCGTTATTGCATAGTTTTGATGTCTTCACTATTATTTTACAATGTAGAACATAGTAAAAATAAAGAAAAATGCTTGAAAGGGTACTCTATATTACGTTACAGCCTTATTCTAAACAGGATTAAATTGTTGTTTTTTTCTCATAAATCTACACACAATACCCCATAATGACAAAGCTAAAACAGGTTTTAGACATTTTTGCAATTGTATAAAAAAATATACAACTGAAATATCACATTTACATAAGTATTCAGACCCATTACTCAGTCCTGTGTTGGCGCACGTTTGCCAGCGATTACAGCCTCGAGTCTTCTTGAGTATAACCTTGGCACACCTGTATTTGCAGAGTTTCTCCCATTCTTCTCTGCAGATCCTCTCAAGCTCTGTCAGGTTGGATGGGGGGCTTTGCTGCACAGCTATTTTCAGGTCTCTCCAAATATGTTAGATCGGGTTCAAGTCCAGGCTCTGACTGGGCCATTCAAGGACATTCAGAGACTTGTCCCGAAGCCACTCCTGCGTTGTCTTGGCTGTGTGCTTAGTGTCGTTGTCCTGTTGGAAGGTGAACCTTCACTCCAGTCTGAGGTCCTGTGCTCTCTGGAGCAGGTTTTCTTCAAGGATCCCTCTGTACTTTGCTCTGTTCATCTGTCCCTCGATCCTGACTAGTCTCCCAGTCCCTGTCGCTGAAAAACATCCCCGCAGCATGAGACTGCCACCACCATGCTTCACCGTAGGGATGGTGCCAGCTTTCCTCCAGAAGTGACGCTTGGCATTCAGGCCAAAGAGTTCAATATTGGTTTCATCATCCCAGAGAATCTTGTTTCTCATGATCTGAGAGTCTGTAGGTGTGCCTTTTTGCAAACTCTAAGCATGCTGTCATGTGCCTTTTACTGAGGAGTAAAGGAAGGACAACCTTTATGGCCACTACCATACAGGTCTGATTTGGTGGAGTGCTGCAAAGATGGTTGTCCTTCTGGAAGCTTCTCCCATCTCCACAGAGGAACTCTGTGGAACCATTGGGTTGCAACCATTGGGTTGCACCTGAGCTCAATTTAGAGTCTCATAGCGAAGGCCCTGAACACTTATGTAAGTAAGGTATTTCGTTTTTTTATTTTCAAATATGTCTAAATGTCTGTTTTCGCTTTGTCATTATTTGTCATTATTGTGTCTAGATTGCTGAGGATTTTTGTTTAATCCATTGTAGAGTAGGGCTGTAACATAACTAAATGTGGGAAAAGTCAAGGGGTCTGAATACTTTCCGAAGGCACTGTATATAGTGCACTACTTTTGACCAGGGCCCCAAAGGATATGTCTACACTGGTGGTTCTGGTGGATTTTCTCTGGCATCAGAAGTCTGCATTAAAGTCAATCTACAGGTATTCCCTGTGTAATTCTAATATCAGCACAAATGGCTTTAGATGGTTACACCCTAGCCTGGTCCCACATCTGTTTGTGCTGTTTGGCATGACAACTACCATAGAAGTTGGCTATACAGCAGAACCAGATCAGGGACCAGGCTAGTTTACAATCATGGTCAGAACAGACAGAAAGGCCCTGGAAGAGCCCAGGACCATCGATCTTGATCAATAGCAAACCCTTCAATCTTTCACAGGACTTATCATTCTCATTTGTCTGCCATGTGCTGTCTCTGACTCACTTCCTGTTTTGTCATATAGAAACATAATGACTAGAATGGACAAAGCCCCCCACACGACAGTAAGTTGACTGGTACATTCCTGTGGTTCTAATTCAATGTTTTTGTCCTGTGTTTTCTGCAGTGCCGGGTACGATGCAGTCCTCGACAGAAACGTGGCCATCAAGAAGCTCAGCAGACCCTTTCAGAACCAGACCCATGCCAAGAGGGCATACAGGGAACTGGTGCTCATGAAATGTGTCAATCACAAAAATGTGAGATGTCTCTATGGTTAAACAAATAACAAGATAATACTCTAGCTGGTGTTTTGTGGTCTTTTATTGGCCCATTCTGTGGTGCTGATAGAGTGAGTCCCCTCCCCGTAAAGTGAGTCTGTGACCAGAATACATTTCTTGCCTGCCTGGGGCAATGTGTATGATGGGAATTGATACAGACAGACAGATTTTTTTGTTTTTCCATGGATATAATCCTCACAGAGCAGATGTCTGTCTGTCTGTCTGTCTCTCTCTCTCTCTGTCCCTATATCCAGTTTTCAATATGGCAAAAGAAATCAGCAATGTGCTGTTATTGTTGTTACTGTAGATGGACTTGGTTAACCTGATACTGAATGTTGACCCAGTTTTTTTCTCTGTTGTCTTTCTTTTTCAGATCATCAGTTTATTAAATGTTTTCACACCACAGAAATCACTAGAAGACTTTCAGGATGTGTAAGTACAGTAAACAATATTCAGAGGAAAAAGGAATAATCGTGAGATTATATTTACTTTATGTAGGCCAATTACATTTCTAGTTTCATCAGACTTAAGTCTGATTTCAGATGAGCTAAATTATATTATGTACGTTCAAGACTCTTGTTAAATTCTTCTCAGTCTGAGAAAATAACCACTAAGAGTGATGTCAGTTAAAGTGATATTAGTGTAGTATAATTTGAAGCCTCAGGCTCTGTCTTTTTGTACTGGATGATTCATGAATGTTTCTGATACTACAGTGAATGGAAGGAAGCATGCTTGTCAGTGCATGGTAGTGCAAGGAATGGTGTGTCTCTGAGGAATGGAGTTTGTTTTCAATCCAAAACAGCACAAAATTAAACAAAGTATGTGCTTGAAATTAAAAATGGATTACAGCAATTTAAATAAGTATGGGCTTTTCTATGTACAGTAAAAAAGAAAAACAAAAACTTCTTATGGGCACCGTCCCACCTGGCCAACATCAGGGTGAAATTGCATAGCGCGAAATTCAAAAATACCAATTTAAAATATTTAACATTCTTGAAAATACATGTGTTATACATCAAAATAAAGCTTAACGTCTTGTTAATCCAGCCGCTGTGTCAGATTTCAAAAAGGCTTTATGGTGAAAGCAAACCATGCGATTATCTGAGCACAGCGCCCCGCATACAAAGACATGAAAATCATATTTCAACCAGGCAGGTGCTCCACTAAAGTCAGAAATAGCGACTTAATTAATGCCTTATCGTTGAAGATCTTCTTCTGTTGCCACTCCAAAATGTCCCAGAAACATCACAAATGGTCCTTTTGTTCGATAATGTCCTTCTTTATGTCCAGTTCACGCGCACCAAAACAGTAGAGTCCACCTGGAGTGACACTTACAATGAATAGGACTACTTCTTAATTTCTCAAAAAAACATAGTCTTTAGAAATTGTTCTGTGGACATCTAGTGGAAGCCATAGGAACTGCAACCAGGTTCCTAATAATAAGGGTATCCCATAGAAATTAATTGGAAAGAAATTTGTTTTCTATCCAAACAAATTTATTGTTTGGATTGTCTATTGTTTTCTATCCAAATCTACCAATTATATGCTTGTCCTAGCTTCTGGGCCTGAGAAACAGGCAGTGTACTTTGGGCACACTTTTCATCCGGAGGTGAAAATATTGCCCCCTACCAAGAGAGGTTTTAAGTATGTACATTTTTGAGAAAGAGTATGTAGATTCCCATTGATGTTCTGCAGTGTGGTGTCCATTGTGTTGAGAATAGATGTAAAGGAGGAATAAAAGGAGGAAGGAGAGAAGAGATGTGGTAGGGAGGAGAGTGGGAATCATAAGTATTTTTATTTAACCTTTATTTAACTAGGCAAGTCATTTAAGAACACATTTTTATTTACAATGACGGCCTACCCCGGCCGAACCCTATCCTGGACGACGCTGGGCTAATTTGGCGCCGCCCTATGGGACTCCCAATTACTGCCGGTTGTGATACAGCCTGGAATCAAAACAGGGTCTGTAGTGACACCTCTAGCACTGAGATGCAGTGCCTTAGACCACTGCGCCACTCGGGAGCCCACATTAGAGTAGGGCCTCTTGGGTTGAAGCATCTCATCTCTTTTATTAGACCTCTGTTCCAGTGAACGTTATTATAACAGTTATGCCGAAGTGTAGGCTATTAGAACCTCTCCTTGTGTTACCCTGTCTCTCTCTGGTGTTGAGGGTTTTCTGAAGCAAAGATGACAGTGACATTCTGGAGATTATTTTACTACAGCCATATTCTCCATTGAACATGCTTTTTAGTCTTAATCTGTGTCCAGAAAGCCAGTCTCAGCCTCAGTGCATTACCAGTTATGAAAACATATTATAACTGTATGTATCACCATCCCAGGTACCTGGTGATGGAGCTGATGGATGCCAACCTATGCCAGGTGATTCAGATGGAGCTAGACCATGAGAGAATGTCCTACCTGCTCTACCAGATGCTGTGTGGCATCAAACACCTGCACTCAGCTGGAATTATACACAGGGTGAGAAGGCCTGTGTGTGTGAGTGCGTGTGCCTTTACGTGTACTGTACGCATGTGTGTGTGGCATCAAACACTTGCACTCCGCTGGCATCATACACATGGTGAGAAGTCCTCCAACCTAGAAATATAATTAATCAAATTTTCCGTCAGGTCTCCAGCAGTAACCCTTGTCATTGATATTATGTACTAGGATGTTCTGGATATAGTAAACATTACTCATGCTCAACCTTGCACTGCTCATAACCCAGTGAGCAGCGCTGGTGGAAGTTACGTCATTGCAACCGGTTTTGTCTGCTGTGAAACGCCATCTGTCGACATTTAAAATAAAAATACTGTAGTAGCTAGCATCACCCGTTAAACTTTTACCTCAATAATCTAGGGTAGCCTAGTGGTTAGAGCGTTGGACTAGTAACCGGAAGGTTGCGAGTTCAAACCCCCGAGCTGACAAGGTACAAATCTGTCGTTCTGCACCTGAACAGGCAGTTAACCCACTGTTCCCAGGCCGTCATTGAAAATAAGAATTTGTTCTTAACTGACTTGCCTGGTTAAATAAAGGTAAAAAAAAAAAAAAAAAAAAAATAATCTCTTTGATGTTGCTTTCCGTCTGAAGGACCTGAAACCTAGCAATATAGTGGTGAAGTCTGATTGTACGCTGAAGATCCTGGACTTTGGCTTGGCAAGGACTGCAGGCACCAGCTTCATGATGACCCCGTACGTGGTGACACGGTACTACAGAGCTCCAGAGGTCATCCTGGGCATGGGGTACAAAGATAATGGTAAGACAGGTTTGAAAATGTGTTCTGGTGTTCTAACACTGTAACATGCTACTGGTTAAGTGTGTTCTAATACTTTAACACACCTCTGCTGTAACACACCTCTACATTGTAACATGCACTTGCACTAACAGCCAGGGTTGGGGTCAATTAACACCCATAACTCACTGACACCTCTGGTGACACAGAACATAAGCATATCTTCTTCTTTGTCACCTTATCTATTACTGAAGTGTGTGCCTTGAACACCTAATTTTATGCACTGTGTTTCGAATCCAAGTACCCTTTTGGAAATTAGATACAGTTACTTCCGGTAGCTAACTCTAGCCTCCATTGAATGGATTGAGTAAATGAACGTGTTAATAACCCTTTATAGCTCTGTATTTATCTGGTGACCTTGGTGATTACCGAATAGCTGTATGGTTCACAGCATACCACCCTGCATCCCATTGCTGGCTTGCCTCTGAAGCTAAACAGGGTTGGTACTGGTCGATCCCTGGATGGGAGATCAGATTCTGCTGGAAGGGGTGTTGGAGGGCCAGTAGAAGGAACTCTTTCCTCTGTTTAAAAAAAACTAGACTAGACGTAGGCAGAGAGAGCAGACCATGGATTTCCTGCCACCAGCAAAGCCCCTGGAGACTCTAACTGCTTCTCTTTATTAGTGGAATAGTAATTTGTCTGCATGCTACCTCTCTTCTCTCACACTAATTATTTCTCAGTCTGAATAATCAACCGCCACATTCAAATTACTTTGTTTCCGATAGCTCTCTACCGACAAGGGTTCTTTCTTAATTCCTCATTCCTCGATTCCTTGCACCCTCTATCATATACTCACCTCATTCTCAAAACACATCGGAAGAGAACTTGAAGGTCCAAGGGGAGGGACTGTTACTGTAATTTAATTATTCCAATATGTTTTCATTAATTAAATTCCCTTAATCTATTTTATGAGAATTTGTAGGATTGTTTGCATAAAATAGACGGAGACCAGTCTTATCAATAATAGGTAACAGAATTTATTCTCGGAGCGCGCTGCCACGTTACCACGAGCAACAGTTTATATACAATAACATGACCTCATTTCATTGCTTCTAGAATGAATCCCCTCCTCCCGACCTAGAATTAAGTGAGTTTAAAAGTTAATTCCAACTCACTAACACACTCACAGGTCACACAACATAACTGAATTAACTCTTGAACCCTCACCATTATCGATCACCACTTAGCTGACAGCTCTAATTAACAGAAATCCTAGGAATGCACTCACTGCCTTATCTAAAACACCCCAGAGCTAAGTCTTGTCAGTTCAACCATAGGTTAACAACCCTATCTGCTTACTTTATCCACAACCCATTCCTCCCCTGCCTAGTTGAAATGGTGTTCATTAACTTTAATTACTCCTTGTCCGTGTCACATAATCCCTTCTTATGAACTCATATTGTTAAACAGATATAATAAAACAGAGTATAAGTTTACTTAGTTGCAGTTCTATTTAAAATGAGAATATTGTTTAGTCATTTATTCATAATATTCCTAACAGGGACCTTGAATCTTCACCTCTAATTAGTTTTGAGAAAGAAGAGAGGAGAAAGGATACAAGGGATCGAGGATAAAGGAACTGAGAAAGAGCCTACGTTTTCTTTTCTAATGCTAACCTCTGACTTATCTCTCACTCTCTCTCTGTACCTGCAGTGGATATATGGTCGGTGGGGTGCATTATGGGAGAAATGGTGCGTCACAAAATCCTGTTCCCTGGCCGTGACTGTATCCTTATTCAGATAATGTAAATAATGGCCGTTGAGCTAGTTCAAAGAATAAGGGTGCCATTTTCCCCCTCGCAAAGACAGCTGTGAACACTCCGTATCCTTTTTAATAAACGGGAGCTCCGATAAAGTACGACCTCACAGAAGTTGTTCAAAAAAAGTTACAGAAATCGCACTGCATATTATAATTTCACTCGTTCCGTATATTTACATTGTGTTAGCTTACAGGGAAGGTGTCTTTGTTGTTCTCGGAGTGCGCTGCCACGTTACCACGAGCAACAGTTTATATACAATAACATGACGTCTTGTTTCAACAAGAGTTGTGCATGCCGTGTTTGCAATCATGTTTGGATTTTACACTGCATGACCAAAAGTATGTGGACACCTGCTCGTCGAACATCTCCATTAATATGGAGTTGGTCCCCTCTTTGCTGCTATAAAAGCCACCATTCTTTTGGGAAGGCTCCACTAAATGTTGTAACATTGCTGCAGGGACTTGCTTCCATTCAGCCACAAATGCATTAGTGAGGCCGGGCACTGATGTTGGGTCATTAGGCCTGGCTCGCAGTCGGTGTTCCAATTCATCCCAAAGGTGTTCAATGGGATTGAGGTTAGGGCTCTGTGCAGGCCAGTCAAGTTCTTCCACACCGATCTCGACAAACCGTTTCTGTATGGACCTCGCTTTGTGCACAGAGGCATTGTCGTGCTTCTACACCTGCATTGCTTGCTGTTTGGGGTTTTAGGCTGGGTTTCTGTACAGCACTTTGAGATATCAGCTGATGTACGAAAGGACTATATAAATTAATTTGATTTGATTTGTCATGCTGAAACAGGAAAGGGCCTTCCCTAAACTGTTGCCACAAAGTTGGAAGCACAGAATCGTCTAGATTGTAATTGTATGCTGTAGTGCTAAGATTTCCCAACACTGGAACTAAGGGGCCTAGCCTGAACCATGAAAAACAGCCCTAGACCATTATTCCTCCTCCACCAAAATGTACAGTTGGCACTAGGCATTGGGGCAGGTAGCGTTCTCCTGGCATCCGACAAAATCATATTTGTCCGTCAGACTGCCAGATGAAGCGTGATTCATCACTCCAGAGAACGCGTTTCCACTGCTCTGTAGTTCAATGGCGGCATGCTTTGGAACCCAGTAGTGAGTGATGCAACCGAGGACAGATTTTTACGTGCTATGTGCTACATCACTTGGTGGTACCATTCTGTGAGCTTGTGTGGCCTACCACTTCGCGGCTGAGCTGTTGTTGCTCCTTGATGTTTTCAATTCACAATAACAGCACTTACAGTTGACCGGGGCAGCTCTATCAGGGCAGAAAGGAACTTTTTGGACAAACTGACTTGTTGGAAAGGTGGCATCCTATGACGGCGCCACGTTGAAAGTCACTGAGCTCTTCAGTAAGGCCATTCTACTGCCAATGTTTGTCTATGGAGATTGCATGGCGGTGTGCTCGATTTTATACACCTGTCAGCAACGGGTGTGGCTGAAATAGCCAAATCCACTCATTTGAAGGTGTGTCCACATACGTTTGTATATATAGGGTATGAACAGTTAGATTACGGAAGTTATTTGTATCACAAAAAATACATATTCAATGCATGCTGTGCACTCTTTCTACTGATACAACATTTAGAAAAATAAATACAGACAAATCTATTTATTTTTAGATTATTACTATGAGCTCTATTTTAACAAACATAATGCAATGGTACATCCTAGCGCAGAACAGTCTTATGACTAGGGTGGCTTGGAGTCTGACAATTTTTAGGGCCTTCTTCTGACACCGCCTGGTATAGAGATCCTGGATGGCAGGAAACTTGGCCCCAGTTATGTACTGGGCCGTACGCACTACCCTTTTAGTGCCTTGCGGTCAGAGGCCGAGCAGTTGACATACCAGGGAATGATGCAACCATGCTCTCGATGGTGCAGCTGGAGAACCTTTTTAAGATCTTAGGACCCATGCTAAATATTTTCAGTCTCCTGAATAGGTTTTGTCGTGCCCCCTTCACGACTGTCTTGATGTGCTTGGACCATGTTAGTTTGTTGGTGATGTGGACACCAAGGAACTTGAAACTCTCAACCTGCTCCACTATTCCCGCGATTTGACAGTTATGTCCAACAGATGAAAGTGGAAGATCCATTTTGTTAACAAAATTACAAAGGAAAAACAATAAATTACAAAGGAATGGAAAAACAATTAAAAAAAAACAATAAATTGCAAAGGAAAAACAATAATAACTTAATGTGCCTAAACAGATTCCCTACAGTCACTGACAACTTTCATTCAATGGGCATAAAGAGTCCAAACTTTTCACAGAAGCTGCATGGAAAAATATAATGTCCAATATAAAGAAAAAAATGTAATGTCTGTTGACTGTTTTGCTGCTGGTGATATTTTAATAAAACATTAGCATATAATCATTGATCACGCTACTCTGCTGGCAAAATCGATGCCATAACCAATTGAGTTACAGCTAAGAACAGGTTTTGGTATATCACCAGTAGCGCTGCTTGAAATTTGCACATTGGTGCACGTTTTTAAGGACACAACTAAATGATTTCCACCCCTCCCTCCTCAGCACAAGTAAGCTGATATAAGACAAGTAAATTACCAACCCTGGCGCCTGGCTTTGACAAGTCAAAATTGCCAAAGAGCGTGCGTTAATGGCAGCCGAAAATAGAGCCCTATGACTCTCAGACTCTCTGAAGGTGAATCGAATCAATACGTGGCCTGTACTCCTCTGTTAGGTACAATGGTTTCCACCTAGCTCTATTGTCTCTAACCAATCTTGCTACTGTACTGGCTGGCTTCATAACACCTCTAATAGCTCAAATAATATATTTAATAATAATATATCACCATTACCATAATTCACCATAAATTCAGTAACCCCTAAAAAAAATACATATTTTTTTTCTCCAAGTCCTGTTTATATAAATGATTTACTTGAAGTATGTGATGACAAAGCCATGGATCCATCATGGAATGACTAATTATATTTCTATGGGAATCCATCCTGTATTTAACCTCTTTTATTTCGGCACCCCTTTGGCAGAATGAGACATCCCTCACTCTGAATATTTATTGGAATATTTCTGGCGCCGTGTGCGTCTGCCTGGAGTGTGTTGTGGGGTCAGACACCGTACACCATGCCCCCCAGGTTACATATCCCAGCATGGCAGGGATGGCCCCCTGGAGCTAATGGGAGAGCAACATGCATGCCGATAATTAGCAATAATTAGCATTCTAGCTTTGATGGTGTGTGCGTGTGTGTGTGTGTATGTGCGTGCGTGCATCTATCAGGACAAAACAAGGATATTTGGTGGCTCTTAGACAATCAGTCATAAGTAATAATCAATCATAAGTATTAATTTATTCACCAACAGTTAATTGAGTTGAGCCCCTTCAGAAACCTGTATTCATGCTGAAATCCAGAATGCACTATAAGGGCCAATATGTCATCATCCTAACATGATAGTCAATGCCAATCAAGACGCCAGCAGAGTGAAATCTGGAAGTTACAAGAACCTACAGTCCTCTTCTGCATGATTTGTGCTTTAAGAAAATCCCTGCAAGGACAGTGTGGCGTTACTCACATACTCTTGCTAGATCAGTGGTCACCAACCTCTTCTGAGTCAAGATCACTTTCACAGTCAAAAAGCAAGATCTATTGCTCAGACTATTTTTTACATGATTACATTTTTTAACATTAACCTAATAAAAACAGCTCTTTAGGAATGAGGTTTGTGCAATAGGCCGAATATATTATCATAGCATATTGGTTATATGCCTGGCCTGCCAATATTGTTTCCCCCGACAATAATATATTTCAAAACTAAAGCTTTGATAACAAAATAGATCAGTTGGTGTAGCAATTGCGAGGCACAGCTGAGCATAAACTGGAACTAAAAATGTAAAAAACAAGCTCAAATCATGACGTCAGTGGTCTTCAGGTCAAGAAAGTCTGCGCTTCAGAAAGATGAATTTCTGACTTTGAATTCCGAGTTGGATGATCGTTCGAAAACATAATTCCCAGTTCCCAGTTGTCTTAAACGCTCTGAAGGCCGATGTCGGAGATTTCCCAGTTCCCAGTTGTTTTGAACACGGCATTAGTCTCAGAAAAGGGAGAGAGAGAGCAGCAGAGTGTCCACCTCTAATGGTCCCTGCTCTCTCCTTCCTTTCCTCTGGTGAGACTGACCAGACAGAGGGGACACCGTCTTCCACCTGGAGAAAATCGAGTTGCAGCGCATCCGCATCTGCCTCATGCAAAAATTAATGTTGTTCCTATGACCAGAGAAAGTAAAATATTAATCGATATTAAAATAGACAAGACGAGCTGCTAATAATAAAAATGCACGGCTATCGATACACTTGGCTACTCATTCATTGCAGCGCGAGCGGAAGTAGGGAGAAGCGTGTTTTATGTTTGTAATAATGATGAATAAAAACAGTGTTCACGAGAGCACATGATGCGGCGGAGCTGAGCAGACGTTGACAAACCGAGCTCTTAAAAGTTATTCTATTTTTACCTAAATAACAACGTTGAAACAATATTCTAACATCGGCTGATAAATTGTCAAGTACTTACCTTCCCAAAGAGCCATGGACCTCCGACCGAGAGGCAGCTAGCAAGATTAGCATTAGCCCTCATAACTCAGACAACAGTTCCAGACTCTTGCTCCCAACAGCCTCTTGCGAGCCTGCCGACATGCTGGCTACTCTCCTCCGGGAAATTCAGGATGGTAACAAAGGTCTTTCTATGAAAATTGATAAGAAATCGGCTGAACTCCATTCTTCCATTGACGACCTGAAATCCTCCACGAATGATCTCCTTTTGAGAACGACTGAGGCAGAGTTGCGCATTAGCACAGTTGAAGATACCGACATGACCAAGTCTTGATACAACTGCAAAAGGACAATGCCTACCTCAAAAACGAGGTAGATCAGATGGAGAACCAGAGTAGACGTAGTAATATCCGTGTGGTGGGATTGAAAGAGGACAGCGAGGGCCGTGACCCGGTCCGTTTCTTCTCTCAATGGATCCCGGAGGTCCTAGGCATAATCAACTTCACCAAGCCGCTGGAAATTGAATGCGCCCACAGAACATCAGTGCCGAAACCCCGGCCAGATGAGCCCCCACGGGCCGTCCTGATCAGGTTCTTCCGTTTCCAAGACAGAGAGAAGATACTGCAACTCGCAAGAGCCAAAGGGGACATCACCATCGATGGAAAGAGGGTCAGCCTTTTCCCAGATATGAGCGCGGATCTCGCCAGACGTCACAAGCAGTTCAGACCTGCCGCCAGCACTGAAGGAGAAGAACATCACAGTTCTCAGTATCTCAGTATAAAAGCCTAAGCCATCTCTTCAACACACCGGGAGAAGTGCACACTTTTTTCAAAGAACTGAACGACGTCTGAGCCAGGACGGTCTCTCTGGGGGATAAAATGCAGTTTGTTTGTTTTCTCTTAACGGCATTTTCAACTAACCGTATCTTTCCGGGGTGAGTTCTATTACATTTACAGGAGAGTATATTTTGGTTTAGTCCATATCCACTGGGCGAAGCAAATAAGTGGGCTTAGGCCCACTGCTTTCCCCCTCATTTATGTTAATCTTTCGAAAAGAGACTCAAGCGGCCCTTTCCGTGGGCAGTAAATAATCAGCCATAAATATCTATTCACAACGTTTGTTTTCAACTTAGAGAGCTCGCAGGTTTTAGTTTACGCCAAGGTTTAGCTAGTAAGAGCAAGATGGAAAGCAAGCAGCAACGTATCTCTACAAGTGTATTCATGTTTGATTGTTGGGATTGTTGTTTTAATCTGACAATCGGGGTGGGTGGGATTTTTATTGTTTTTTCTTCCTTTTTTCTATGTTTATTGTTTCCTTCCTAAAGAGACACATAGGTCACTTCTGTGTTCAAACCAAAGTTTAAACAAAGCATTTCCTAATTATCTACATATGATAGATTTCCATTCAGTTAGATATTTGAAACCCAATTTATGCTTAATCCACTAAAATATGTCACATTCAACGTAAAAGGTCTTAACAGCCCGATTAAAAGGAAAATAATCTATACATACCTTAAGAAATTAAAGGCTGACATTGTATTTTTACAAGAAACACATCTTACAGCCAGTGAACACAGGCAATTGAAGAGGGAATGGGTAGGACAAGTTTTTGCATCCTCTTTTAACTCCAAAGCAAGAGGAACTGCGATTTTGATAAGTAGACACATCCCCTTCTGCGTCAACATCCCTCTGGCAGGTTTGTTTTGGTGCAGGGGCATATGTTTTCAGTGTCTTGGACCCTATTGAATATTTATGCTCCTAACTTCGATGACCATATGTTTATTCAGAATGTCTTCATTCAGGTCACTCAAGCATCACCAGGATAGCTACTAGTTGGAGGAGATTTTATTTTTGTTTAGATACAGTTCTTGATAGGTCCTCTGATAAACCCTCACTTATTACCAAAGCCGGCAAGCTCACCATGTCATTCATGAAAGATCTCAATTTACTAGAGATCTGTAGACAGTTGCACACACAGGATAGGGACTACTCTTTTTATTCACACCCACACAAGACACACACACGCATGGATAACTTTTTACTTTCGACACAACTGTTTCATAGAGTGTTAGATGTTGAGTATCTCCCCAGATTGCTTAGTGACCATTCTCCTCTGGTATTATCAATCTTCATTCCTACCAAGGTAAATGGAGCATATAGATGGAGACTAAATTCTACACTCCTAAAGCAACCTGAATTTTGTGCATTCATCAAAGAGCAGATCAAAGTATTGGCATGGCAACTGAAAGAAGAGGAAAGTAAGACGACAATTAATGCTATAGAAACTCTTACTAATGAGATATCTTTTGACCCTACTGAAATTAATAATACTTTTAAGAAATACTATGAAGACCTCTACACTTCCCAATCAAGCGATGATCTATCAGAGATCGACTCCTTTCTCTCCTCTCTCAACCTCCCATGCCTGTCAGGGGAAGACAGCGAGCGCCTGAGTGAACACTTCTCAGTTCCTGAATTGTTGGAGGCCATTAAATCCTTACCTTCTAATAAATCTTCTGGGGAGGATGGCTTCCCTCCAGAGTTCTATAAAGAATTTAGGGAGCTGTTGGTCCCCTACCTTATGGAGGTACTTAAAAAAGCCAGGGAAGACAACTGCTTTCCAGAGTCTTTCTCTCAAGCAGTGATTACTGTAATCCACAAGAAAGAGAAAAACCCGCTAGAGTGCGCCTCCTATAGACCAATCTCTCTCCTTAACACAGATTGTAAACTGGTCACCAGATGCTATCTAAGAGACTGGAGTCATGTCTTTCCCTGTTGGTCAACCCAGATCAGACTGGCTTCATAATTAATAGATTGTCCTCCAATAATCTCAGAAGGTTCTTTGATATAATTCACTTTGCTAACAAAAACAAAATACCTAGTGTCGCAGTCTCCCTCGACGCTGAAAAGGCCTTTGATAGGGTTGAATGGCCATACCTCTTTCGCGTCTTGGAAAAGTTTGGTTTAGGTACCGTGTTTGTAAATTTGATAAAATCACTCTACAAATCTCCTAAAGCTAGGATTGCTACCAATGGGATTACTTCCTCCTCTTTCCCTCTTTATAGGGGGAACAGACAAGGTTGCCCAATTAGCCCCCACCTCTTTGCCCTCGCCGTTGGCTGAGGCTATTAGAACGTGCCCTGACATACATGGCTTTGAGGTGGGCCCCCATACCTATAAAGTATCACTCTTTGCGGACGACCTTATCTTATTTATAACAAACCCAGAACACTCCCTCTCTCACTTGCAGTGTTATAGTTCTTTCTCTGGATATAAGGTCAATTTTGATAAAAGTGAAATCTTACCGTTGTCTGTCTTTGACCATCATACCATCAAGCACAAGTTTCCTTTTAGATGGTCGCCTATGGGCTTCACATATTTGGGCATTATGGTGGATGGTAATCTGAACAACCTCTATAAACTCAATCTGGCCAGTTTGTTGCAAAAGGTGGAGGGTGACCTTTGTAAATGGATGGACCTACCTCTCACTCTACTGGGTAGAATCAATGTAATTAAAATGAATGTCCTGCCCAGATTTCTATATCTGTTTCAATCTCTCCCTATCCCTGTTCCCGCAGCATTTTTCCCTCTCTCGACAAGCTGACCAGATGGTTTATCTGGCACGGCAAAACTCCTAGGGTTGGCCTGGATAAACTGACCCTTGATTACAGTCATAGGGGAGACGCTAGCGTCTCAACTGGCCAATTTCCAGGCGAAATGCAGAGCGCCAGATTCAAATAAAATGCTATAAAATTCAAACTTTCATTAAATCAGACATGTAAGATACTCAATTAAAGCTACACTCGTTGTGAATCCAGCCAACATGTCAGATTTTAAAAATGCCTTTCGGCGAAAGCATATGACGCTATTATCTGATAGCCTGCAGCCATCCTCACCAGCAGTAAACAAAGGGGCTAGCGTAGCAGGCGCTACACAAAACGCTGAAATAAAATATAAAATATGCATTACCTTTGACAAGCTTCTTTTGTTGGCACTCCAATATGTCCCATAAACATCACAATTGGTCCTTTTGTACGATTAATTCCGTCCATATATATCGAAAATGTAAATTTTATAAAGCGAGTTTGAGCCATAAAAAAACAGCTTAGAAAAACGCACGTCTTGTGCAACTCACAAATGTATCCCCTGTTCCGAGTTGGCCTACTTCCTGTTAAGACAAAGAAATAACCTCAGCCATATTTCAAACACTGGCGACATCGTGTGGAAGCGGTAGGAACTGAAAGTATGTTCCTATTAAATTTCCAATGGCAAAGACAATTTAGGGAAGAGAGATGGGGGAAAAAAAATAAAATAATTCTGAACAGTTAGCCCTCGGGTTTTTGCCTGCTACATAAGTTATGTTATACTCACAGACATGATTCAAACAGTTTTAGAAACTTCAGAGTGTTTTCTATCCAAATCTATGAATAATATGCATATCTTATATTCTTGGCATGATTAGCAGGAAGTTGAAATTGGGCACGCTATTTATCCAAATGTGAAAAATCTGCCCCCTAGCTTTAAGAGGTTTTAAACCTCCCCAATTTTAGAATGTACTACTGGGCTGCACAGTCTAGGTTTCTGGCTCAGAGTTTTGACAATGGTCCCTCTCCCTCATGGTTGAGCATTGAAAAGCTTGAGGTAATTGATGACACTGGGGCAGAATTGTTTAACAAATGGGACAGAAATTAAATAAAAACCATCACAGACAACCCTTTAATCATACATTCTGTCCTGGCATGGTGCAAACTGCATGAGCTGTTCGGACGAGGGGGATTTCTTTCCCCTAAAACCCCTTTATGGAACAATAGATTGATTCCTATGTTTTTCCAGAATAGTAACTTTAGACAATGGTCTGATAAGGGGGATTACTCTTCTGGAACATTGTTACGAGGAGGGAGTTCTTATGTCTTTTGATCAGCTGAAACAGAAATACCACTTGCCTAACAGGGACTTCTTGAGCTACCTACAACTACGAAACTTTATTAGGGTGACTCTCAAGGGGCAATGGAACCTACCTAAGATGTCACCTATTGAACAACTCTGCCACGCAGACGAACCAATGTTCAAGACAATTTCCTGTGTATATGATGCTCTTATGTCAGGACTAAGACTGCCTGAGCTAGATAAACCCCAACTTAGATGGGAAAAAGATCTGGGTATTAATCTTGATGAGGGACTATGGAGTGACCTATGCAGGGATGGTGTTACATCCACATTGAACTCCAGATACAGACTGATCCAGTTTAATTTCCTCCATCAGCTCTATATCACCCCATCTAGACTGCACAAGTTCAACCCAGATATCTCCTCCCTATGTTTTAGATGTGGCTCAGATGAAGGAACATTCCTCCATTCCACTTGGCAGTGTTCAAAACTACACGGTTTCTGGCAGGGGGTATGCAATACCATATCCTCAATTCATGGGTTTGCATTCCCTTTAGACCTGGAGGTCTGTCTACTGGGCAACTTTACTAACACCAATCTTAGGCAAAGCCATACTATAAAGCTAACAGAAATATTGCTCTGGCTATCACCAGGTAGCCAGAGTTGGTCTTTTAAGACAAATGAAATGGTCCCAAATGTGAACACCTCGCCTACCCAGTTCGCAACGCTTCTGAATCAGGAACATCTACCGCCAACAGTGCAAAACACGAATAAATAAAAAAATGTATCATTTGGTGATCGACTAGGAATGTCTCGACTAGGACTAGGAATGACTCGACTAGGAATGTCTCGCGATCGACCGGTTGGTGACCACCGCTAGATAATAACTGACAAAGACAGCAGTGTCTTAACAGCCATTGTTGTGGTAAACAAAACATAACATGTTTGCAATTACATGACAGACAGGACTCACAATGACGTGGAATTTTTGCATGTCTGCGCGCAGTGTGTGGTTGATGGAGTTTGTGTGACGATGTGTCATGTATGTACCTGCATGTATGCTGGGTGACTGGTATGGGACTGTGTCTGGCTGCAGTGGACATGTGGTCTGTGGGCTGCATCTTTGGAGAGGTGATAAGAGGAACAGTGCTGTTCCCAGGCACCGACCGTATCCTTGTCTCCTTCTGGTACTGTCATCAACACTATACTGTACACTGCTAGAAGAACCAAATACTGTATAGGGTTAAATGGCTAGCGTCATACATGGCCCTTAAAGCAGTTCTATATAGAACATTTTGAGAGGTATCCTTGCCTCTATCTGTAGACTGTAACTCGTATCAATACATCGACACATTGGCTGTGCTCCTAGTTTACCACAGCTAACTAGCTAGTGATTTCACATTGGCTACACGTACATACTTCTGGCCTTCTTCTAGCCTTTACAATATATCAGGTCTGTCATCGAGATGAGCAGTTTGAACACCATCATAAAATCTGAACATTTAGAAAATAGCCTAAATTCATGATGAGGGATACTCATATGTATAAAAAACAATACTTTATTTTTAATTCAACACAAATTAACATATTTATCTATATGGAACTTTTATGGAACAATTTTTTAAATCAAATTAGACAGCTTAACATCCATGTAGAATCATTTTAAGGAATGAAAGCCAAGGCTCCTCTCACTGCATTGTGTAGATTGGACTCCTTTTCCTGCATTGTGTAGATGTGATTGCCAAAGTATGATGTAGACAAAGAGGAAATGAAAGCGGCGTTCCAGCAGGATACGGTCATGTGTTTCTGTTTATCCTGGCTTGCTGGCACTCTCTTTGAACTGGCACCCACCTGTGGGAGATGGAGAGAAAAATGACATAGACCCCCTCAGCCTGGCCACCCTCACACACAAACACACACACCATCCGTTCCCCCTCTATTCCTATCCCAAAATAGTGCTGATAATTCAAATAAAGTTTCAAGTTGATTTGCCATTTGTAATAAATTACATGGAAATCGAGCTCTCCCAATAAAAACATCATTAAAAACAGCAAATCACACCAATTGGCATTTGGAACTTTGTACAGTACCAGTACAATAATCTGCATATTCATAAAGCAATGGTTATAAATTAGAGAGAGAACTAGGAGCTGTTTCAATCTGCTATCTGCTAGTTTTAAAACCCACATTAAACACAAATGTGCTTACAACGTATTTAACCCAGCATTAGGAAACAGTTTAAATAATTTAAAGGGCTAGGAAACCAAAGAGGAAATCATTCCCACCAGTGAAGTGTTGGCTCCGCTCACTAGCACTGTGACGATGTCCCGAATGGCACCCGATTCCCTATATTCTCACGCCTGCTCCCGCTTCCCCTCGGGCACTAGGCTGCCCGAGGGGAAGGCACATCTGCGCTCATTGTGCATTAGGCACATCTGCGCTCATTGGACTCACCTGGACTCCTTCACGTTGTTGATTGACCCCTCTATACATGTCTGTTCCTCAGTTTTGTTCCACGTGTCAGCGTTATTGTCGTAATGTCGATTTTGTTCCCCCCCGTCCAGACTCTGTTCTTGTAATGTTTGATGTCCATTTTCTATTAAATGTTCACTCCCTGTACCTGCTTCTTTGTCTCCAGCGTCTGTCCTTATAGAATGCTGACACCACTATTTGATGCAAAGCATTGTTTTTTGTTTTTGGTGGTGATGCCGGGTCTGGGTGCTGCCGCTGATGGAACCGGGGGTGCCTCAGCTGGCTCGTCAGGCTTCCACACCTTAGCTGGCTCGAGAGGTTTCCTTTCCTCGGTTGGCTCGGCAGGCTCCCATCCCACGTCATGCCTCAGCCAGCTTTTCAGGCTTCTACGCCTCAGCCGGCTTGTCCAGCGCCCATGCCTCAGCTGGCCCGTCAGGCTCGCCCAGGTGGGTGTCACACCTGCTCACACTTCCCCTCACCAGGCTGCCCTCCATTACGCACACCTTTCACCATCAGTAAGCGCATCTGTGCTCATTGGACTCACCTGGACTCATTCACGTTGTTGATTGCTCCCTCTATATCTGTCTGTTCCTCAGTTTTGTTCTCTGTGTCAGCATTATTGTCGTAATGTTATTTTGTTCACCCTGTCCAGACACTGTTCTTGTTTTGTTTGAAGTCCGTTTTCCATTAAATGTTCATTCTCTGTACCTGCTTCTCGTCTCCAGCGTGTGTCCTTACATATATAGGGGCCCTGGTCAAAAGTAGTGCACTATATAGGGAATAGGCTGCCATTTGGAACCCCTTTAAGGCTATGGGAAATGGGGAGGGCTATAACGTAATAACAAAAGCTTTAGTATTAATAGGGTCTTTCTTATAGCAGACTAAAGCAGTGGAATTACCATTGCAGATGAGATGAGGAGAGGGGGGTGAAGTCTCTGACCAATAGTACATTCAGACAGGACTCTCTATACATTGTTCTGACACGTACATCTGGAGAGTTTTGCGTCAGTATAGATATTATACTGAGGTACTATACTAGTGTTATTGTCGACAATGTAAATATTTTATTATCTATTTAATTTGTTTATTTGTCAGGGACCATACACAACACATATTGCACAATTGGCAAACTCCATTCCATTGGAAATCCCTCCCTACAAGTTGACACCTTTTTGCAGTGATTCATAGGATTTACAAGGACTTGTTCGTTTGTGAACCCACTCACAGTCCATACCGCAACTGCACAATGTTGATCAACATCTGTTGGACTGTCAGAATAGGAAGAAATCTGTTTGTTTACTATGATTGAACTAATTAAATATGGAAGAGAGAACTTGTTTAAGAAATGGCAGATTATAGAAAAGTTGTCTGTTACTGTTACACTTTGCTCATGTCCCTCCATTTAGTGGTATGTCCCAATGTGGCTCTTACGCATCTGCTTGTAGGACTATTGTAGGCCTATGCAATTGTCCCCTTCAATTGGTTAGTGCTATATATTAAAGCCTATATGTTTTTTATTTGAGACAGCCAGAGTGCTGTCCTGTCCAGGTTTGTTGTGTGTTTTTCTTAACCCCACCCCCTATCAGATATCGACCAATGGAATAAAGTGATTGAGCAGCTGGGCACACCCTCACCAGAGTTTATGAAGAAGCTGCAGCCCACTGTCCGTAACTATGTAGAGAACAGACCCAAATACGCAGGCCTCACCTTTCCCAAGCTCTTCCCCGACTGCCTCTTCCCTGCAGACTCAGAGCACAACAAACTCAAAGGTAAGTGAGACAATAAAGTATTCTATAGCCTAATAATTCTGGTATTTCTCATTCTATGCTTACAACCCTTAGAGAATGTGTGTGGAGGTTGTGTAGTTTGAGGCAATGTGGCTCGCGAGGTGCCAGCCTAATTTAAGTAATATAGCTTCACTTAAATTGGTTAGATGAATTCAGGCAAATCTCCTGCTTTTGATGTTATACCAATTGATTTTTAAAATTTTAAAATTATTTTTTTACAGAAATTAAATTAACTTTTCTCGCCTGCTTACATTTTTCATTTCAACGGGTAACTATCAACCACCCAAAGAGGTGGGATGATTACATTACTATTGTAGCAGGAGGCAAATGGTCAATATAAAAGCCATGTACACCTCAAAAACTGGAGACCACTCACTTTATTGTGCTTGAAACCAAAATGTCCTTATATGCAGATGATGGAACATTTTATTTGATTTAAAAATGATATCATTGACAGTAAGGGTAATTTTAATATCAAGCACTGTGCACAATGTATAGGAATAGGCAGTTTATTAGGTACAACCATCTGGTACCGGGTCGTACCCCCCAGAACAGCCTGAGTTATTTGAGGCATGGATTCTACAGTGCGTCGAAAACGTTCCACAGGAATGTTGGTTCATGTTGACGCAATTACATCATGCAGTTGTTGCAGATTGGACCACGGTACATTCATGCTGAAAACAGCCCATTTCGATGCTCTATGGTCAGCAACAATGTTTTGATCAGCAACAATGTTCAAATACACTGTGGCATTCAATTGTTGCTCACTTGGTATCAAGGGACCTAACGTGTTCCAGACAAACAGTCCCTAAACCACCGCCACCAGTCTATACCGTTGACACCAGGCAGGTTGGGTCCATGGACTCATGCTGTTTATGCCAAATCCCGACACTGTCATCAGCATGATGCCACAGGAAATGGGACTCAGACCAGGCAATGTTTTTCCACTCCTCAATTGTCCAGTGTTGGTGATCGCATGCCCACTGGAGCCGCTTCTTCTTGTTTTTAAATTCTAGGAGTAGATCGACGAGTTTTGCATTCCGCGATGCAGTTCTACACACCACTGTTGTACTGCGCTGTTATTTGTCTGTATGTGACCCGCTTGTTAGCTTGTACGATTCTTGCCATTCTCCTTCGACCTCTCTAACCAACAAGATGTTTTTGCCCACCATCCGTCTTGCCCACCATCCACATCAAGATGTGTTTGCTCACCATTTTGTTTGTCGCACCATCCTCTGTAAACCCTATTTGCTGTTGTGTGTGAAAAGGCCAGGAGGAAGTTTCTGAGATTTTGGATCCGGCGTGCCTGGCACTGACGATCATACCACGCTCAGTCGCTTAGGTCACTCGTTTTGCCCATTTTAACATTCAATCGAACATTAACTGTGAACGGGGTGGTTTACCTAATAAACTGTCAACTGAGTGTATGTACAAATTATAATAACAATCAGTTACTGGCAGCAATTTCAACAGAATGGGGGAAAAAGTTAAGGGAAAGAAAAGAGAAACTGTTTGTTTGTAGACCTCATATTAAATCTCACAGATGGGAAACTATAGTTAAAATCAATGAAGCCATACCATTTTCATTTTGGTTGCCTTGACACACAAATTCCACTCTTTCTAGGAAGAGCTGTTTGATACTCCCATCCCTTGAAAACAACAGGTTTTTGGTTTTATTATAAAACAACATTACACTCCATCTTCAGTTGAAGATATTGTAAAAATATCTGGCTACTAACAAGATGATGATGCATCAAAGAATCCCATTTGTGCCATTTTAGTGGTGTGGAGGATTTGATACAAATCTGGTATTGCCCCATAACTTTATTCCTTTTTTTTTACATTAACATTTGTTTTGTTTGTAATTTTACCCCCTTTTTCTTCCCAATTTTGTGATATCCAATTGCGATCCTTTTACAATCGAGCCATGCGTCCTCCAAAACATGACCCGCCAAGCTGCGCTGCTCCTTAACACCCGCTCGCTTAACCTGGAAGCCAGCTGCACCAATGTGTCAGAGGAAACACTGTTCAACTGACGATTGAGGTCAGCTTGCAGGTCCCCGGCCCGCCACAAGGAGACGCTAGAGCGCGCTAAGCCAAACCCCGGCCAAACCCTCCCCTAATCCCGGACGACACTGGGCCAATCGTGCGCCCCCCTATGGGTCTCCCGGTCACGTCCGGATCAAACTCCAGGCTGTAGTGACACCACAACACTGCGATGCAGTGCCTAAGACCGCTGTGCCACTCGGGAGGCCCATAATTGCTAACTTTTGGGTAAAAGTAAAACAGTGGTTACTCCCTGTTCTAAACAATTTTGTTATATCGCCACCAACAGTTATATTGGGTGACTTAATGGATAGAAGCAACATGATATACCATCTCTTAATTCTGCTGGGGAAAGCTTTCCTTTTTTAAACTTCAAAATAACTGTCAAACACTTTTATACACTAGAAGGATTCATTTCAAAAGAAACTGGGAGGTCACAAGATTTTACTGATAAGTAAAATTTCATAGATTTCATACTGATTTCATAGACAAAGGAAATGTGCTCCTGATCGACAGTTATATTATATATAATATTATAATTATATTATATATAATATTATTATTTTTGTATTATAATTTTTTATATTATGTGCTTTTGTAGTTTGAGTAATTGCTTGTTTGTTCACCACATTGAGGTTTTGTGCTGAAGAGGATGTGGTGTTCTTCGGTAGGTGTGGAGGGTAGTCTGGTGGTCATGTCAATGGTATTACATGCCAATGATTGAAAAAAATTAGGGACAGAAATACCAAAAAATGAAGAAGAAAAAATTATATATAAAAAATACTTCTCTTTGCAAAAAAATACATTTTTAAAATATTTGGAATAAAAAATAAACATTTTAAATAATACAAATAGTTTAGTCCCACAAATGTAAAATCATTTAAGAGGAAGATGTTTTAAACCAAGACGTAATGCACTACATTTCCCTCTACATTTCTTGAGAAATAAATCTTAAAAAAAAATATTCCCAGTAAGTATTCCTACATTAGGCTACCAGAGAATATCCTAGAAGGATATATCAAAGGAAGACAGATTCCCTAAATACAGTATAATTAAATCTGCTGCTCTGGTGTGTTGTTGTTGCCTGGTGCTGCTGCTAATGTTGTATGTTTGGGAAGGAAATTCACAGGAATCACTCTATATTCCTCCTGCTGCCTGCTGCCTGCCTGATCTCTGCAGATACATGGCACAGGAAAGGGGCGATAAGAGGAATCCCCCACTGAGTCATAGAGGCTGTAATGGACACTGTCACAGCCAGAGACACAGTAGAGATGTAAGGAAGCGTAAGAGTTAGAGCGATTTGTATTTGAGAGGGAGTGTGTTAGACACTGTTTTAGAGCTACTGTGTTACAAAAATTATGGTAAACAATTTTTACACTACTTAGCCGAGCTGGCCTGGTTACGCATCCACCATAGACAAAATTAAAATAACATATCTGAGCCAACACATTACGGTTCAGGTCAGCATGAAAGTGTGAAAAGAGCATTCTGTACGTAGCGGTCAGTGGAGGCTGAATTTACCAAGTAGCTCCAAGTCTGAGAATTAGTTTATTACAGAGAATTAAATGATGTTAGTTAGGGAACCAATAAACCTACTGAAGCCGTTCATGTTTGAGCCAATCGTGCCCCAGAACAAATACTTAATTCTCGTAGTAGTAACAACACAGATATGCCGCCTGAAACACCTCAGCTAGAGGGTCTGCGTAACCAAACACAAACAGGTGTGAGTGGGGATGCTGCCAGATAATGGCTAGAGTAGGAGTGTGTGTGTTGTGCTGTATCGCCACCATTTCTCTACAAAATCCCAGCAGAAGGTGGCTGTATTACATCCAGTCAGAGGTTCCTGTAAGTCTGTCTGGATGGCAATGTATTTATTGGACGTGTCACTAATTCTTATGAAGGACTTCCTCGCAGAAGAGGTTACTCAACCAGTCAGCCGCCGATATGCCAGTTAAATAATTGGTGAAACGTTGCTTGGTTATAAATTGTTTAAGGTTAATATCAGTAGTGGATAGGTGCTCATTATATACAATCAGTATCCTATAATGATGTTTATCCCCAGCGCTGTTCAGCGCGATGGTATGACATTTACCTTTTAGATTAGACGACCGGAGTTCGAATTGCAGACAGCATCATGATTCATGAAATCTCATTCTAACCAATAATGGGGCGTGCTCCATTACACATTGTGATTTAGTTTCGGTATCAGGCTAACATTTCTAATGATTTTGTTTGCAGAGCATACAGGCTATCAGTTTATTGCCAGTTCACCCTATGGGCACAAGGGATAATTGGATGAGGTGAGAGAGAATACAGAAGACGGCCCGCAGTATACAGTAGATGGCACCCTATGTCCGGAATACAGTAGACGGCACCCTATGTCCGGATAACGTGTGCATGCCCAAATATGCTCAGGACATCCGGTCAGGACATCCTGGCGGGAAGTTATCACTTGGTTATGCCCATATAAGTGCATCCTGTTGTCACGCGTTAGAGTGTGTGTTAATTTATGCATATATTGCATCTATTCCTTTGAAGTTGTCATGATGATATATGTGTAGGGACCTCGTTGAACTGGGGGGGGGGGGGGGGGGTTTGAATCATTTCAAAGAGGATGGCCCCACACCCTATTTTATTGCCCTTAGGGCTGTTGTCTATGAAGCAGGAATGTCCTGGGTGTATTGTGTTGGGGGAAGACGCATTATAAACAAGACCCAGAACAACACAAGTGACCATGATAAACCACTAAAGAAATTAAACATGGATTTTGTGATCAGCGGCAAAGCAGTGATGACCGTAACAACGGAAGCAGGACCGCGGTTGAAACATAGAGAAAGGTCTGCGTATAAAGCAACAATATACGATGCGCCAAAAAAGCGGTTTCTAAATGTGTATAGAACCCAAATACCGCCTGCAACGTCGCTGAAAGATCAAGTGATGATGTCTAATGGACAGCAATGGGGTTATCAGTTTGATTACCATGCCTGTAGAGTGAAACTCTATACCGTAGCCGAAGGAGAAGAAAATACAGACCAGACTTTAGGAGTGGACTACGGGCTTGAAGACTGGCAGGTTTTTCGCAAGGTCGTGTGTCCCAAACTGAGAGTTATCACAAAGGGGTATAGCGTGTTCACGGGGTACCAGACCCGTTGGGAAGGTGCCCCTGACTCCTCAGAGAGAGTATTTCACAGGGTGAAAATACAAAGAAAGATTGGACTTCCATGTGGGTGCGTGGAGATCTATATCAGCAACGAGGAAGTCCGCAACCAAAATATTTGTGATGGTGGCCTGACTGGGGATTTTAGGTTGTGCGTGCTTATTCCTTTTAAAAGTTGGGAACTAATAGAATTGAAAATGTTAGTTGATGGACGCTCTTTGTACGGAGCCAACAGCGGCAGAGCATTGTTGGGCTAAGGGAGTGCATAATATATACGAATCCTGAGGATTTAGATTCAAAGGAATCCCAAGAAGGGACATCCTCAGAAGGGTCAGCCCCCGAAGAAAACTAAGTATGTGGCTGCGTTAACCACGCCCTGATACCAAAGGACTGGTTCAACAATAAAAGGAGTGCCCATAAATCCTCCGGTTCTTCATTTCAGCATATACCATGGATATTCATACAACATACCACAACTCCAATACGTCATGGGTGCCAGACCCTAAGGACTCTATGCCTCGCAGCACACCATTCTACTCCCCCCTGACAAGACCCCTGACACACCCTACATGTACACAGCCTGAGGATGTGTTTGATGGGGTGGTCAATACTATTTTTGTGGACACCATCAAGGCCTCTGTAGCCACACTTTTAGATGTGGTGATTGGAGAGTATTGAAGAGAAAAATGCATAGGTTGTGAGATCAATCACCCCAGCCAGCGCCGTCATCAGTGTTTATACGAGCCCCACCACCCAGGTGGTGCAGTGGTCTAGGGCACTGCATTGCAGTGCTAGTTGTGCCACCAGAGACCCTGGATTCGCGCCCAGGCTCTGTCGCAGCCGGCCGCGACTGGGAGGTCCGTGGGGCGACGCACAATTGGCCATTGGGAGGTTGGCCATTGTGCGTCACCCAACGGACCTCCCAGTCGTGGCGTTCTGCGACAGAGCCTGGGCGCGAACCCGGGTTTGGCCGGTAGGGATATCCTTGTCTCATCGTGCACCAGCGACTCCTGTGGCAGGCCGGGCGCAGTGCACGCTAACCAAGGTCGCCAGGTGTTTCCTCCAACACATTGGTGCGGCTGGCTTCCGGGTTGGATGTGCGCTGTGTTAAGAAGCAGTGCGGCTTGGTTGGGTTGTGTTTCAGAGGATGCATAACTTTCGACCTTAGTAACTACTAATAATTGGATACTACGAAATTGGGGGTAAAAAAAATAAATAAATAAAAATAAAGGAATGGTAACTACACTGGGCAGCTAGTTGGCATAATCAAAGTAGACTATAATATATGCCATTTAGCAGATGCCTGTATCCAAAGCGAACTGGGTACAGTATAGTCCTTGCATCTATAGCTCTGTCTATGAATTTGAAAGTGGTTTAATTTCTCCAGCCCCATCCCTCAGCTTTTTACCGAAAGAGGAGCAGGGAGACACTGTGTAATTGTTTCTACTGCTGATTGCCATTTAAGAAGTTAAGATGCAAATTAAATAGATACCAAAATATGTTACATATACTAAAAACATGTCCCATTACTCAGACAGCATCCAGCACAGCAAACAATCAATCACTCAAATGTATTTTACAAAAGCCCTTTTTACATCAAAATAATAAATGTCAATTGGCTTTTCATAGCTGAGTATTCACAGGTTGAGAGAGAGAACCGAAACAGCAGAACTGGGACAAGGTAGCACATCCGTTGATGTGGAAAAACAATTCCACTCCGATGTGTATTTTTGAATTCGCTCTGAGTTCTGGTCTTCACTGATCTCACTCTCCGTCAGCTCCATCTGTGGCCGATAGGGGCAGGACTCGGTTGTATACTGATGGTCTTGAGCGCAATCCTTCTGGGCTCCAAGCTCTTTAGTGATGGTGGACCTCTTCTCCACCGCAGCACAGGAACACTCTGGCACCTAGGGGTCAGTTTGGCATGCTGTACTAACCTGCACAGTCTCCTCCAGGATGAAAACATTTTCAAGGAAGAAGATGTCATCCTAAGACAACTCAACCCAAATATATCAGTTGGCATTAACAAGCTTCCTGTCTTGTATGCCTTGTCAACACACACACACACACACACACACACAGCAAATACAGGGACATTTATTTTCAGTCTAGCTAAAGGAGGAGGAGCTAACAAAACATTACAAAAACAAATCTGTCAACAAAATGTATTACAGTACTAGACAATCTGAGGTGGAAGCTACATTAGCTACAGTAACTACCTAATAACAGGGGTACAAGGAGAAACATGCAATTTTAGTTGCAGTTGAGTTGCTTGCTAACGTTATTTGCTGGGGGGTGTTACACAAAACACTTCAGACGCAATTAGCTAGTTACCTTCAACTAGAGTTGCAACAAAGTTGTCCAGTGTCTAACGCTAGCCTAGTCAACAACAGTCAAGACCGGTTAACATTTAACTTTACCTCAGGCTCCGTTGCATTGACTCGCATTGACTCCTCCATTCAGTCGCTTTTGCTTGACTCCAAAGTCAGCGATGTTGATGATGGTCGGTCGGTAACCACTATACCATAACCCTCAAAATGTCAAATGGAGGCGCAAGCAGAGGGCTTCAACGTAGGCCTATGACTCCTTTCCATTCGGAAACTCCCGGTTGCTGCAACGAAAGTGCCCTTCATCGCGAAGTCTGCCTCCGCAAAGTGCTGTCTGCAGATCCTTCTGCTCAAGCTGGCACGTCCTTCCTCTTCAGGACATGGAGCCACTTCTTCAAAAGTTGTGGGTCCTTGGCAGGATGGTAATTTACCAAGGGATTTTTTTGTTGCCAATTCATACAGCCTGGCGCTATACAGTTCATGTTTGAATTACTACTTGTTGTTGCCCTCCTCGTTGTCTGCACCTACCCTTACTCTCTTCGATTCACTCTCCGCGCGAAGACTCAATACCACAGACAATTTGATGATGCCTGCCAGTGACGCACTGGCGTCAGTCGTTACTATGGCAATTAAAAAAGGACGCTGACCATAGCACAAATAAACCTTGTTGACACTCAAAATACTGAATATAGAGATGTTTTTTTATGTTAAATGCACGTTTAGTATTAGTGGATTGAATATATCTCTGCTTAGATTTACAGTGCCTTGCGAAAGTATTCGGCCCCCTTGAACTTTGCGACCTTTTGCCACATTTCAGGCTTCAAACATAAAGATATAAAACTGTATTTTTTTGTGAAGAATCAACAACAAGTGGGACACAATCATGAAGTGGAACGACATTTATTGGATATTTCAAACTTTTTTAACAAATCAAAAACTGAAAAATTGGGCGTGCAAAATTATTCAGCCCCTTTACTTTCAGTGCAGCAAACTCTCTCCAGAAGTTCAGTGAGGATCTCTGAATGATCCAATGTTGACCTAAATGACTAATGATGATAAATACAATCCACCTGTGTGTAATCAAGTCTCCGTATAAATGCACCTGCACTGTGATAGTCTCAGAGGTCCGTTAAAAGCGCAGAGAGCATCATGAAGAACAAGGAACACACCAGGCAGGTCCGAGATACTGTTGTGAAGAAGTTTAAAGCCGGATTTGGATACAAAAATATTTCCCAAGCTTTAAACATCCCAAGGAGCACTGTGCAAGCGATAATATTGAAATGGAAGGAGTATCAGACCACTGCAAATCTACCAAGACCTGGCCGTCCCTCTAAACTTTCAGCTCATACAAGGAGAAGACTGATCAGAGATGCAGCCAAGAGGCCCATGATCACTCTGGATGAACTGCAGAGATCTACAGCTGAGGTGGGAGACTCTGTCCATAGGACAACAATCAGTCGTATATTGCACAAATCTGGCCTTTATGGAAGAGTGGCAAGAAGAAAGCCATTTCTTAAAGATATCCATAAAAAGTGTTGTTTAAAGTTTGCCACAACCCACCTGGGAGACACACCAAACATGTGGAAGAAGGTGCTCTGGTCAGATGAAACCAAAATTAAACTTTTTGGTAACAATGCAAAACGTTATGTTTGGCGTAAAAGCAACAAAGCTGAACACACCATCCCCACTGTCAAACATGGTGGTGGCAGCATCATGGTTTGTGCCTGCTTTTCTTCAGCAGGGACAGGGAAGATGGTTAAAATTGATGGGAAGATGGATGGAGCCAAATACAGGACCATTCTGGAAGAAAACCTGATGGAGTCTGCAAAAGACCTGAGACTGGGACGGAGATTTGTCTTCCAACAAGACAATGATCCAAAACATAAAGCAAAATCTACAATGGAATGGTTCAAAAATAAACATATCCAGGTGTTAGAATGGCCAAGTCAAAGTCCAGACCTGAATCCAATCGAGAATCTGTGGAAAGAACTGAAAACTGCTCTTCACAAATGCTCTCCATCCAACCTCACTGAGCTCGAGCTGTTTTGCAAGGAGGAATGGGAAAAAATGTCAGTCTCTCGATGTGCAAAACTGATAGAGACATACCCCAAGCGACTTACAGCTGTAATCGCAGCAAAAGGTGGAGCTACAAAGTATTAACTTAAGGGGGCTGAATAATTTTGCACGCCCAATTTTTCAGTTTTTGATATGTTAAAAAAGTTTAAAAATATCCAATAAATGTCGTTCCACTTCATGATTGCGTCCCACTTGTTGTTGATTCTTCACAAAAAAATACAGTTTTATATCTTTATGTTTGAAGCCTGAAATGTGGCAAAAGGTCGCAAAGTTCAAGGGGGCCGAATACTTTCGCAAGGCACTGTACTTCCTAAAGTGTTTCCATTCCCCTTTAAGCCTTGACTGTGGTGCTATGGAAACAGAGGGAGAATCTGGAAGGCACTGTAAACTATTGTCTCACACCTTGGATCAGAGCCCTATTCGAATTTAGTGCACTACATAGTATAAGGTGCCATTTCAGATGCAGACTGTTTGATACAGTGTGTTATTGCTGATTGATTTTCTTCCTCTCTCATGTCCTTTCCCTTGACTCTGAACCCTGTATGGAACCTGAATCTGCTACTATTTCTGTCTCCACAGCTAGCCAGGCCAGAGATCTGTTGTCTAAGATGTTGATTATTGATCCAGCCAAGCGGATACAAGTGGACGAAGCCTTACAGCACCCCTACATCAACGTTTGGTACGACCCAGCCGAGGTGGAGGCGGTGAGTAGGAAAAGCAATGAAGGAATTAGAATGACGTCATTCTATGTGGATGAGTCTGTACCCAGCTAGCACATACAGTACCAGTCAAAAGTTTGGACACACCTACTCATTCCAGGGTCTTTCATTATTTTTACTATTTTCTACAAAACTATGAAATAACACACATCATGTAGTAACCACAAAAGTGTTAAACAAATCTAAATATATTTTAGATTTTAGATTCTTCAAAGTAGCCACCCTTTGCCTTGATCACAGCTTTGAACACTCTTGCTTGGCATTCTCTCAACCAGTTTCATAAGGAATGCTTTTCCAGCAGTTTTGAAGGAGTTCCCACGTATGCTGAGCACTTGTTGGCTGCTTTTCCTTCACTCTGCGGTCCAACTCTTCCCAAACTATCTCAATTGGGTTGAGGTCGGGTGATCGTGGAGGCCAGGTCATCTGATGCAGCACTCCATCACTCTTCTTGGTCAAATAGCCCTTACACAGTGTGTTTTGGGTCATTGGGCTGTTAAAAATTAAATGATAGTCCCACTAAGCGCAAACCAGATGGGATGGCATATCACTGCCGAATGCTGTGGTAGCCATGCTAGTTAAGTGTGCTTTGAATTCTAAATAAATCACAGACAGTGTCACCAGGAAATCACACCATCACACCTCCTCCTCCATGCTTCACGGTGGTAACCACACATGCAGAAATCATCTGTTCACATCTGAGGTGCAGTTAACTCTAATGAACTTATCCTCTGCAGCAGCGGTAACTCTGGGTCTTCCTTTCCTGGTCCTCATGAGAGCCAGTTTCATCATAGCGCTTGATGGTTTTTGCGACTGCACTTGAAGAAACTTTCAAGGTTCTTGAAATTTTCCTGATTGACTGACCTTCATGTCTTAAAGTAATGATGGGCTGTCATTTCTCTTTGCTTATTTGAGCTGTTCTTGCCATAATATGGACTTGATCTTTTACCAAATAGGGCTATCTTCTGTATACCCCCCCTCTCTTGTCACAACACAACTGATTGTCTCAAACGCATTAATAAGGAAAGACATTCCACAAATTAACCTGAGGAATTTAATAATCCCATAACACTAGGCACACCTGTTAATTTAAATGCATTCCAGGTGACTACCTCTTGAAGCTGGCTGAGAGAATGCCAAGAGTGTGAATCTCAAATATTAAATATATTTTGATTTGTTTAACACTTTTTTGGTTACTACATGATTCCATAGGTGTGAATAGGTGTGTCCAAACTTTTGACTGGTACTGTAATGTTCTGAGAACCATATGTTTCTTAGAGCTTGGTGAAGGCGTGGTTGTATTTTGCATACAACCTTCCCACAACTTTTTGGGAATGGTGCAGGGTAGTTGTTAGGCATTGGAAAATTCTCAGCACATTTAAGGAACTTGACAAAAACAAATGTATTTTCTTGGTATTTCATTACTAACAGTTATTTAAAAACATTCCGTTCTTAGCATCAGCAAAACGTATTGAAATATTAAATAAAAGTTTTAAGGAAGTTATTCAATTAATACAATTTTACAGGAAAATAATCAATTAACCAGAGTAAATCATTCTCAAAACATCCCTGCAACCTAAAAATAAACGTTCCCAGGAAGTCAAAATGTTCACTTCTGTTTTCAGAATAAAAATTTTAAAAATCAGTTTTACCTGTCAGGAAAGGTATGGCTTTGTTCCCATAACCAATGTGAAACCAAAAACATACATTCCCACATTCCCAAGGCACCAAATGTCCTAGCTGGGTAGCCAGGATGAGAGTGGCAGCCTTATAGATTTTTTTTATTTTTTATTTAACCTTTATTTAACTAGGCAAGTCAGTTAAGAACAAATTCTTATTTACAATGATGGCCTACCCCGGGCCAAACCCTAACCCGGAGGGCAACAACCCAGCAGCAGGACCGCTACCTCTGCCTTTGTGCAAGGAGGAGCAGGAGGAGCACTCTTCTTTTTTTTCACATCTCATAATATTTCTTTTTTGGTCACCCCTGCTTGTCTTCATGGTTTGACCTTTAATGGCCATCTCCGACCCACTTAGGCTTATCTGGTATTGTGTAATCATAGAAACATGTTCGCATGTTACTGACCATCATGTACTGTAGATACGTCCCAGCAGGCTAAACTGATTGTTTTGCCTGCTGGAATGTGCATGATTCCTCAAATAGGACACATACACACAGTGTCGATACTTTTGGAGAATACACTACATTCTCCTCCAAGGGTTGTGATTGATGGTAGTTGTGTGATAAGGACAGATCTTACTGGAACGTAATAGGCATAATAGCAGGCATTTATTGAGGTCCACTGGTTATGTGCTTATGTATTAAGTATAGTCATTCCCTCTTAAAGACCTTTGTCATTATGAGATGATAGTGAGATTGGGAAAAATCCATATGCAGGCTGTCTCTTGCTTGATGAATTATTTAGATGCATCACACACAAAGTAGGCCTATTTGCCTATGCATAATGCAATACAGTAGGAATGGCTTTCCCTGAACTGTAATACAGTGAAACATACAGTACATAGGACTGGCATGGTGCATAATAAGCACATGTATATATGTTCCCAATAATGAAATGTAGTACAGTGCATTCAAAAAGTATTCAGACTCCTTGACTTTTTCCACATTTTGTTACATTACTGCCTTATTCTAAAATGTATTAAATCGTTTTCCCCCCTCATCAATCTACACACAATACCCCATAATGACAAAGCAAAAACAGGTTGAGATTTTTTTGCAATTGTATTGAAAATAACAATTTATATTTCGACTCTGTCAATCACCACATCCTCATCGGCAGACTCGACAGCCTTGGTTTCTCAAATGATTGCCTCGCCTGGTTCACCAACTACTTCTCTGATAGAGTTCAGTGTGTCAAATCGGAGGGTCTGTTGTCCGGGCCTCTGGCAGTCTCTATGGGTGTGCCACAGGGTTCAATTCTTGGACCAACTCTCTTCTCTGTATACATCAATGATGTCGTTCTTGCTGCTGGTGAATCTCTGATCCACCTCTAAGCAGACGACACCATTCTGTATACTTCTTTGGACACTGTTAACAACCCTCCAGGCGAGCTTCAATGCCATACAACTCTCCTTCCGTGGCCTCCAATTGCTCTTAAATACAAGTAAAACTAAATGCATGCTCTTCAACCGATCGCTGCCGGCACCTGCCCGCCTGTCCAACACTACTCTGGACGCCTCTGACTTAGAATATGTGGACAACTACAAATACCTAGGTGTCTGGTTAGACTGTAAACTCTCCTTCCAGACTCACATCAAACATCTCCAATCCAAAGTTAAATCTAGAATTGTCTTTCAATTTTGCAACACTCATCCTTCACTCATGCTGCCAAACATACCCTTGTAAAACTGACCATCCTGCAATATCGTCGACTTTGGCGATGTCATTTACAAAATAGCCTCCAATACCCTACTCAATAAATTGGATGCAGTCTATCACAGTGCCATCCGTTTTGTCACCAAAGCCCCATATACTACCCACCACTGCGACCTGTATGCTCTCGTTGGCTGGCCCTCGCTTCATACTCGTCTCAAAATCCACTGGCTCCAGGTCATCTACAAGACCCTGCTAGGTAAAGTCCCCCCTTATCTCAGCTCGCTAGTCACCATAGCAGCACCCACCTGTAGCACGCGCTCCAGCAGGTATATCTCTCTGGTCACCCCCGAAACCAATTCTTCCTTTGGCCGCCTCTCCTTCCAGTTCTCTGCTGCCAATGACTGGAACGAACTACAAAAATCTCTGAAACTGGAAACACTTATCTCCCTCACTACCTTTAAGCACCAGCTGTCAGAGCAGCTCACAGATTACTGCACCTGTACATAGCCCATCTATAATTTAGCCCAAACAACTACCTCTTTCCCTACTGTATTTATTTATTTATTTTGCTCCTTTGCACCCCATTATTTCTATCTCTACTTTGCACATTCTTCCACTGCAAATCAACCATTCCAGTGTTTTACTTGTTATATTGTATTTACTTCACCACCATGGCCTTTTTTGCCTTTACCTCCCTTATCTCACCTCACTTGCTCACATTGTATATAGACTTATTTTTCTACTGTATTATTTATTGACTGTATGTTTGTTTTACTCCATGTGTAACTCTGTGTTGTTGTATGTGTTGAACTGCTTTGCCTTACCTTGGCCAGGTCGCAATTGTAAATGAAAACTTGTTCTCAACTTGCCTACCTGGTTAAATAAAGGTGAAAAAAAAATAAAAAAATATCACATTTACATATATATTCAGACCCTTTACTCAGTACTTTGTTGAAGCACCTTTGGCAGCGATTACAGCCTCGAGTCTTATTGGGTATGACGCTACAACCTTGGCACACCTGTATTTGGGAAGTGTCTCCCATTCTTCTCTGCAGATCTTCTCAAGCTCTGTCAGGTTGGATTGGAGGTGTCGCTGCACAGCTATTTTCTGGTCTCATCAGAGATGTTCAATCGGTTTCAAGTCCGGGCTCTGCCTGGGCCATTCTCTGACATTCAGAGACTTGTCCTGAAGCCACTCCTGTGTTTTCTTGGCTGTGTGCTTAGGGTCGTTGTCCTGTTGGAAGGTGAACTTTCTCCCCAGTCTGAGGTCCTGAGCAGTCTGGATCAGATGTTCATCAAGGATCTCTCTGCACATTGCTCCGTTCATCTTTCCCTCGATCCTGACTAGTCTCCCAGTCCATGTCGCTGCAAACCATCCGCACAGCATAATGCTGTCACCACCATGATTCACTGTAGGGAGGGTGCCAGGTTTCCTCCAGAAGTGATGCTTGGGTTTCACCAGACCAGAAAATCTTGTTTCTCATGGTCTGAGAGTCCTTTAGGTGCCATTTGGCAAACCTCAGCCGGGCTGTCATGTGCCTTTTACTGAGGAGTGGCTTCCGTCTAGCCACTCTACCATAAAGGCTTGATTGGTGGAGTGCTGCAGAGATGGTTATCCTTCTGGATGGTTCTCCCATCTCCACAGAGGAACTCTGGAGCTCTGTCAGAGTGACCATCGGGTTCTTGGTCACCTTCCTGACTAAGGCCCAACTCTAGGAAGAGTCTTGGTGGTTCCAAAGTTCTTCCATTTAAGAATGATGGAGGCCACTGTGTTCTTCGGGGACCTTCAATGCAGCATACATGTTTTGTTACCCTTCCCCAGATCTGTCCCTGTCTCGGAGCTCTATGAACAATTCCTTCTACCTCATGGCTTGGTTTTTGCTCTGACATGCACTGTTAACTGTGGCACCTTATATAGACAGGTGTGTGCCTTTCCAAATCATGTCCAATCAATTGATTTTACCACAGTTGGACTCCAATCAAGTTGTAGAAACATCTCAAGGATGATCAATTGAAACAGGATGCACCTGAGCTCAATTTCAATGCTCATAGCAAAGGGTCTGAATACTTATGTAAATTAGGTATTTCTGTTTTTTATTTTTAATACATCAGCAAAATATTTTTTAAAACTGTTTTCGCTTCATCATTATGGGTTATTGTGTTTAGATTGAGGACAAAAAAATATTGAATCCATTTTAGAATAAGGCTGTAGCAATAGAATACTTTCTGAATGCAGTGTATATTAGTTTGGATTTCAGGCTACGACTTTATATAAAAAGAAGTGTATCAATGCCTCTCAACAAGATCAATGAATAAATTGATCAAGTTTATTGTTACTTCCTTATTTGAGAGCGAATCACACTACTTCACTATAATATCTTTCTTTGAAAATAGGAATATGCATTTTAAAGTATTATGACTATGTTAATGTATATATTTAATTTGTAGCATGCCTCATTCTTTTGTTAAAACATACATTTTAGTTTATCATAGCAAATATTACCAAAAAGTGATACCCTACATGACGATGTTAGTTGATGTAGCATATATGAGGATGTATAGATGTGAAATACAGTATATACAGTGCCTTGCGAAAGTATTCGGCCCCCTTGAACTTTGCGACCTTTTGCCACATTTCAGGCTTCAAACATAAAGATATAAAACTATATTTTTTTGTGAAGAATCAACAACAAGTGGGACACAATCATGAAGTGGAACGACATTTATTGGATATTTCAAACTTTTTTAACAAATCAAAAACTTAAAAATTGGGCGTGCAAAATTATTCAGCCCCTTTACTTTCAGTGCAGCAAACTCTCTCCAGAAGCTCAGTGAGGATCTCTGAATGATCCAATGTTGACCTAAATGACTAATGATGATAAATACAATCCACCTGTGTGTAATCAAGTCTCCATATGAATGCACCTGCACTGTGATAGTCTCAGAGGTCCGTTAAAAGTGCAGAGAGCATCATGAAGAATAAGGAACACACCAGGCAGGTCCGAGATACTGTTGTGAAGAAGTTTAAAGCCGGATTTGGATACAAAAAGATTTCCCAAGCTTTAAACATCCCAAGGAGCACTGTGCAAGCGATAATATTGAAATGGAAGGAGTATCAGACCACTGCAAATCTACCAAGGCCTGACCGTCCCTCTAAACTTTCAGCTCATACAAGGAGAAGACTGATCAGAGATGCAGCCAAGAGGCCCATGATCACTCTGGATGAACTGCAGAGATCTACAGCTGAGGTGGGAGACTCTGTCCATAGGACAACAATCAGTCGTATATTGCACAAATCTGGCCTTTATGGAAGAGTGGCAAGAAGAAAGCCATTTCTTAAAGATATCCATAAAAAGTGTTGTTTAAAGTTTGCCACAAGCCATCTGGGAGACACACCAAACATGTGGAAGAAGGTGCACTGGTCAGATGAAACCAAAATGGAACTTTTTGGCAACAATGCAAAACGTTATGTTTGGCGTAAAAGCAACACAGCTGAACACACCATCCCCACTGTCAAACATGGTGGTGGCAGCATCATGGTTTGGGCCTGCTTTTCTTCAGCAGGGACAGGGAAGATGGTTAAAATTGATGGGAAGATGGATGGAGCCAAATACAGGACCATTCTGGAAGAAAACCTGATGGAGTCTGCAAAAGACCTGAGACTGGGACGGAGATTTGTCTTTCAACAAGACAATGATCCAAAACATAAAGCAAAATCTACAATGGAATGGTTCAAAAATAAACATATCCAGGTGTTAGAATGGCCAAGTCAAAGTCCAGACCAAGTCAAAATCCAATCGAGAATCTGTGGAAAGAACTGAAAACTGCTGTTCACAAATGCTCTCCATCCAACCTCACTGAGCTCGAGCTGTTTTGCAAGGAGGAATGGGAAAAAATGTCAGTCTCTCGATGTGCAAAACTGATAGAGACATACCCCAAGCGACTTACAGCTGTAATCGCAGCAAAAGGTGGCGCTACAAAGTATTAACTTAAGGGGGCTGAATAATTTTGCACGCCCAATTTTTAAGTTTTTGATTTGTTAAAAAAGTTTGAAATATCCAATAAATGTCGTTCCACTTCATGATTGTGTCCCACTTGTTGTTGATTCTTCACAAAAAAATACAGTTTTATATCTTTATGTTTGAAGCCTGAAATGTGGCAAAAGGTCGCAAAGTTCAAGGGGGCCGAATACTTTCGCAAGGCACTGTATATTATATTGGCCATCTATGGCATTACCATTTCCCTGAAACCAATGTTGTACTGTTTTTTTCCCCCCTCTCTATTGTCATTTCATGCTGATGAAGGCCAGGGATCTCGTCCAAATATCAATGGTAAATAAAAACTATACTACCTCAAGAGAACTATATCATACAACATATAGAGCATTGCAAACATGATATGACCAGATATGACTGTACAAAACTGTACTACATATATTTTGGGGCGGCTGTCCAAAACCCAATCTTCAGCTCTTTTTCAATGACCTCTTAGAAAAATGGTGCTACCTTTTTGGTTGTAAATGTACAGTATATAGGACAGCTTATAAAAACTGTACGGCATATATAGAGCTTTACAAATATAAATGACCAAAGTTGCACCATCCAAAGAAACCCCTCGGTAACATGTTCTATGAGGCATACACATAATGACTTCTAAGGGAATTTATAATGAGTTATATTACATGTTATGGTGCATTATAACACTTATTTTAAGTTGTTAGAACAACTCTTACAGAGATGACATGGCAGAATGTATATGTGCTGTACTGTGTCTGTGTGGCTTTCTCCTCACTAATGGAAAGCAATATAGGCTGGCATGCCTATAGGATGTTAGACAACAACATATTCATATGGAAATATTTGAAGGGCCTGGTCTGTAGGCTCTACAAGTTAAATATTATTATTATTATTATTATTATTACTACATCCCCAGAGGAGGTGTTGCCCTTCTTCCTGTCAATAATCTAATCATAAAGGAAAACTAGAGCAGATTGTCTTAGTTGTTCAGAGATTCATTGTCATGAAAGAGGCATTGTAAATGATTGTAAGAAATATCTTCCATTTCTTTCATTCTTCATCTCAATTCGGTAGCCTATTGTCATCCCGACCCACCTCTGTATCTTACCATTCTTTGTTCTCATCATGATCTCTGTTCTACTTTTACTTGTCCTTTACACTTGTTCTGTGCAGTAAATGGGTTTGGCTGTTCAAACACCTCATGCAACTGATGCTGAGAGTGTATATTATGTCCCCTCTGCTGATTTACAGAACTCTCATGCATTGTGTGGATGCGTGCGTGCGTGCCTGCGGATACTACATATTTTGTAAAGATGGCTAGTGTTGCACATATTTAGAGCTTGTGTCATTTCATTTATAGTTGAAACTTTAAATTGTATTCTTTTCAAGGGATAATTTAAATTCTGTCATGATACTGGCAGTTCTTAGATATCACCAATCTGTTAGCCATTGCTAAAACCAGGTTCAGCAAACAGTCGATTTATCTTTCTCCCTCCAGCCTCCTCCTGCTATCTACGACAAACAGCTGGATGAGAGAGAACACTCTATCGATGAATGGAAAGGTAAACATGTCATATTCCTTTATAGTTACTAATTCTATTGCTATGGATGCCTCTTTTGGGAGTATCTCTGAATAAGGTAGGATCTCTGAATAAAAGCTAAATTATTTGTAAGTTGTAACGTTTGTGTTCTCTAGGGAGACAATTCCCAACTTACATTCACTACTTTTCTCTATTCTCTTGTGTATCTAGTTACCTACTGTAGAAGCTTGTCAACAATTAAGTATTCCTATCTGTTTTCTATTTGTTTATGTTTACTAACTTTGTATATTAACATTTCCAATGACCTTGTAGCCTTTCCATTGTAATTAGACTTACAACAAGAGACAGCTAAAGCAGAGAATAGATTTCTGTGCTGGTATTTTAATGTTTTTTCCTCCCCTTTTCTTTTGGTCTCTCCCTCTCCTTTCTCTCTCTCATGCTCACTCTCTCTCTCTTTTCAGAACTAATCTACAAAGAGGTGATGAACTTTGAGGAGAGGACGAAGAACGGGGTGGTGAAGGGACAACCCTCTCCCTCAGGTACTCTCAGTGCATAACCTAGTCCCTCTGTAAGTTGATTTAATAATACTGTATAATCACTGGGGTCTTCTTGTAACAGAAATCCATCTGTGCGTTGACCCATGCGTCTTTGTCTCCCATCTTGTTTTCCCGAGACAAATATAATTGATAGGCTACATAAGTGTTATATCTGTAGGAATTTGTAGCTGAGTAATTATATCTGTATGTAAAAGTATCCATCTAAACCAGGGGTGGGCAACTCCAGTACTAGAGGGTGTGATTAGTGTCACACTTTTTCTCCATCCCTATCCAACACAGCTGATTTTCAATTGCATTATAATCTGAAGATCATGATTAGGTGATTATTTGAGTCAGGTGTGTTAGCTGGGGCAAAACTGTGACACCAATCAGGCCCTCGGGGACTGGAATTGCCCACCCCTGATCTAAACTGTAGATTTGGTCATTTTTGACCAAACTTGCATGTTTTGTGTATGTTTAGTGATTCATCTTTAATTGAATGGTATTACTGTATGCAATTAAGTGTTAAGAAAGATATCCGTGACTCCACTCTATATTGAGTAACAGAGCAGTGTTAATGTGGATTGATTAAAAAGGTTGCTATCCACCTACTCTCTGCAAATATCATGTAGGCTGTTTTTTTTCTTCACATCTGTGTACGCACTGTCACATATCATGATTTAAGGCTGGGGTCCTTGGTCCATACTCTTCTAGATAGCACTAGAACTCATCTCATTTTCAGTAAAAAATAAAATATTGGAGTGTTTACCAAAGCGGCAGCTGCGTGTCATTCACCTGTATGGCCACTGTGGAGCAGTGTGGAATCATGATGGCACAGTATTGGTAACATTATTATGGCGTCCATCCAGAGTCTAGTGTTGCTGAGAGAGGAAAACAACTTGCCTGTTTTCTGGATGTATCTACAGAGGGAACCCCTTACATGCCTGTTATGGGCTCTTGGACAGTGATAAGGCTAAACTGCTACCTTGGGATTGATTTAATACACAGTGTGATACTGTAGCTCTCTCCCTTCACTGTCTCTCATCTCTCTACCTCTCTCTGTCTCCCTTCCTCTCTAGAACTCTGCAATTAAGCAGATGGGTATTCCTAGTGCTGAGGACAGACACAGTGCAGCTGAAGAGCCCCAGATGGCAATATTTCACAGCAGTAGTAGTACCAGGCTCTAAAGCACTGCCTTTCAGCACCACTTGGCTCAGGGCTTACATAGATGGATAGCATTAGAGTAAGCATGTTATTCTGTTATTGGACACAATCAATGTATGAACCCATAAATGGTGATTTTGCCTCCTTGTTTTATTGGAGGTCAGATTAAATGTATTCCACTGTCCTATAATCACGTGCCTCCCACTGCTACAGACACAAACAGGAGATTAATGGTCTGCCTACATATCACCGCACCATTGGCATGCTCTGGACCGAGAGGGATCGTTTTAGCAAGCCTTAGCAAACTCACTTTTTTCTCTTAACTGGCTTGTTACATTTACATTTTAGTAGACAGATACAGAGCGACTTACTGTAGTGAGTGCATACATTTTTCATACTTGTCCCCCATTGGGAATCGAACCCACAACTCTGGTGTTGCAAGTGTCATGCTTTACCAAGTGAGCCACACATGTCCAGGTACATCTTTTGTATCTGGTCATCTTTCTCATTCTTCGCAGTCTGATGCTTTGTCTAGGACAAAGACTTGAGATTTGCTAGCTACCTACGATAGTTTAACGCCACAGATTCAACAGGAAGCTTAAATGTCTGCTCCGGGAAGATAGGAGCATACAAAGAAATAAAACTGTTCTATTGCTATGGGAGCATAGGGCTTTTACAAGAACCAAACAACTGTTGTGTTCCTACTTGCTTAAATATTTGTATCTTTAGTTTAAAATTCTGCTCTTTAACTTGGTCAGTTTCCCAAACTCGGTCCTAGGGCCCCTCATCTATTTGTTTTCTGCTAATGTTTTTAGACAACCATGTCATAGGGGGCAAGGGGTTACCCATTATGCCATACCATGTTATGCTGGTGTCAATTCCAGCCCGGGAAAACAGAACGAGCTCAATCCGATTTTAATCTACAAGAAATTATAGATAGGGCTATTTCATTTAACTTCAGAGCAAATGGCTCTATCTAATCCTCTAAAGGAAAGATTAATGAGGACCTCTTGAGTTCTGCATATTACAATAAGATGTCTTATGGCTTATGGGGCGGTATGAGCCACAGTCTAGGGGGTTATTGTCCTTTTTAAGAAAAACAGAATGGGTCTTCTGGGTCTGGGGCAGTTTCTGACTAGAAAGGATTTCATTGTATATTGAGCTGAGCCTAGGGGATAGTTTAGAGGAGAATGCTTTATAAGATTCAATAGGGAAGCCATCAGGCCCAGGAGCTTTACTGCTCTGCATGGACTGGATTGCCAGAGTAGCTTCATCATCACTTATTGAGGCATCCATGTTAGTTTGTTCATCTGAGATGAGACAGGGGATGTCCAGATTGTCTAGAAATGCATGCATACGAGATGTGTCAGGAAGAGCCACTGACGAGTAAAGAGCAGAGTAGAATTGCTTAAATTGATTGTTGATTTATTTGGGATTGGTAGAAGTTAAATCAGCTGCAACACACATTTCAGGTATGGTGCTGCTAGCAGCGGATTGTCGAAGCTGGTGAGATAACAACTTGCCAGCTTTCTCACCGTGTTCATAAAATGTCTGCCTCGACTTAAACAGAAGCTGCTCCGCTTGTTCAGTGGAAATATTGTCAAATTCCGATTGGTGTAGCAGTCTCTTTGTAGAGTTCAGGAATCGGAGAAGAGGCATATCTGTTGTCCACATCTAGAATGAGTTGAGATCGCTCCGATAAGCGTTTAGTGCGCTGTTTATTGTCATACGCTGTGTATGAAATAATTTGGCCCCTTAGATATGCTTTTAACGACTCCCACACAGTAGAGTGAGACACGTCAGGAGTGCACTATAATACACTGCTCAAAAAAATAAAGGGAACACTTAAACAACACAATGTAACTCCAAGTCAATCACACTTCTGTGAAATCAAACTGTCCACTTGGGAAGCAACACTGATTTCACATGCTGTTGTGCAAATGGAATAGACAACAGGTGGAAATTATAGGCAATTAGCAAGACACCCCCAATAGAGGAGTGGTTCTGCAGGTGGTGACCACAGACCACTTCTCAGTTCCTATGCTTTCTGGCTGATGTTTTGGTCACTTTTGAATGCTGGCGGTGCTTTCACTCTAGTGGTAGCATGAGACTGAGTCTACAACCCACACAAGTGGCCCAGGTAGTGCAGCTCATCGAGGATGGCACATCAATGCAAGCTGTGGCAAGAAGGTTTGCTGTGTCTGTCAGCGTAGTGTCCAGAGCATGGAGGCGCTACCAGGAGACAGGCCAGTACATCAGGAGACGTGGAGGAGGCCAACAACCCAGCGGCAGGACCGCTACCTCTGCCTTTGTGCAAGGAGGAGCAGGAGGAACACTGCCAGAGCCCTGCAAAATGACCTCCAGCAGGCCACAAATGTGCATGTGTCTGCTCAAACGGTCAGAAACAGACTCCATGAGGGTGGTTTGAGGGCCCAATGTCCACAGGTGGGGGTTGTGCTTACAGCCCAACACCGTGCAGGACGTTTGGCATTTGCCAGAGAACACCAAGATTGGCAAATTCGCCACTAGCGCCCTGTGCTCTTCACAGATGAAAGCAGGTTCACACTGAGCACATGTGACAGATTCTGGAGACGCCGTGGAGCACGTTCTGCTGCCTGCAACATCCTCCAGCATGACCGGTTTGGCGGTGGGTCAGTCATGGTGTGGGGTGGCATTTCTTTGGGGGGCCGCACAGCCCTCCATGTGCTCGCCAGAGGTAGCCTGACTGCCATTAGGTACCGAGATGAGATCCTCAGACCCCTTGTGAGACCATATGCTGGTGCGGTTGGCCCTGGATTTCTCCTAATGCAAGACAATGCTAGACCTCATGTAGCTGGAGTGTGTCAGCAGTTCCTGCAAGAGGAAGGCATTGATGCTATGGACTGGCCCGCCCGTTCGCCAGACCTGAATCCAATTGAGCACATCTGGGACATCATGTCTCGCTCCATCCACCAAAGCCACGTTGCACCACAGACTGTCCAGGAGTTGGTGGATGCTTTAGTCCAGGTCTGGGAGGAGATCCCTCAGAAGACCATCCGCCACCTCATCAGGAGCATGCCCAGGCGTTGTAGGGAGGTCATACATGCACGTGGAGGCCACACACACTACTGAGCCTCATTTTGACTTGTTTTAAGGACATTACATCAAAGTTGGATCAGCCTGTAGTGTGGTTTTCCACTTAAATTTTCAGTGTGACTCCATGTCCAGACCTCCATGGGTTGATAAATTTGATTTCCATTGATAATTTTTGTGTGATTTTGTTGTCAGCACATTCAACTATGTAAAGAAAAAAGTATTTAATAAGAATATTTCATTCATTCAGATCTAGGATGTGTTATTTTAGTGTTCCCTTTATTTTTTTGAGCAGTGTATAAATAAAATGTAAAAAACTGCTAAAAACAACAAAATACCCAGAAGAAAACCTTGGACCCCCATGCTTGCCTTACCTCTGTTGGAAGGCTGCATCTACCTCTCCTAGACTAGAGCAAAATACTACCATGTTAAACCGAACCTCAGTAGAGCTCTATCTAGGGTGAACACAATCAAGTTTACACATAGGGAAGGGATTCTATAGGGAACCACCTCGGTTACCTTATGTATCTTATGCAATATACATATTTGAAGGATAATAAAAAATATATATTTAAAAAAAGGAGGCATATATCCCCCAACCCCATCCACTTGGGATGACTTTAAAAAATCTATTTTTTTTAAATGATTGGAAAACAAACCCAGTATAATTCAACATTTGTATAAATGTAACCCTCGGTTAAACATCCTAACAAGCCAGAACACCGACAAACGTTTATTAATCTTAAAAGCATAACTGTCTACTCACCAAACTCTTGCTTACAAGATGAAACTTAAGACAAACAGGACTGCCTATTGAAAGACATTTGCCTCAAATATATTTATATTGTATTAGAAATGGTCTGGCTACTATCCATACTGTGTACCTACAGTGCATTCAAATACTGTACTGTACTATACTGTCCTGTAGCCTAAGCATGTCTGTATGTTTGCAGAAATTCATCACCATCTAGTGATAAAAAGTTGCACATGAATGCTGAAATGTCACCCTGGTCTGTAATGTTTCCAAAGACAGGTAGGTAGATAGGGAACTACATCTTTTAACATAAAAGTATTACATTCTTATTATTACACTAATGTGATATTATTGTATTTAAGGAGATAGCCGACAGAGTACCCCAGCCTTAACTCGCCTCTCACCTATCTGGTGACACACTGTGATGTGTTTGTATGTAGGGTTCTGGGTGTACTATTTGGTTGTGTTGTGACCGAGTGTCCAGTTTTTGTGTGGGGTTATGTGTCACAATAAGGGTTGTGACTGACTGAGAATGTCCGGTAGTGTCTGTGGCAGGGCTGGGGTCAATTCCATTAAAATTCCAGTCAATTCAGAAGGCAAACGGAATTCCAATTCCACATTTTTCTAATTGAAAAGCACTGAAGTAAAATTGGAATTGGAATTTCAGTGTACTTCCTTAGTTCCTCTTAGTTCGTTGTAACCCGGCTGTCTGTTGATTCCCTCAGCACAGGTGCAGCCGTGAACAGCAGTGGTGAGAGCCTCCCTTCCCCCTCCGTCAACGATATCTCCTCCATGTCCACCGACCAGACCCTGGCCTCAGACACTGACAGCAGCCTGGAGACCTCCGCAGGACACCTGGGGTGTTGCAGGTGACTAGCAGCCTGCCTGCGCAACCCAATGTTCTTCAGAAGGTGAAACGCAATGTCCAAACAACCAACCAACCCACCAAAACCTGAAAAAAAACAAAGATTATTCAAAATAAAAAAAGTATCATATTAAAAGGGATTTAAGAAAACGTAAAGAATAATGATTGTGAAAGTTAAGCTTGCATTTTCATTCAAAAAGAAAAAACAATGAAATATGAACTTCTTGTTACTTTACTTATACACCCCATCCCCCCCAAAAAAATATGGCACCATTAAAAAAAATTTAAAAAATACTGAGACAGTCATCTTTCTGTGAAGTGTAAATTGACTGGCTGCTGGTAACCCAAATTCCTTGCAGGTGCCTGTGCTTCAGTCGATGTGGCAAAGTGGGCCCTTTTCATACATTACTGTACAGCAATATTCACTGCTCAAAAAATAAAGGGAACACTAAAATAACACATCCTAGATCTGAATGAATGACATTCTTATTAAATACTTTTTTCTTTACATAGTTGAATGTGCTGACAACAAAATCACACAAAAATTATCAATAGAAATCAAATTTATCAACCCATGGAGGTCTGGATTTGGAGTCACACTCAAAATTAAAGTGGAAAACCACACTACAGGCTGATCCAACTTTGATGTAATGTCCTTAAAACAAATCAAAATGAGGCTCAGTAGTGTGTGTGTGGCCTCCACGTGCCTGTATGACCTCCCTACAACGCCTGGGCATGCTCCTGATGAGGTGGCGGATGGTCTCCTGAGGGATCTCTTCCCAGACCTGGACTAAAGCATCCTCCAACTCCTGGACATGGATGGATGGAGCGAGACATGATGTCCCAGATGTGCTCAATTGGATTCAGGTCAGGCGAACGGGCGGGCCAGTCCATAGCATCAATGCCTTCCTCTTGCAGGAACTGCTGACACACTCCAGCCACATGAGGTCTAGCATTGTCTTGCATTAGAAGGAACCCAGGGCTAACCACACCAGCATATGGTCTCACAAGGGGTCTGAGGATCTCATCTCGGTACCTAATGGCAGTCAGGCTACCTCTGGCGAGCACATGGAGGGCTGTGCGGCCCCCCAAAGAAATGCCACCCCACACCATGACTGACCCACCGCCAAACCGGTCATGCTGGAGGATGTTGCAGGCAGCAGAACGTTCTCCACGGCGTCTCCAGACTGTCACGTGCTCAGTGTTTTTTATGGGGTGTCTTGCTAAATGGCTATAATTTCCACCTGTTGTCTATTCCATTTGCACAACAGCATGTGAAATGTATTGTCAATCAGTGTTGCTTCCTAAGTGGACAGTTTGATTTCACAGAAGTGTGATTGACTTGGAGTTACATTGTGTTGTTTAAGTGTTCCCTTTATTTTTTTGAGCAGTGTATAAACCTCCATTCACTTTCCCCTATGTGACTGTATTACTATGTTTTAATAACCTCTAGGTTTGGTCCTTGGGTTTGTCTCTTGTGTGGGTGACAAATTGGTGTGTTTTCATGTGATTATTTCCGGAGGTGTTAGTGCTAGTGCTCGACACTGCATAGCACCCCCGCCCTTTGTAAATATGTAATTCTGTACAGCTGTGTGAGACACAGACAGACAGACAGACAGACAGACAGACAGACAGACAGGCAGGCAGACAGGCAGGCAGACAGGCAGACAGGCAGGCAGGCAGGCAGGCAGGCAGGCAGGCAGGCAGGCAGGCAGTACTGGATGTTCTTCTATAGCACACCTTGCCACATGACATCACCACCTTGACCCCTGACATTTGACCCCTAACCTTTCACCTTAGTTTGACCCCTTGCCTTTTAGTCCTGCTGCATGATTACAAAAGCTAACACAAATTATATGATAAATTACAACTATAAATACTTTTGTTTATAATACCATTTAACGTAATTGAACTTCTTTTCAACCATATTGGTGACAAAACCTGTGGATGGGGAGCTTCGGTTGATGATGGATATATAAATATACATACAGTGTGTGATCTTCTGCAGGAGCAGGGCTGAGCAGGTTTGGGTTCAATTCAGTCAATTCTGAATGTCAACTGAAATTCCAATTCCACATTTCTCATGGAAATGCATTTTTTATTTTTTTATTTTATCTTTATTTAACTAGGCAAGTCAGTTAAGAACAAATTCTTATTTTCAATGACGTCCTAGGAACAGTGGGTTAACTGCCTTGTTCAAGGGCAGAACAATAGATTTTACCTTGTCAGCTCTGGGATTCGATCTTGCAACCTTTCGGTTACTAGTCCAACGCTCTAACCACTAGGCCAGGAAAATTGGAATAAGAACTAGAATTGACTGAATTGAAATGTAAATTCACCCAAACCCTGTTGCTGAGCTGGAACCTTAAGTTCTCGTAGTTGGTTTGTGTTTTTGTGAAATGAAATCTCTTCTGACTGCATCCCTGCACCACTCCACTGTCTGTGGACAGTCCCACCCACAGCCTTGCATGTCATTCCCAATGTCACCTAACCACAACCAGGAAGGTCACTCACTCTGTTTCTGTGTCACTACTGTGGTGTAAAGAAGAGTAGTTCAGGAGACAGTCGCCTTATATGTGTATTACTGTCGGAAGCACAGAACGGTTTGGGGGGGGGGGTTACCTCATAGTTTCGTTTTTAGTTTTGTTCCTCAAATGGCATCCATTTTAATTTACATTGAATGAGTACTACCTTAATGCCATATATTGTCAAAAGGGAAGCCGGTGATATATCGACTACCTATAAAACCAGTAATGTTAAATATAATTTTTGACTGTATTATTGATTTATTTATTATTTTCATTGACTGAATCAGAATAATGGGAAGTGCCTTGTTTGGAATTATGCCGTTTCCTCATCTTAGATATACAACGATGCGTGCACTGAAATTAAGCTACAGATTGACGGACCCCATTACTGAGATGCTGAATTTAGGTATTATTTGAAGTAGAATCTGAAGTTGGTGTCTGTTAGGATTGCAATATTTATGGTAACTTTCCCAAAATTCTGGGTTTTTCCGTAAATATCAGTTGGAGGATTCCCAGTTGGAAGATTCCCTCACTGATTATTCCCCTTGTCCAACCAGGATTTTCTGGAAAACCTGGACATTTTTTGGAAAGTTACCAGAAATGTTGAAACCCGAGTGTCTAGCGTGTCCTGTTCAATCTGATTCTGCATGATTTCACACCCATTGTCTGCACATACTGTAGATGCACATAGTCACCACTACTGACCGATGCCCATGTCCTCCCTATTGGAACTATACTACGACCATTACCATGTTATTGTTGCATCTTTGAATAACTAAATAATGTAGAATTTAAACCTACTTTTTAAAACACAATGGACTTGTTATCAGATAGTCATCATCATATAAATGTTCTTCTGACCTATATAGTTACCTAGCAACTGAGCAGAATACCTCCTAATTTGTATGGTTTTGGTTTGTATCTGTAAATGTCTTATTTGATCAGTGTCCTTACATTTCAATAAAGGGATGAAATCATCCGTTTTACTTTTGTTTGTATACTGTATATAAGCATGAGATCCATACGTAGTAGATACGCATGAGATCCATACGTAGTTTAATCTACTACACTTCTAGATTAAGCACAGTTTACAGAAACATTGGGAGATTGGTTGGGATAGCAGCAATGTTTCATTGTGTGCATTTGTCTTGTTATTATGACATTCAAATTGTTAAGGCATTCCTGCATGTTTGTTGCAAGCCAGTGCATTAGCAAAAATGTATAACTTTCTTGCTTGCATGGACAACACCATATAAATACTGTAAATAGATAGTATGTCATAATTAATAAAAACCTATAGAAGTAATATTGATAGTCACATTTCAATTAGAATTACACCCGTATTTCTAATGTCTCCATACTGTAAATAAGTGGGCAATTACTTGTAAGTACTGTATACAGTACAGTACACTTCAAAGAGCCAAGCATACGCTTTAAAGAGCTAATAAAGTGCTAAACGGGGGTTCTGAGATGTATCCAGGATAGGGCTCGGCTTCCCGTTCACAGGCTCTAAGAAATGTTTTAGAACAGGGTAGAACTTTAATGTATATAATATTTTAGATCAATTACCAACAATTTTCTTACGACTGGTTTATGCTTGCCCTACAAAGGCAAAACTCAGTAACTACAAATTTGGTCAAAAATCTTTGATCTGTTGAAATGGCCAGGTATATTATCTAAAGAAATTTGAAGATGTTTTTGTTATTGTATGCGTAGGATAAAAAGTTCACAACAAATAAACATTTTTGCATTTAATGATCGTCCCTGTACAGTTTTAGTTGTTAGTGAGAGATTCAGTCTTTCAAAACAAGGACCCGCTTCACTTCGGTAATAATAATTACAAACGTGTGGGTTCTTATATTTAAAAACATCCAGTGGAAAATGTACAACAGCACATCATGCTTCTGTCTGATTTGTGTGTAGTATTAACTAATTTCCACCATACTGCTCTACAAAGTCAAAATGCTGTATCTACACCATTTTTTTACTGCAAAATCTGACTTCAAAGTAGTTTTCTGTCTAGACAGATGGCAATTTCTGATACTCCATGATATATTCTGATCAACTGGCTTGTTCTTGTGTCAGGAAACGAAATACCACATTAAATCAGAAAAGTAAATGTTCTAAAATGCTGGAAGTGGGCCTATTTTATTCCAACTGCTTCTTTTAGACAGCCAGCACATCAGTATGTACTGTAGGTGTCAGAAATCAATGTAAACGATGTGGTTTCCTACTATACCTATGACTTCCAATAAATCAGCATTTGTCAGCTGAATTTAATGGGAAAAGGCATGTGGACAAAGGGCGTTATTTTAACAATGTTCTCAGATGTTTTGGGCCTTAACTTTGTACACTACGTTATGAGGACCCTCAGGGCAGAGGAGTCAATGTAAGGGTTTTCTTTAAACTGTTGCGTGTTCTTGTTATGTACATTTAACAGTATCGTGGTAGAGTATGTCATTGGAAATATGATGAGGGGTATATACAGTGTATTTGTGTACAGTCACATTAAAACTAGAATTAGACTTGGTTGGGACATTATGGTTGGGGAAGGGGTATCAATACAGAATGATAATTTCTGTAATTTGAACTGAAAGTGTTTGTGAAAGACATACCACACAAAAGCTTTGACTAAATTAAATGTAAAAATTAAATTTTGCCTTTACAGTTAATTAATTGTCCACGAGGCCTGTCTGCATTGCTCAACCGTTGTATTTATGCCATAAGATTTCTGGCATAACATTCATCCAAAATATCTTTGACTAATTTCAAATGAGTCTATCCTAGTCATTGAAACAACAATGCTAGTGTCCATTATTACTTCTCGATGATCATACTATAACAGTGCAAGAAACAATTATTATAGTTAAACCAAGGGGCTGATGTTGTGAATAGCTAATAATGTTAGGAACAGAACAGATTATAGTAGATGTTGAGAGTTGTTATGTGAAGTTGAAATCTAAACAGATGATTTGGTTCATCTGAATCAGGGCATTTCAGATTTTTTTCCCATTCCTTCTCTTTTTCTGATGTAAGTTAGTGAACCATTTAGTTGACATGATAGTTATCACTTTGAAAATAATTTATCTTGTTCACGCTGACGATCGATCTCAAGCTCCAAAGGCTAGCAATTCCAATCAAATAAAACAAACAAAGAAAATGGTTCAAAAGATAAAAAAAATAACTGAAACCTGTTTAAAACACTTAACATTTTAAAAGTACAGTGTATGTAAAAAAAAAAATGTATATGATTGAAAATAAACTAACTTTGAACTTGGGAATGAGTATGCTTTTTTTATCTTGAGAATGTTTCTATCTGTGTGTGTGTGCACACTATTGTCGTTGGCCTTACAGTGCTGCCTCCTGTTCATCTCCCATATCTCCCTTAGAAACAGGGCGGAGTTGGCATGACAACAAAGTTTCTTGTTGAGTTTGGTATGGCCCAAATAGCACCCAGTGTTGTTGCGGAGACCTTATCATGAGTCATGACTGCAGTGAAATTCTACATGACCACTGAGTCACGGTAATCTTCTCTGCACATGCGTTAGTAGTACCCAGCTCGCTAACAATCATCAGGTTGCTAATGGCCTGGTGCTCAGGGCTCTATTGTCACTCTAACCACTCTGACATCATCAAAACATCATCTTAGTCCATGCCCCTCTGACATTGCTCGTCCATATATGAAAGAAGTTCAACAACAGGTTGAAACTGAGTGGAAAACAGGTTTTGAAACATCCACAAAAAACATAACACAATGAAACAGCAGAAAAACAAACAAATTGGTCTAGCCTAAATTTTGAATAGCCTAGAAAAAGGGAATTTTTTTATATTTTCATAATTAATAGGCTGACACATTACCTTTAGCAACAGAATATCTCCCCATCGTGCGTTTCTCATCCCCTCTCTCCATTCGTTTCTCCAGTGGGTCTGTCAACAGTTTAATGAAATATGTTTAGTTGTGAAAACATGTTACTATCGATGTTCCCATACAGATTTCACTTGGTTTCCCAAATTAAGCACTGGGTAGCTGCAGGAACAGGGTTGGAGAGCCCATGGTCAGCGAAATAACAGGAGTAACAGGAGTAGCCCTGACATTAGTGAAAAACGTAATGGTGGGAAAGTGGCCTCCTTTCGCTATTCCAGGGCATATGGATGACGTCTTTTTTGTTCATGCCCATTTCATAATGGGTCATATTAGGGGGGTGCTCCCTCTGCTGTTTCCTGAAGTCCACAATCATCCTTTGTTTTGTTGACGTTGAGGTTATTTTCCTGGCACCACACTACAAGAGCCCTCAACCTACAGGGAGGAGGTGAGGGCTCTGGGAGTGTGGTACCAGGAATATTCCACACTCCCAGAGCCCTCAGCTCCTCCCTGTAGGCTAAGGGCTCTGGGAGTGTGGTGCCAGGAAAATGACCTCTCACTCAATGTCAACAAAACAAAGGAGATGATTGTGGACTTCAGGAAACAGCAGAGGGAGCACCCCCCTATCCACATTGAAGGGACAGCAGTGGAGAAGGTGGAAAGCTTCAAGTTGGTCCACACACACAGTCCACCCGCAACAGTGCCTCTTCAACCATAAGAGGCTGAAGAAATGTGGCTTGGCACCTAAAACCCTCAAACTTTTACAGATCCACAATTGGGAGCATCCTGTCGGGCTGTATCACCGCCTGGTACAACTGCAGCCTCCGCAACTGCAGGGCTTTCCAGAGGGTGGTGCGGTCTGCCCAACGCTTCACAGGGGGCAAACTACCTTCCCTCCAGGACACCTACAGCACCTGATGTCATAGGAAAGCCAAAAATGTAATCAAGGACAACAACCACCAAAGCCACTGCCTGTTCACCCCGCTATCATCCAGAAGGCGAGGTCAGTAGAGGTGTATCAAAGCTGGGGCCGAGCGACTGAAAAACATTAAGGCCATCAGACTGTTAAATAGTCATCACGAGCACATTAGAGGCTGCTGCCTATATACATAGACTGGCCACTTTAATAAATGGATCACTAGTCACTTTAATAATGTTTACATATCTTGCATTACTCATCTCACATGTACATATATGCTGTATTCCATACTATTCTACTGTATCTTAGTCCATGCCCCTCTGACATTGCTCGTCCATATATTTATATATTCTTAATTCCATTCCATTACTTAGATTTCTGTGTATTCTGTATATGTTGTGAAATTGTTAGAAATTACTTGTTAGATATTACTGCGCTGTCGGAGCTAGACACACAAGCATTTCGCTACACCCGCAATAAAATCTGCTAAACACGTGTTTGTGACCAATAAGATTTGACTTAAAGACGAGATTAAATTGAGAAACGTCTGATGGGTGAACATATGATCACTTGATGAGAGAACAGTGTGTGCAACCTGAGACAAGGAACAGAGCGCAAGCTTTATTTGCAACTTTCCAAAATCATCAATAGCCGATAGATGCATCATGCAGCCCATATATCTTTTGATTTCTAAGGCATTCTATAGTTTGTATCATTCATGGCTAAAGTTGCCAAATAACTCTAAATCTAGCATATAGGACCTGTTTCAAATACTCAGTATAGCCAATTCATATGCGTACTCTTGCTCCGGAATGGGAAAAATATCCTCTCTATTTTATTCAGTTAAGTTCAGTTATATTCTTCTTACTTTAAAATCATATAATATAAAATGGCACCGGACTTAAGCATATCGTATTTGCTAAATGAATAAGTCTATGGCATGGCGCATAGCCAGATAACATGCAGTAGGCCAACTCATATTCTGTTCTTCTGAAATATTTTTTTTTCTTTAGACCTGCCTAAAATAAATAATGGTTTTATGGTGATGGTGTTTATTCAATTGATTTATTCAACTTTTTTTTAAAGTAGATGTTCCAAAGGCGTGCATCAGTGGCTTGTATGCTTGGAGGCCTAGAGAACGTGGTTATGTTAATTAACGGTCAATTCCTGTGAGACCAGAAGGCTTTTGCATGACAATAACAGGCTGACAAAATGGCATACCGCCACAGCCTTTTCAACCTTTGTTATCCTTAATAGAACCAACCTAGGAGTGTTGGGAGTGTTTAGCCCATTAACATGTGGCCAAGCGAGGAGTGATAGGGCTCTATTCAATCTGTATTGCTGAAGCGTTACAGATTGTGCAATAGAAATGTAAAGGTAATTTCTGACTGAGACTGCATATGCAACACTTAGTACCTTGAATGCGGTCTCCGCTAATGGGGCCTTTAAATTTCAATCGCGCTGCAAAGCTGAACTTCAGTACCAGTCAAAAGTTTGGACACCTTCTCATTCAAGGCTTTTTCTTACTTTTACTATTTTCTACATTGTAGAATAATAGTGAAGACATCTAAACTATGAAATAACACATATCCTGTAGTAACCAAAAAGGTGTTAAACAAATCTAAATATATTTTAGATTTGAGATTGTTCAAAGTAGCCACCCTTTCCCTTAATGACAGCTTTGCACACACTTGGCATTCTCTCAACCAAAGTTGAAGCACAAGCACTCTGCTACACCCGAAATAACATCTGCTAAACACGTGTATGTAACAAATAACATTTGATTTGATTTAGAAAGTGTGTCCCCTCAGGCCTGGAGCGAAGCAAAAGTCATTCCTCTACTTAAGAATAGTAAAGCTGTCATGCTGGTATAAAGGATTTTGGAGACAGGTGCAGGAATACACCCAAAACAAACATGTATGCAAAAACACTGGGCTGTACCCAAACAAAAGAGCGAGGGTAAATCTTGTTGACCGACACGGGACGATACCCATAATACACAGTATATAAAGCACGTAGCATAACAGCTGCACCAACGCATAGGTACTCACACCACCAACAGACATGGAAACAATAATCGACCCCACCATGGTGAACAAAGGTCACATTTTTACAAATACAATCAGTGGGAATAGGGGCAAGGTGTGTGCAATGAAAGTTTCAGGGGGATCTGTGACAAAAGACCCCTTTACTGGCTCAAATATCTGACCAAGCAGCCTGTTATCAACCCTTAGTAAACTTTTTACTTTCAGCATGCCTATAGGGAAGGACATTTAACAAGCACAGCACATAGCACAAATGACCAATGGTTGACTGAGAGAAATTGATGATAAAAAGAATGTGTGTGTGTTCTGTGTTATTATGACTTAGAAGTGTCAACCTGATCAAATCCTTCTAGTAGGACATTCAGTGATTGGCTTTGGAAAAAATTACTATCAACAGTGTACAGTGTAAAGGATATCAAATACTCAGATCTGGATTGAAAAATAGGCTAAATCATGAGAAGTTACAAATCTAGGCTTTGTCTACACTCAAGTTAAATAAAGGATGCAGGACATGAGCTCTAGGACCATGCCTCAGGACTACCTGGCCTGACGACTCCTGGCTGTCCCTGTCCCCAGTCTACCCGGTCTTGCTGCTGATCCAGTCTCTGCTGTTTCTGTCTGCAGCTATTGGAACCCTGACCTGCTCAGGGCTCACCGGAGGTGCCACCTTGTCCCAGACCTGCTGTTTGATCCTGTCTCCTTCTACCGGACCTACACGTCTCAACCTCTAAATGCTCAGCTATGAAGAGCCAACTGGCATTTACTCCTAAGGTGCTGAACTATTGCACCCTCTATAACCACTGATTATTATTTAACACTGCTGGTCATCTATGAAAGTTCTTCACATCTTGAAGAACGATCTACCCTAAATGGCTGTACTCTTTGATAATCTCCATCAGCACAGCCAGAAGAGGATTGGACACCTCTCAGAGACTGGTTCCTCTAAGTTTCTTCCTAGGTTCCTGCCTTTCTTAGGGAGTTTTTCCTAGCCACTTTACTCCTACACATGCATTGCTTGCTCGTTGGGGTTTTAGGTTGGGTATCGGTAAAAGCACTTTGTGACAACTGCTGATGTAAAAGGGGCTTTATAAATACATTTGATAGAGTTCTTGTATATGCTTCTATTCATGTCAGTAACTCTAAATATGATATCTTACATTTCCTCAATAGGAAGTTGTACCTTAAGCCAACACTTTTTCCTGGTCTTTCCTGCTGGGGACAGGGGGCTTCAGGTTTGGCAATGGAGGGCCTAGAGAATTGGAATATTAACAATAATTAGTGCCCACATTTATGAATGAATAAAATTCAATTTGGGTTGGTGTGTATCTCATCTGATTGAGAATTGCTGATGATATACTGTATGTCTATTTAAAAAAAAAATGATATGCCACCGAACCACACAATTCTATCTAGTGACAGTGCACACAACCGTTCACTTATTTTACCAGGTCAAAAATAACATCAATAACATCAGACCTGGAAAAGAGGTCAGAGCTCTCAAGTAAAAGGCATATCCATTGCAGCAGCTATGGTATGGATAAATACAATGGGACACCACCACAGCTGCATGAATGTGTGATCTTTCTATAATATTAGCTAATTTAACAATTTCCAGACCCAACAAATAACAGAAGAGTAGGAAGGCTATTGTTGCTGTATTTTAGCCTACTGTACCCCACCCCATCAACCAACTACTAGCTAGTGACAAGGCTATGTTGTTATCATTTAATAATAATGTTGTACTGTAGCCTACTGCATCCCATATCAACCAACTTACCAACTAGTAGTGACAAGGCTATATAGTTGTCATTCAGTAATACTGTAATGATAATGTTCCTTACTGTACACCACATTAACCATCTAGCTAGCTAGTGATACAGGCTTTTTAACAAAATATATATCTAGCTAGCTAGCATGATTGCATATAAAACAACTTTACAGATGATTACAAAGTACAAAAGCTCTGTTGCTCTTGGGAACTAGATGGAGGCATCCAAATAGTAAGGGAACACCCCCCTGAAATGGACAAAAGTGAATGGGAAGTCATTGGCACTGGACAAACCATATACACGGTGTGCAATACCACTCAATTCGGCGTCGTTTCGTTCAAAGTTGATTGCAAATGCCATATGGCAAATGCCAGGTGTAACACTTTTAAAAAAACAGGTGGCGAGCGTGCTCCACCGTGGTTTTTCATATTGCAAATGCAACACAAGTCAACATCCAAAAGCAAAATTTTGAAAAAGTGAAAAAAAATTCAAAAACCTAGCAACACCTTAAAAAGGTGCTTTCTGGACCGTTTTTCGAAATACTTTCGATTTTTTTGTCAATTACATATGTGTAAGAACTGTATGAATATACTTTGTCCAATTTTATTGTCATATTTTTTTATTTTTTTACTTGTGCACAAGGCATATGTTTTGTCCATTTGCAATATGATTTCATAGGAAGTCAAAAGTCAAAAATAGCAGAAATTTTGGAAAAACTTCACACACCCTTAAAAAAGTGCTTTCTGGACCGTTTTTCAAAATTCTTTAGATTTTGTGTCAATTACACATGTATAAGAACTGTATCAACATACTTCTGTCTTCTTCTTTTTTTTTTACTTGTGCATAAGGCATATGTTTTCTCCATTTGCAATATGATTTCATAGGAAGTCAAAAGTCGAAAATGTAAGCTTTTTTTCAAAAACGTATCACCCCCTTAAAAAAGTGCTTTCTGGACCGTTTTTCGAAATTCTTTCAGTTTTTGTCAATTAATCATGTGTAAGAATTGTAGAATATACTTTTGTCAACTTTTATTATCATAATTTATTATTATTTTTTACTTGTTCAAGGCACATGTTTTGTCCATTTGCAATAAGATTTCATAGGATGTCAAAAGTCAAAGTCAAAAGTCACTTTTTTGGGGCCAAATGCCATAAGAAATATCCAAATGCAATATGAAAGATTTGAAAATGCCAAATCAGGATGTTATGTCCATTTGCCATGTACCATCACGAATTTGACATGCTCAAAAATCCTGCAGAAATGCAAAATTGACTGGCCCGATGAACTCGGGATCGCTGGGCAGTGATTCTGGTTCCTCTCCATCGCTCGTTAGGGTTGATTTCAGAATGTCACTTTGGTGATGGTACCTCACTGTTTAAACATATTGCAAATGGACAATAGTCACCAGCAAGTCATCGTCCATCAGTCAATTAGATATCATTCTGACACCAAACTGATACAAACTGACACCAAACCCACTTTTTCCAACTCGTTTAGTAGCCAACTATCACATACTTCAGAGCTGGCCCAAAATTCACAACGCCTTTGTTCAAACCATAATAAAAACGTAAAACACGTACAGTGCCTTGCGAAAGTATTCGGCCCCCTTGAACTTTGTGACCTTTTGCCACATTTCAGGCTTCAAACATAAAGATATAAAACTGTATTTTTTTGTGAAGAATCAACAACAAGTGGGACACAATCATGAAGTGGAATGACATTTATTGGATATTTCAAACTTTTTAAACAAATCAAAAACTGAAAAATTGGGCGTGCAAAATTATTCAGCCCCTTTACTTTTAGTGCAGCAAACTCTCTCCAGAAGTTCAGTGAGGATCTCTGAATGATCCAATGTTGACCTAAATGACTAATGATGATAAATACAATCCACCTGTGTGTAATCAAGTCTCTGTATAAATGCACCTGCACTGTGATAGTCTCAGAGGTCCGTTAAAAGCGCAGAGAGCATCATGAAGAACAAGGAACACACCAGGCAGGTCCGAGATACTGTTGTGAAGAAGTTTAAAGCCGGATTTAAACATCCCAAGGAGCACTGTGCAAGCGATAATATTGAAATGGAAGGAGTATCAGGCCACTGCAAATCTACCAAGACCTGGCCGTCCCTCTAAACTTTCAGCTCATACAAGGAGAAGACTGATCAGAGATGCAGCCAAGAGGCCCATGATCACTCTGGATGAACTGCAGGGATCTACAGCTGAGGTGGGAAACTCTGTCCATAGGACAACAATCAGTTGTATATTGCACAAATCTGGCCTTTATGGAAGAGTGGCAAGAAGAAAGCCATTTCTTAAAGATATCCATAAAAAGTGTTGTTTAAAGTTTGCCACAAGCCACCTGGGAGACACACCAAACATGTGGAAGAAGGTGCTCTGGTCAGATGAAACCAAAATTGAACTGTTTGGCAACAATGCAAAACGTTATGTTTGGCGTAAAAGCAACACAGCTCATCACCCTGAACACACCATCCCCACTGTCAAACATGGTGGTGGCAGCATCATGGTTTGGGCCTGCTTTTCTTCAGCAGGGACAGGGAAGATGGTTAAAATTGATGGGAAGATGGATGGAGCCAAATACAGGACCATTCTGGAAGAAAACCTGATGGAGTCTGCAAAAGACCTGAGACTGGGACGGAGATTTGTCTTCCAACAAGACAATGATCCAAAACATAAAGCAAAATCTACAATGGAATGGTTCAAAAATAAACATATCCAGGTGTTAGAATGGCCAAGTCAAAGTCCAGACCTGAATCCAATCGAGAATCTGTGGAAAGAACTGAAAACTGCTGTTCACAAATGCTCTCCATCCAACCTCACTGAGCTCGAGCTGTTTTGCAAGGAGGAATGGGAAAAAATGTCAGTCTCTCGATGTGCAAAACTGATAGAGACATACCCCAAGCGACTTACAGCTGTAATCGCAGCAAAAGGTGGCGCTACAAAGTATTAACTTAAGGGGGCTGAATAATTTTGCACGCCCAATTTTTCAGTTTTTGATTTGTTAAAAAAGTTTGAAATATCCAATAAATGTCGTTCCACTTCATGATTGTGTCCCACTTGTTGTTGATTCTTCACAAAAAAATACAGTTTTATATCTTTATGTTTGAAGCCTGAAATGTGGCAAAAGGTCGCAAAGTTCAAGGGGGCCGAATACTTTCGCAAGGCACTGTAGTTACGTTCTAGCTGCGGGTCCAGTCCTGACACTATGTGTAGGTCTATGTGAGGCGACCCCGAATCCCAAGTTTCGGCTCGATAGGTCATTTGGTGCCCGAGCAAGACCCTAATTGGTGCTGAAAACCACTTTTTTCCATGCCTTGCTACGGGGTCCTTGAATGAGCAATCGGACAGAAACGTTGGGGTCCGTCTATATGGGCCAAGGCGGTCGTAATGCACCTAGTCTTGCGACTCTGGGACATTTCTAAATGTCGTCATTTTCGTGATGCAAAAATGAATTTAAGTTATTGCAAATGTACGAGGCTGTTTCTCGGTCCGAGAACCTTCTAGAGCCACGTAACTCACCACACACTATCGACCTGAGGTCTAGAACAAGTTTCTAAAGTTTCGGAACTCTAGGTCTGACGGTTCTTTAAAAGTTCCAACAAGGTTAACTAATGCAGGCAGTGTATTTCTCTACGCACCCCAATGTGTCCCTCCTTCGAAGTTGTGTGTGTGTGTGATTTAGTTTTTCTTTGAAATTTTATGGGAAAAATGACTGATTTACAGTTCATGGGGGTTGCCTAATCACACATGAAGTTTTGGACAGATCTGACTTTTTTAACCCTTCGAAACAGCCCCTGTGACACCAATTATGGCACTTCCGGATGGCACAGGAAGCTATAATTAAACACATATCCTCATTGGGGTATGCTTCTTTACGTTAAGAACTGACTGATTTACACCTGACTATTTCTATCAAACTGCAGGTAGGGTATGGATATACACTTTTAGGGTGATTTTAACCACTTCCGATTGGTCCAGGAAGCGACACAGGTAGACCTCATAGTGGCCTGATGGACTGTCATCGAAGACAGGTTCATACGGCATTCATAACCCACATAGGCTTCAGGTTGACTTTAGAGGAGCAGGCAATATATTCCTATGGGGAGAGATGTCATTGTAATCTGTGAGATAAAAAAAAAACGGATTTATTGTTAACCTGTTAGATCTCTAGGGGCGCTATTTCATTTTTGGATAAAAAACGTTCCCGTTTTAAGCGCGATATTTTGTCACGAAAAGATGCTCGACTATGCATAGTTTTGGAAAGAAAACACTCTGAAGTTTCAGAATCTGCAAAGATTTTGTCTGTAAGTGCCCCAGAACTCATTCTACAGGCGAAACCAAGATGATGCATCAACCAGGAATTAGCAGAATTTCTGAAGCTCTGTTTTCCATTGTCTCCTTATATGGCTGTGATTGCGCAAGGAATGAGCCTACACTTTCTGTCGTTCGCCCAAGGTCTTAGCAGCATTGTGACGTATTTGTAGGCATATCATTGGAAGATTGACCATAAGAGACTACATTTTCCAAGTGTCCGCCTGGTGTCCTGCGTGGAATTCGGTGCGCAATTGCCAGCTGCTTGTACTTTACCATTTGATTCAGGGGAGAAACCATGTGTCCAAGAACGATGTGTCAATGAAGAGATATGTGAAAAACACCTTGATGATTGATTCTAAACAACGTTTGCCATGTTTTCAGTCGATATTATGGAGTTAATTTGGAAAAAAGTTCGCGTTTTGAGGACTGAATTTTCGGGGTTTTTTTGGTAGCCAAATGTGATGTATAAAACGGAGCTATTTCTAATACACAAAGAATCTTTTTGGAAAAACTGAGCATCTGCTATCTAACTGAGAGTATCCTCATTGAAAACATCAGAAGTTCTTCAAAGGTAAATGATTTTATTTGAAGGCTTTTATGTTTTTGTTGAAATGTTGCGTGCTGGATGCTAACGCTAATGCTAACGCTAAATGCTTTGCTAGCTAGCTACTTTTACACAAATTATTGTTTTCCTATGGTTGAGAAGCATATTTTGAAAATCTGAGATGACAGTGTTGTTTACAAAAGGCTAAGCTTGCGAGATGGCATATTTATTTCATTTCATTTGCGATTTTCATGAATAGTTAACGTTGCGTTATGGTAATGAGCTTGAGGCTGTAGTCACGATACCGGATCCGGGTTTGGGAGATCAGAGAGGTTAAGGGTTAATGCCACATGGTCAAGGTTAGGCTTGCACGGATCGGGAGGACCTCATGAACGTACCTGAGGTCGAATTGTGCTTCTCACCCTAACGGTTCTCTCACTGTCACTCAAAAGCAAATGACGTTGGGGGGGCAGGCTTCATTTTGGGCCTACTTTTCTCATGGTCGCTGCGCTTAGACCGAGCGAGCTACGGTCAAGCGGGATATCTCGTTGAACTCGGCATGGCCTAGAGATTATGGTAACGCCATTGCCTGCTCTCTGTGTCTTTAATCACCGCACTTTGTCACTCCATCCTTGCTGTGTGTGTGTGAGAGCTTTTCTTTGACATCTGTTGGGAGAAATTACTGATTTACAGTTCAGGAGGGTTACCTAGTGTTGGGAAATAATCAGAATTAGTTTGTAACATATGTAAGATGTTTTATATTCATCATATGTTTGTAAGTTACTTCTCTTCAGAATGTTATTTTTGTATAATACTGTGGCGGGGTTGCAGTATCTGTTCTATGTCAAGACTAAGTTGCTTGGGCCGGAGAGAGGGGAGAGGTCAAGCGTGTATCTCTTGGCTCCACAATGTCTGTGTGCCAGTCAGTGTGTCTCTGTGATCTTGTCAAGATAGGATGTATTTGATATATGGCTGTTGATATGGAGGATTTGTTTATGGTTCTGAGTTTGAGAAAATAACATAGTTTAGGAGACAAAGCTGAACGATAAATTATGCCTATGCTATCTCACTATGTGTGTCTTTGCTATAAAGGATCTCAGTTGAAATGTGTGAGGGACTTTCAGAGAATTCATTGATAGACACTGAATTGATCTGAGAGTCAGAGGGTTGTGATAGAGCTCATATAATTAAAGATGGACTTTGTGATAACTAACTCTGACTTGTGTGTGGTTTGCTCACATGATTTGGTAAATAGAGGAAATTCCCACGACACTAGTCACACATATGAAGTTTTGGAAAGATGTGACTTTTTTTAACCCTTCAAAACAGACAGTGTGACCCAATTAAAGGCACTTCCAGTTGACACAGGAAGCTATAAGTAAACACATATTTTTCTTAGGGTATGCTCTTACAGAATCCTGAGTTTAAAGTCTTTATGTTAAGAATTGACTGATCTACACAGGTTAAATACAGTGATTTTCGTAATGACAGGTTATGTGTTTCAAAACACTTTTAGGGTGAATTTAATCACTTCCGGTTGTTCCAGGAAGCTTAGAATCGACACAGGTAGACCTCATAGTATCCTGATGGACTGTCATCGAAGACAGGTTCATAAGGCATTCATAACCCACATAGGCTTCAGGTTGACTTTAGAGGAGCAGGCAATGTATTCCTATGGGGAGAGATGTCATTGTAATCTGTGAGATCAAAAAACCCTGTTTTACTGTTAAGGGTTAATGCCACACGGTCAAGGTTAGGCTTGCACAGATCGGGAGGACCTCAGGATCGTACCTGAGGTCGAATTGTGCTTCTCACCCTAATGGTTCTCTCACTGTCACCCAAAAGCAAATTACATTTAGGGCCAGGCTTAATTTTGGGCCTACTTTTTTTCACGGTCGCTGCACTCACAGCGAGCTACGGTCAAGCGGGGCATCTCGTTGAACTCGGCACGGCCTAGAGAATATGGAAATGCCATTGCAGGCTCTGTGTGTCTTTAAGCACCGCACTTTGTCACTCCATCCTTGCTGTGTGTGTGTGTTTGAGAGCTTTTCTTTGACATCTGTTGGGAGAAATGACTGACTTACAGTTCATGAGGGTTGACTAATCACACATATGAAATTTTGAAAAGATTTGACCTTTTTAACCCTTCGAAACAGCACCTATGACACCATTTCAAGGCACTTACAGGTTGGAGTCTGTTTGATTGAGTGTGTGGACAGGTGTCTTTTATACAAGTAACGAGTTCAAACAGGTGCAGTTAATACAGGTAATGGAGGGCTTCTTAAAGAAAAACTAACAGGTCTGTGAGAGCCGGAATTCTTACTGGATGGTAAGTGATCAAATACTTATGTCATGCAATAAAATGCAAATTAATTACTTAAAAATCATAGAATGTGATTTTCTGGATTTTTGTTTTAGATTCCGTCTCTCACAGTTGAAGTGCACCTTTGATAAAAAGTACAGACCTCTACAAGCTTTGTAAGTAGGAAAAGCTGCAAAATCGGCAGTGTATCAAATACTTGTTCTCCCCACTGTAGCTTTGACCTACCACAGTAGCTATGTTGGTATTGCATTTCAAACTATGTGTAGGCAGGTTGCTTAGGATTCAAACATTCTTAAACAGCCTAATTCATACTCTTAGAGGATGTATCCACAGTAATGTGATTTGTATTGCATACAAGGTAAAGTATTGGATTCTTCACAAACCATAGTAAGACATTAACCCATTATGCTACCTTTTTCATGCTTTTTTTAGTAAATGAGTGTGAGCTTTGCTTTTATACTTACAAGACCATCAGGCTTGATTGAGCTGTGTTGTAGTAATGTGGTGCATGCCTGTATTTCCTTAAACCTTTATTTTAGAAAAACGTCATTAAAAACATAACAATCATAATAACATCCTTTCTTCGTAAGTACAGTACTTTCGGAAAGTATTCAGACCCCTTGACTTTTTCAGCATTTTGTTAGGTTGTTCTACGAAGCATGGTCGACTACATTTAGTTTACATTCGGTTACTGTTTACATATTCTGTATCACATGCAATGCGTCAAGAGATTGAAAATACAAGTGACATAACCTACCTCTCCTGTGGATACCCTATCTCCGTCTCCTATCGCCAAAAGGACCAACAGTATGGCAAAGTAAGTGTAAATATAATTCTATTCAACATTGTGGCTTGAAGAGGCTATTGCATATTTTCTGGGGTGACTTCGGTCAGGCAGAAAATGCATGGAGCAACCATGGTAACAGTCTGATATTTAGGCCTTGTCACGACTCCGACCGAAGGTGGCTCCCCTTCCCGTTCGGGTGGCGCTCTGCGTTCGTCGTCGCCGGCCTACTAGCTGCCACTGATTATTTTCTCCCCCTCCTTATGTGTTTATTGAGTACACCTGTTTTGAGTTGGTTATAATTAGTGAGGCTTTATTAGTCAGCCGGCCCGCCTGGTTCTTTGTGCGGGATTGATTATTGTAACCCTGGTGTTTGCATTAGATGTACATGTTAGTGTATTTAGTGCTAGACTGTTTTCGTTTCCCTGTGTCTGGGGCATTTGGTTTGAGCACCCGTAAGTGGGGGGACCGTAGTTCACCGTGTGTGCATTAAAAAAGCACTTTATTGAACTCTGCTTTCCTGCGCCTGATTTCACCCTCACGACACCCAGGACCTTACAGGCCTATAAGGGTTTTAAAATCACATTGATGAGTGACGTGACTGTGTTTTTGTATGTGATTGCCTCTACATGCACTAATGAGAGAGAAATTCACTGTGCTTGGAAAGGAAACATTCAATGTGCCAGTGCATGAGAGGGCATGTGAGACATCCCACTGGGTACAAACTGGTTGCATCAACATTGTTTAAATGTACTGTGACATGAAATCTACGAGGAGAATTACATTGGATTTGAAAATAATCCATCAACATAAACTGTTGTTTTGAGGGTTTAATTTCAACCACATGATTAGGTCATCGTTGTAATGAATTTTCAACATAGACAAACCTTGTATAAAACATATTGAATTTGTACCTTTGAAACAACGTCTGATCTTCAACGTTATATCCAACATCAGAAAAAAAACAATAGGCTGGGCAACACCTCCTACTGGATAGTTGATCTATCTACAGAGTTTTAAGCAAGCCTAGCTCTGATATTTATCACTGACTACTACCAATGTGGTATCGTGAGAGATCTCTTACTAACTAAATATTTTCACTGTTGCTATTGAAATAATTCCAAAGGCTAGGTTTAGCAGAGCAAATTAAATGGAACCATATTTTCTAAGTCATATATCATCAATGATACTATTTAAGCCTAAATAGCATTTGCAAAGTCATCAACAGCTATTGTTTTAATTCAACCCAGGGTTCAACTAAAAATAGACAATACACATGGGCCTAGAGTTTCAAGCTTTGGTTGATTTAGAATTTAATCTTCAAGTTAACTATTAATATGTTGGATTCACATCTCCAGGAATAGGACTAAATCAAATCAAACGTTATGTAATCCTATTTTTTTACTTCTATTTTTTTTAGAGATGGAGACGTGAATCCAACATCCAACACTAACTTCAAATAGAAATCAACCAAAGCTTGAAACCCTACACCTATATGTATTGTCTATTTTTAGCTAAATTTAAAACAATAGCTGTTGATGACTTCACAAATGCTATATAGGCCTTAATAATATCATTGATGATTTATGACAAACCTACCCTTTGGAATGACTTCGATAGCAACGTTGAATATATTTAGTTATTAAGAGATCTATCAATAATCATTCTCATGATAGCACATTTGTGGTAGTCAGTGACAAATATCAAAGCTGGGCATGGTTAAAACTAGGGAAAGGAGAATGAGAAATGGATAGCTGTAGATATATTAACTCTCCAGTAGGAGGTGCTGCCCAACCTATGGTATTTTCTCTTGAAGTGGATATAATGTTGAAGATCTCACATTGTTTCAAAGGTACAAATTGACATTTCACCCTCAAAACAAAAGTTGAAGACTTTTCCACATAGATTCCAAGTCACAATACGTTGAAAAATTACTTTGAAACAACGTTGATTCAACCAGTTTGTGCCCAGTCAGTATTCACAATTTCAATCTCAAGCTATCCAACAAACTCACCAACTCACCAAGCTTCTAAATCACACATGCATAGTACTAGGATAATTCTCTGATCCTTTGATTGGCTGGACGACATATCAGTTCATACTGTAAAAGCTTTGATTGGTTGGAAGACGTCCTCCGGAAGTCGTCATAATTATGGAAGCGAGTGAGGAGCACAAGCCTTCTAGGTTTTGTATTGAAGTCAATGTAGCCAGAGTAGGACAGAAAATAGCTGTGTTCTGGCTACACCATGATGCTACCCTAGAGGATTGCAAAACACTGTGCTTTAATCAGGTATTTGATTACTTGAAAATATTTAGCATAGTTTTCTCTAAAAAGTATAACTTTTTAATTTTTCTGATTCACTGTGTAGGATAGCCCACCCCTGTCACAGCTACACAGAACAAAAAATATAAATGCATATATAAGGAAATTCATTAGACCCTAATCTATCGATTTCACATGACTGGGAATAGACAGATATGCATATGTTGGTCCCAGATACCTTACAAAAAGTAGGGGCATGGATTAGAAAACCAGTCAATATCTGGTGTGGATATTGGCAGGAACTGGAACAACGCTGCCGTACACGTCGATCCAGAGCATTCCAAACATGCTCAATGGGTGACATCTGAGTATGCAGGCCATGGAAAAACTGAGGCATTTTCAGCTTCCAGAAATTGTGTACAAATCCTTTTGACATGGGGCAGTGCATTATCATGCTGAAACATGAGCGATGGTGACGGAAGAATGGCACGACAATGGGCTTCAGGATCTCGTCACGGTATCTCTGTGCATTCAAATTGCCATCGATAAAATGCAGATGTGTTTATTGTCTGTAGTTTAAGCCTTCCCATACCACAACCCCGCTGCCACAATGAGGCACTCTGTTCACAATGTTGACATCAGCAAACCGCTTGCACACACAACGCCATACACACTGTCTGCCATCTGCCTGGTACAGTTGAAACCGGGATTCATCCATAAAGAGCGCACTTCTCAAGCATGCCAGTGGCCATCGAAGGTGAGCATTTTCCCACTGAATTTGGTTATGATGCCGAACTGCAGTCAGGTCAAGATCCTGGTGACGACGATGAGCACGCAGATGAGCTTCCCTGAGACCGTTTCTGACAGTTTGTGCCGAAATTATTTGGTTGTGCAAACCCACAGATTCATCAAATGTCTGGGTGGCTAGTCTCAGACGATCTCAGACGAGGTGAAGAAGCCAGATGTGGAGGTCCTGGGCTGGTGTGGTTACACGTGGTCTGCGGTTGTGAAACCGGCTGGATGTACTGCCAAATTCTCTAAAACAACTTTGGAGGCAGCTTAAGTTAGAAAAATCGACATTCAATTCTATGGCAACAGCTCTGGTCAACATTCCTCCAGTCAGCATGCCAATTGCACGCTCCCTCAACTTGAGACATCTGTGGCATTGAGGTGTGTGACAAAACTGCACATTTTAGAATGGCCTTTTATTGTCCCCAGCACAAGGTGCAGCTGTGTAATGATGATAATAATCCTGCTGTTTAATCAGCTTCTTGATATGCCACACCTATCAGATGGATGGATTATCTTGGAAAAGGAGAAATGCTCACTAACAGTGACAAATTTGAGAGAAATTAGCTTTTTGTTTGTATGGACATTTTTGGGGATCTTTTTATTTCTGCTCATGAAACATGGGACCAACACTTGACATGTTGCGTTTACATTTTGTTCAGTATACTTTAGGATCTTTATTCTCTCATTGTAAATAATAATAAGGAAATAGGTGCCATGATCATGACTGGGAACCGGCCTCAAGGCTAACACAGACTCTCTCTGCTCAAAACAACAATCTACTGCACATATGTTTTTTGTGCTCTAGGTTCAGACAGCCTCACAGCAACATGTACCGTACTGGCATTCCTATGGTACCTGTTTAGTTTCATAGTGAAAATACAGAAGTCTCCTTTGGTACCACGTTTCTGCAACGGCAACTTAAATATAAGACACTGACATACATGTGGTTCCCCATACAATGTTTTAAAGATGGGACTGTCAATATAAAGACCCATGTCTTCATGGGTCTTTAGTGGGACAACAGAAAATGAACTTCAAGTTCTGATATTGCTTATTCATACATTATTGTTAGTCAATTGACAACTTTTTTCATTTTACTTTTTCTTTGCATCACTTATTCAGGGCTTTACAGTGTGTTTCCTATGCCCTGTGACCCTCAAACTCAACTCTGGACCTTGAAGCCAGTTCCACTGAATTTGTTCATTGTTCAACTCTAATCAGGGAGTGATAGTATAACGCCCTCTAAAGGGGCAAAACTGCATCACAGTGGAGAGGTTATGTGCGACAAACCTGTGCATTGAAACTGTAGTATAGTCAATCACCCAGTAGACGGCAGTGGAGAGATACAGATGAATAAAGTCAAGACAGTGAGAGGAAAATGTCTGTGTCTGTAAAAATATTGCTAGCCTCCCAACTTCATGCTTGTCCACCAGGAAGACAAAACCAGACAGTGGACTGTAACTGATTGCCAAAAGCAGTTTTATTTCATAAATTTTCACCTGAACCAAAATTGTTTTTTAATTAAAAAACTTAGCTCTTCCTGCTCTTTTTCAATGTGGCTATTTCGATTCCACACACCCTATCTCTTTGTCCAAGATCCCTCGCTCTGACCTTCTTCTCCAATACGTTTTGAGGAGGCGAGGAGAGAGACTGTGAGGAATTGAGGAAAGATAAATTATGACCCACTGCTTCATGACAGGGAAGTATGCAGAACCTCCGGCTCCAAGGCCATTCTTTATTTTATATATTTTTTCTCATACTGGGAGTGGGTGTTCAAACAGACGACTTTGGGATGAACATATTTTTGTTGCCCTGCAGCTTATTTGGAAAGATCTTTCTGATTTCTATGCGTTAGCCTACCTATTGTATTATGTGCACATCTTTGTCTCATTATTCACACACTCAGAATTTGCTTCTTCAGCCTACCTCTCCTCTTCCAACTGGGTTTGCGAGATCACGTGCGCTATGTTTGCCTATATGTGTGGTCTCAATGAAATAGCCTATGCATGGGCAGAGAATCACTTGGCAGTTATCTTTACAAGGAAATGTTATTAAATATGATTAGACCAGTGGTGTAGTGGAGGGTATACGCAGGCATACAACCTAGGCCTATAGCCTACCCACTTATTTTTTTCTGGGCATTGCGTAAACTCACTTCTTAATCCCCACTGATCATACCAAAGTAGTTTAGTGGAGGTACAGGATTGTGGCTATAGACTAGTTTCAAGTAAAGTAAGACTTGCCTCCATAATATGAAGTAAAACATCCAGGTTTCAAACAATTAAGGAATAGAACAAATTTAGCAATACTAATGATAGGCCTAACCTTCTTCTGGTAGATGGAAAGGCTTTCCTAAAAACCTTCTCTACTAAAGGTTAACTACAATAGCTATAAAGTAGCCTATGCCTACCTGTCAGAATGATAACATGATTATTTGCATCACTACAGTTGCTATTTCATGTTCATACACCAACGCATGTGCTACAGAGGGTCTGAATGCTTATGTAAATAAAGTATTTATGTTTTTTATGTATAATCTTTTGGGAAAAAAATGTAAAAGCCTGTTTTCGCTTTGTCATTATGGGGTATTGTGTGTAGATTAATCTATTTAATCAATTGTAGAATAAGTCTGTAACGTAACAAAATGTGGAAAAGGTGAAGGGGTCTGAATACTTTCTGAATGCACTGTAGCCCTGGACAACCACACCTCATTCAGTTCATTGAAGGCTAGTTGATTAGTTGACAAGTTGACTCAGGTGTGATTGTCCAGGGTTACAATAAAAATGTGTACTGTTGGGGGCACTCGAGGATCAAGATTGGGAAACACTGATTTAGAACATCAAATTTTGAAAAAAAAGTGTGACTTTGAAAGTGAAAAAAATTTGAAAATATTTTCACATGTATCTGTTTCAATGGTAGGCCTACTATTAGTCTACTTGCACAGTATAGCTCAGGTTGGCCTGATGTGAAAGACCAATATGGGATTTAAAATGTTAGGTAATTCAGAGTGTTTGTCACTGTTTCTCACACGGCACATTTCCTTAGCCGGAAGTTTGGAAATATTTAAGATTTTTTTTTTAGTATTCCCACTTCTCCAGGCAGCAATACACCACTGGATTGTACTATAGTTTACTACAGTGGCTGTAAATGAATATTGACAATGGAAAGAAAAGGAGGGCGCTGAACCAACGTGATTCGAGGTGCAAAAAAATAAGAAAAACGTTGCAAAGTAAAAGGCCCTTTTCATTTTCATTCAATATTGGTTACCTATTTATTTGTCTCTGCCTGCAAATCATCCTCCTAAAAGGTAGGCTATATCCTATGAGCAAAATGTAGCTCAAAAGAAAGTGCAAGTGTCCTCTCTCATCATTCTTCTTGCTTCAAGTTCAGTAGCCCACCAATTCACCCTGACCAACCACCCTACTTTCGTTTTTGCCTTAAGTAACCATCTGTCATATGCAACCATGCCAAACATAACATATCATATTAATTTGAGTGTCCCGAATGTACCTGCACTATGTGGCCATACTGTGAGATCAGGTCTTAATTAAATAGAGTCTATAGCCTATGAAGATAACAGGGCAGTTATCTTTCCAACACATTTTTCTTCATAAATATTATTAGGCGTTTAGTTTACTACATTGCCTATGAATAACTATTGATCACCCATATTTGTCTCCGTATGAAAATCAGCCCACTCCTAAAAGGTAGCTAAAGAGAAAATGCAAGTCTACAACTCAGCTCTCTTCAAACTGTGTCTATAATGGGACACGTGAGAATCTATGGTAATGTAACCTGTTTCTTAGGTTATTTTTGCGCATTTTAATATTGCCTATAGGCCGCGACAATGGCTGCCAAGTGAGCTGTGTCACATATGCCTAAAATAACATTGCGGAACTGTGGTTGGGTTCTGGACCAGTCCTTGCGGTAGCAGTTAGGAGTCGGACAGAAAGCCAGTGGGTGTGGGCCTGCTGCGTTGTGGGCGGAGCGATGAATTAAGTCAATCTGAAGTGGCCATACAGCATTTACTGCAAAGCAGCCTCCACATACATCAAGATTTTCATACTTCTTGACCTTAGATGAGCGGAACAGCTATTGAGAAGGAAGTTGTCAAGGAAGTGATGTGTTTGTAGAGGAGGTACAGTCCCAACCTACTTTCAAACCAATAATGGAGCTATTGTTAAAGCCAATGTATGCTTGATCCGCAAATGTGGTCGGTGGCTCCATATGGAGGCATAAAGAGGCCAAATTGAGCTCTGTACTGCATTGCGGTGCACTTCTGTAATGAGTGCGCTGAGAGTCTGGAAGCAAGTTCAGGGAGTGACTGTTTTAATAAATAAAAGAAACAATGAACACGAAACACAAACAACGCGCCGACTTGAAAACAGAGTCAATAACACCTGAGGAAAGAACCAAGGGGAGTGACACATACAGGGAGGATCATGAGGCGCAGGTGCACGAGATGATGGTGCCAGGTGTGCGGGATAATCAGCAGCCTGATGACAGAGAGGCCGAAGAGGGAGTATAAGTGACAGCCTCCCAAATTTTGTAACAATGCGTAGGGCTCCGTATACCCCCACATTGACATGTAGGTGGGGGCGGGAGGTCCTGTATAAACACAAACTCACTTCCTTCACAACAGCTCAGATCAACAGCTCTGCGCTGCTCTGCAAAGCGCAAGAAGTATGAATGCCATAACTTCTGCAGAGCCCGTATCACCGTAAATGCTGCACTGCCAATGCAGATGTTGGATTGACCATGCAGCTCCTCTAATAAAGTTTGAGAGGCGCACAGGGCTGCAGTATGGAGGTTGATTTGGTTTCTGCATGCCGGCGGAGGCTCCACAATTGCATCACACCCTCCATACAAAGCCTCTGGACACATTTTTGGATCAATCATAAATTGGCTTTTAATCAGTCCTGCACAGACCTCTATAGGGAGTCACAGGCAAGTTACATGCATATCCAGTGAGATCACTCCAGATCCAAGTCGAAATGTGATGTTTTTGAAGGTCCTCAAGACATAAGGAAACTCCCTGCAAAACCTTCCACTAGGGGCAAAAAGCTGGGATGGAACCCAGGTCTATAAAACAGGACTCTGCTGCTTAAGGGTTAAGGGTTGGGCAACAGAAACAACTCTAGGGTTAACTTCAGGCATTCATTCTGATTGATTAACAACCCGGGCATTGATTCTGTTTGGTTAAATTAAGGATTAAGTTTTGGGATAGGATTAATTAACTTCAGGCATTAATTCCAATAGGTTAAGAATTCAGGCATTAATTCTAATTGGTTAACAAGTCAGGCATCCATTCCGATTGGTTAAATTAAGGATAAGATGGGATAGGATTAAAACATATAAACTCCAAGGTTCACTTTAGGCATTTATTAAGACTTGCCTTTCCAACTCAATGGTGAGCACTATTACCATCAAGTAGGCTTGGGTTTTTCTAGGACAGGCAGTGCGGTGTCAACAAACACATCAAAATTTAAAGAAACATGGACAAACATATAATTTTGCGGTGAGACAGTGAGAGCTTGATGGTATTTTTATTTATTTATTATTTTATTTTTTTTCTGTGCTATTGACTTGTTTATTGTTTACTCCATGTGTAACTCTGTGTTGTTGTCTGTTCACACTGCTTTGCTTTATCTTGGCCAGGTCGCAGTTGTAAATGAGAACTTGTTCTCAACTAGCCTACCTGGTTAAATAACGGTGAAATAAAAAATAAAAAAATATAAGGGATGAACTTCTATTTGCACAGTCAAATAAATTCAGATGAAGAAGACCAGCTGTAAAGAACATTAACTAAAGTGTTCAACATAATACTGTTTTACAGCATTATAAACGTTTAATGCAAGTATATTTTTATCCAACAATCAAATAACATTCTTTATATGTCAAAATTCCATAGCCCTAATTTATTTGGAAAAGTATACATTTATGTAAAATCTTTACAATGTCAAGGCATCCAATTTATTTGATGTTTCATGGTGATATTATCATCAGCAGTTTATTTTGATAGCCATGTCGAGGTGTTGTGTATGCTTTTATGAAGACAGTGATTATAATATTGATGTTTGAATACAAGCTATAGCTCAATAGATGATTGAGGATGTTGTGTCGTTCTCTAAAATGGCATCCAAACCATAATTCCAGTTATGAAAGATTTGCACCAAAAGCGCGCTCTCTCACGCTCACTGGGCACACACACACACACACACACACACACACACACACACACACACACACACACACACACACACACACACACACACACACACACACACACACACACACACACACACACACAACCAGAATTTAAACTCCCAGACCCACGGGAGTACAACATTTAGTGTCTTTATAAAACAACATATTTGCAAAATATAGCCAAGGCTAATTTAAATATGCATAAATACCAAGAAAATAGTTTCCCATTTCAATTCAAATAATTGTGAATAACAACATTTACACACAGATCAGAAAACAAACTGTATATGAAAATAGGGTAGAAACCCTTTTTAAATGTCTTACTGCAGCAATCAAATCACCAGCAGGTGACATAGCTAAAGCAATAATCCATCTGTTTCACAAATTATTTACACAACATGGTCTTTAGAAGAAACACAGAACATACTGTATGCAATGTAACACAAGGCTTATTCAAGTTTGTGCAATATCAAACTCCACATCTTTGGAGGGGTTATCAACTATAAAAAAACAACAACAAATATAATACAACAATAATCAACATAACTATGGTCAAATTCTTTAAAACATTTGTATATATTTACAATAGTGCAGACTAAATCTGAGAACATTGCATTACAAGGGTAAAAACAAGTTTTCGATGTAGATTTTTTTTGTCAAGTGAATAATTTCTCATGGTTTTGAATGTTCTTCGGTGGCTTAGACTACCCTGTTTATTAGCACTGTACCCAAAGTCTGAAACTTTGGGTACATTTGGAATCCGTAGTTTGTAGCTTATCAGTTTATTCATTTATAGACTGGGAATTTAGGAAACAACGTATTGCCATATGTTAGGGTAGGGTAGCCTAGTGGTTAGAGCATTGGACTAGTAACCAGAAGGTTTTAAGTTCAAACCCCCAAGGTACAAATCTGTCTTTCTGCCCCTGAACAGGCAGTTAACCCACTGCTCCTAGGCTGTCATTGAAAATAAGAATTTGTTTTTAACTGACTTGCCTAGTTAAAAAAATATTTAATTAATTACACTATGAATGACACGTTTACATGAATAATCCAAAAATAAACAGTTATGTCATGTCCTGAGAGTATAATGTTTTTCAATTTAGTACTTTTGGAACATATAAAATGTATTCGTCCAGTTTTACTTCTCCAAATTAAAAGTTTTTCTCAAAATCCTAGCGATTGTAAAGATGGCAGCTCAAAAGATTTTGATCTGAGATGTTTAACATCAACTGTTTTCCAAGTATTTACCCTGTTTGCAATATACCTATGTTCCCAGACATCACTCCCCTTAAATCTCTAAACAGCAGGTGGGAAATCTACCAGACAGAGAACTCTCTCTTTTCTGTGCGATTCTTAGAATTCTGAAATGAAGTTTCAGTTAGCTATCATTTGGAAGTGTCAGTTGGAAGAATTTTAGTTTGCCGGCTCAGGGATATTAGGGGTGTGGTTCTCCAGTCTCATGGTCCAGGGGTCAGGGATGTAAAATGGAGGGTGGGTAAGGACTTCCTCCCCAGGCCCTGCCAGGGCAAAGGTGAACACGCCCCTCTGTCTCTCCATCTCCACCTCGTCCACCACTTGCTTCCTGTCTGACCGGTGCCGAGCCTCCCGACTCTCCCTGCTCTCTCTGCTCTCTCTGCTGTCACTGTCCAAGTCCTTATAACTCAGGTTCTTACCACCCAGATCCAGGTCCCGTCTTTCTCTCTCCCCAAGGCTCAGACTTTGACCTCTAACTCCCCCATGGGAGGGCAGAAGCCGGCATCCGCCCGACCTCTCAGTCAGCGTCTTGCCGCCCTCGTGGTGATTGGCCGAGCACGGAGGGCCCTGCAGGAAGTTGTTGACTGAGCGCCAAGTGGCCGGCTTGCGGCCCCGTCGAGGGCGAGAGATGCGGCAGCTCTGCCTCTTGATGTGGCGGTGCAGGTGGTCTGAACGTGTGAAGCTCTTGTAGCAGTGCTCACACTGGTAGGGCCGCACCCCTGTGTGGATACGCAGGTGGTTCTTTAGGTCATAGTTATGGACAAACTTGGAGTTACAGTGAAGACAGATATAGGGGCGCTCGCCTGTGTGCTTTCGCATGTGGATCTTCAGTTTGTCTTGCCTGGAAAGACAAAAAATGAGTTATGTTCTGTTTTGAAAAATGGAAGAGAGATGAAAGCATAGGTATACTTTGGGGTACTGGATGGAAGGTGAAACAATCGTGCCATAACAGTGGCAGGAAATGAGAAACCATTAAAGGGGGTTTCCAGTTTCCACCTTTTAGGTCTCGACTCTCAAGTGGTATTCAGATGAGAGGATGAAAATAATTACCCTGAACCACAAAAACACATTGTTCCCTTACCCTAATAACATTGCCCTTAAAAGATCTCAAATGCCGGTGTCAACATGATTGCTACACTCTTATAAAAAAGGTGCTATCTAAAACAAAAAGGGTCCTTTGGCTGAATAACTATTTTTGGTTCCAGGTAGAACCCTTTTGGTTCAAGGTAGAACTTTTTGGGGTTCTTTATAGAACCCTTTCCATATAGTGTTCCACGTAGAATCCACAAGGGTTCTACCTGGACCCAAAAAGGGTGCTCCTATGGGGACACCCGAAGAACACTTTTGAAAGCCTTTTATCTAAGGGTTGATTGATTAAAAGATGATTGGGAAGCACTTTGTTTTACACATCCATATTCTGTATAGTCTATAGGACTAATAAGACCTATTACTGTGCGAGGAAAGTGCAGTGTCCGAAATCTGTCTTGCCTACAACCTACTGAAATAATACTATGTATTAATCGCACTTCATACTTAAGCAGTAAGCAACAAGTATCAACATACTAGACTCAAACTGAGAATGCATCATCTGATGCGGAATTTCCCACCATTCGTTCATTTTGATACAGCCCGTCCTCTTATCTCATTATCAGCTGCAGTCAAACACGTGGGTCTGAAAGACTATTCTCTTCCTCAATCACATGCAGTGAATTCTACTAGATGAAAATCCGAAATGAGTATGAAATCCTGGTATTTAAAGCATATTGAATTTTCAAAGATTCACATACAGTGCCTTCTGAAAATACTGTTTAACATGATTGTTTTATGACTGCCTCATCTCTGTATCCCTCAGTCAAGCAGTACATTTCAAACACAGATTCAACCACAAAGTCCAGGGAGTGTTTTCCAATGCCGCTATTGGTAGATGGGTAAAGATAATGATAACAACAGACATTGAATATCCCTTTGAGCATGGTGAAGTTTTTAAGATACACTTGTCCTTCCTAACTCAGTTGCCAGAGAGGAAGGAAACCACGCAAGGATTTCACTATGAGGCCAATGGTGAAGTTAATGGCTGTGATAGGAGAAAACTGAGGATGGATCAACAATGTTGTAGTTACTCCACAATACTAATCTAATTGACAGCGTGAAAAGAAGGAATTCTCTACAGCAAAAACAATATTCAAAAAAATTACTCAGGGGTGTGAATACTTATGTAAATTATATATTTCTGTATTTCATTATCAATAAATGCAACAATTTCTAAAAACATGGTTTCACTGTCATTATTGTGTAGATAGATGAAATAAATGTAATCAATGTTGAGTTTGTAAGAACAAAATGTGGAATAAGTCAAGGGGTATGGATACTTTCTGAAGTCACTGTATGTATACTATACATCGTTTTATTTTCTTAACCCAGAAAGCTACAATTTCAAACACAAGTATGGATATTTAGACACAGTGTCTATGAATTTGTCATACCTGGTGAATCGCACCTCACAGATGGTGCACATGTATGGTTTCTCTCCTGTGTGGGTCCTCATGTGTCTGGGTAGTTTCCCTGCCCCCTGGATCACCTTGTTACATATAGGACACTGCTGGGAGGCTTTAGGCTTCATCTTCCGCTCTTCCTCCAGCTGCCAGGGAGGGAACAGCGCCCCCAGGTGGCTTGACGTGCTCAGGAAGCCCATGTAGGAGCGGAAGTCTGCCTCGTCCTTTATCTGGCCCAGATGGAAGGGAGACCCCTCGGACCGTACCACCCCCATCTCAACTCCCATCCCTGATAGGCCGGAATTCAGGAAGTTTTTCAGGAAGTCCCCATGCAGCATGCTGGGCGGGACTTCCTCCTTTAGCTCCTCCTTGATGATCTCTCTTTTCACAACTAGGTCTAGGGGTCTGTTGTCCAGCTGGGGGGGGTAGGAGGGGCGGGGAGTCTGGGCATTGTGGTTGGGGTCTAGAACCTTTTGGGGGAAACCTGGGAAATCTGCGGCCCACATGGGAGGGTAGAAGCCGGGGAGCAGAGGGGAAAAGTTAGCCCTCCTGTCCAGGACTGATGGCATTTTAGGGTATAGCCCTTCCTGTAGCAGGGATTCAATGGAAAAGTCTTTGAGGGCTCGGCTCTCCATGCTCTCATGCTCCTGCCGGAGTTTCTCACACTGAGAGTCTGTGTCCCGACACTTCCTCTCATTCTGCTGCAGCTCGTACTGCTGCTGGTACTGGGAGGTATTGGGTGGACTGGGAGCTGCTCCTCTCTCTGACCCGACCTGGTCCTGACTCTCTGACGACCTCATTGACCTCTCACTGGCATTATCCTCCTCGTTATCCTCCTGCTCGTCCTTCCTTGACTCATCATCCTCCTCCATGTCTTTATCCTCCTCTTCATCATCTTCCTCCTCTTCTTCTACATCATCCTCCTCTTCCTCCTCTCCTCCTCCACCTCCTTCTCCTCCCTCACCAGAGTCCATAATCTCCAGACACACGTTGATGATGCAGGGAATTTCCAGCATCTGAGCCGCTCCAAGGATCTCCTTTACGTTGGACGCCGTCACCGTCAGCGTGGATGTGTAAGCAAACTCCAAGATTGCAGTCAGCGACTCGGGGGCCACAAAGTCTATCTCAAACACCCCATGCTGGTCCCTTCCGTCAGAGGCCACGGTGAAGAGCTTCTTGAAGTACTGGCTGCAGGCGGCAAGGACCGAGCGGTGGGTACGGTACTCATGGTCTTGTACAACGAGGACTACATCACAGAGTAACCCGGAGCGGCGCTGCTCGTTGAGGCAGCACAGAACGTCACTGCTGTGGTTGGGGAACGGAATCCCGATCAGGTCATCCTCTGTGTGGGCCATCCTCTCCTCTCCTTCTCTTACTTATTTACAACACATGGAGAGAAACACAATATCATTTATTTTCAATCAAATGTATTGCTTAAGCCCTTTTAACATCAACAGTTGTCACAAACTGCTTTACCCAGCCTAGATCCCAAAATAATCAGAAGCACACTGCCAAGCAAGTGTTATTTCTATGGAGGTAGACATTTAATTTTATTAAACCATTCCTTCACCAGGCAAGTTAATTTATAGATTAGTGATACAACAAAATCGCTTTGCAGAGCTGCACAGACCATAGTTGATGAAAGATGAATATTCTTTAGATTAGAGTGAAGTGTTGAATGCTATCCTATGGAGGATCTTGTGAAAACGTGTTAATTCTCTAAGATGTTTACGGTGAGTGATAAAAATGTTTTTGGCCGTTTTCTCGCCCATTCATGTCCTGTCTATGAATAGAGTTTAAACTTGTAGCTGTCCGCTCCTCAGCGGTTACTGCAGGCATGTGGATAGATACTTTCAGATGGCTTCTTACCACAACCGCATTGTTGACTGGATCCAAATCGTCCACAGCTTCTGTTACGTTACAGTATAAAGCCAGAGTAAATAAGCTATGAGTTAATAATATCCATCTGCAGTCTAAGTCCTGTCTAAGCCGGGGGGAAGATCTTTTTTTTATTATGCTAATTGTGCTGATCAGTTACCAATTAAACATGTAATATTCTCAATCTTGTTGCTAGGGAACAGTTTCTATGATTATCATACAGAAACAGTATCTATACACAGTGGAAGATACCTATAGAAGGAGACCTAGGTTAGAGACCCCCTCTTTTTACGCTGCTGCTCCTCTCTGTTTATCATATATGCATAGTCACTTTAACTATACATTCATGTACATGCTACCTCAATTGGCCTGACCAACCAGTGCTCCCGCACATTGGCTTACCGGGCTATCTGCATTGTGTCACGCCACCCACCACCCGCCAACCCCTCTTTTACGCTACTGCTACTCTCTGTTCATCATATATGCATAGTCACTTTAACCATATCTACATGCACATACTACCTCAATCTCTGTATGATCTTGAGTAAAAATTACTTGAAGAAGTAGAAAAATTACAGAAATTCTCCAAATGCCTTTTCTACTTTAAGTGGAATCACATTTCCGGAGCGTTTTGTACATATAAAAATGTTTTTTTTTGTCAGTTTTACTTTTCAGAAATAATTCAAATAAATACCTGATGAGAGAGAGCGAGAGAGAGAGAGGGGGGGGGGGGGTGAAGACAGAGAAGGAGAGGGCAAGAGATATAGAGAGCCCAAAAGTTCCCTAACAGGTTGCACAAACATTAACGCTGTGAAGGACTAGGAGCCCATCCCTGGAAAACCCAGCCAAGTCAAACAATTGGTGCGGAGCTTAGAACAAGAGAGTGGCCAGGGAGGGCCAGGAGGGAGTCCATGGTTGGTCTCCAGAAGTATCATAAATGGCACCCTATTCCCTATATAGTGCACTGCTTTTGACCAGAGCCCTATGGGCCCAGGTCAAAAGTAGTGCTAAGGAATAGGATGCCATTTGGGATGTAGCTATCTCCCCCACCCTGGGATCATGTGCTGCAGGCTAGGCAGCAGCCAGCGCCTCTCTCTCTCTCTCTCTCTCTCTCTCTCTCTCTCTCTCTCTCTCTCTCTCTCTCTCTCTCTCTCTCTCTCTCTCTCTCTCTCTCTCTCTCTCTCTCTCTCTCTCTCTCTCTCTCTCTCTCTCTCTCTCTCTCTCTCTCTCTCTCTCTCTCTCTCTCTCTCTCTCTCTCTCTCTCTCTCTCTCTCTCTCTCTCTCTCTCTCTCTCTCTCTCTCTCTCTCTCTCTCTCTCTCTCTCTCTCTCTCTCTCTCTCTCTCTCTCTCTCTCTCTCTCTCTCTCTCTCTCTCTCTCTCTCTCTCTCTCTCTCTCTCTCTCTCTCTCTCTCTCTCTCTCTCTCTCTCTCTCTCACACCAGGGCTAATTACCATGTACTGGAGAGGATCTGAGGAGGATGTGCCACATGGACAGAGAGGGGAGGAGGGCACTGCTTATCCAGGGCAAGGTCCTGGATGGATCACTGTTTCATCACCCGTTCCCTCTCTCCCTCCCCTCAAAACAGTCAGGGTGGGGACTCCACTTGTAAACCTTTGTCAAAGGGCCTGATAACCCCTTATTTTTTGTGATTTGCTCTGGCAGTCTCTCCCTGACAAATTACAGTTACAAATTACAGTTCCTATGCCTTCCACTAGATGTCAACAGTCTTTAGAAATTGTTTCAGGCTTGTATTCTGAAAAATGAGGGAGTAAGAGCAGTCCCTAAAGTGTCACAGAGCTTTTTCATGCGCAATCCCGAGAGCGCGCCTTTCTTGTTTACCTTTTATATTGACAACGTTATTGTCCGGTTGAAATGTTATTGATTATTTAGGCTAAAAACAACCTGAGGATTGAATAATAACATCGTTTGACATGTTTCTTTGAACTTTACGGATACAATTTGGATTTTTTGTCTGCCTGTTGTGACTGCGTTTGAGCCTGTGGATTACTGAAGATAACGGGCAAACAAAACGGAGATTTTTGGATATAAAGAGAGACTTTATAGAATAAAATGAACATTTATTGAGTAAATGAATGTCTTCTGAGTGTAACCATATGAAGATCAGCAAAGGTAAGTAATTCATTTTATTTCTGACTTGTGTAACTCTTCTGCTTGGCTGGTTATTGTTTGTAATGATTTGTCTGCTGGGCGATGTTCTCAAATAATCACATGGTATGCTTTCGCCGTAAAGCCTTTTTGAAATCTAACACCGTGGTTGGATTCACAAGAAGTTCATCTTTAAACCCATGTGTAACACTTGTATGTTTTCTGAATTTTTATAATCAGTATTTCTGTTTTTGAATTTGGAGCTCTGCAATTTCACTGGATGTTGGTCAGGTGTGATGTTACCGTCCTACGTACCCTAGAGGTTAATACACTGCAGAAGGATAAATGGCACAATGAGAGAGCAGGTTGGCCTGTCCACAGCTCCTCTTCTCCGACCCCTCACAGTGAGTGACTATTGCCCACTACCACTTGCCCACCCCAACTCTGTGTCACCACAACCAACACTGTGTCCTTGCTTGCCTCCAGTCCTGTGGTAGGCAGTGTCATCATTAGAGGCTGCCAGGGGCCAGACAGTGGCTAACTAGGGGGCTAACAGTAACACAGCTCTCTCTCTCTCTGTCTCCAACCCCCACACCACCACTTCTGATTAGTGAACCCAGGCCCACCAAGGGCCACTGTCTGGGGAAATACTGATCTGGACTATAAGCTACACTATACAATTGGCATTCAGAGCCAAATGTACAGCCTGTTATTTAAAATGAGTCGTTATGGATAGAAATAGCTCCACTGTCTGGGGGGGAACACTAGTTTAGAAAAAACTACACTGACTATAAAATCGGCTATTATTCTACAGCCTGTTGTTTAGAATTAGATGTTTGTCATAACACCCATAGTGTGGCTCTAAAGACCTACACTGTGATATGTACAGATCTTTTCATCATTAAATTAATGATACAGTATACCCATCAATTCTTAAAGAAAATGATGACTGCCATTACTTTGCCACATGTTAAAGAAAATGGCCCTGGTATCTTTATACAAGCTTAAATTGTGATCACATGCCATTTCAATCTGTTACACAGAATGTAGAGGGAAATCATTTCTAACTACTGTCTTGTTCATTATAATAGGAGGAAAGTACATCTGTAACAGTGAGTGATTACATTTAATAGACCAAGATTTAAAAGTAGTGAATTATTGTGGGAGACAAATTATTACCTATAAGCCAATCGTACAGCAGTTTATTATCGGGCCATCACTCAGTCTCCAGGGGAGCCTGAAGGTTCACACCATTATCTAGCTTAGTACAGGTATTGTTTTTGTGGTTTATTAGGTCTCAGAGGTCAACCTTTGGTTTATTGATTCCATTTCGGAACATTCCATTATTGATTCCATTCCAATAACACTTTACAATAAGGTTATCTTTATAAAGGGTTCATAATTAGTTAATTGGCTGGCTATTATTAATTTATAGATACATTATATATCTATAATAAACAGACATGAATTTATATTCTTATGATTACGGGCTGTTCTGTTTTAATTCATGAGTTTAATTTAGACCACTGATGTTTTGAATTAAATTGTTGATGATCCCCAGCAGACTTTATAGTTTGGGAGAATTGTTGGTGTCTTCTTGACAACCACTTTTATCAAGCTCACCACCTCTCCTCATCTCATAGTTTTAGATATTTATGACAAATGAATAATAATAATAATAATAATTATCAGTAAACGTCAACCAGATAGCAGATGAGGCGGATACAGAAATTTTTCTTACAAAATATATTTTCATTTTCATATTTGCTACTCTGTAAAACAAATCTATACAGCTAATTTTACTTGCACGTCTATTAGTACCCCCAAAATGTTTTAACTAGACAACAAGCAACCATTGTGAAACAAAAAAGGCTAATCCTTATATTTTGTAAGCAGATGAGGCAAGAGTTTCATGAGATAATAAACAACAAGTGTGTCACAAACAATAGTCTTCTATACCACAGGTTCTCAATCTGTCAACACTCCAACTTTAACTTGTTTTTTGTTTTCATGAATTACTGCGGAATCAGTAATAAGAGCACTGCATTTTCTTGAGACTGCGTCTCATAGTGCTTTCCAAATAATTCCGAGTCATCAAATTACCATATCCACACACAGAGCTAAGTCTCTGTCAGAGTACACAGACACATACACACTGAACAGGTGTACTGTGCACAAGTACTGTAGCACAGTTATACTGATACACTGCAAGCACTAAGCAGACACACTCACATAAAATGACACATATAAAGATGAAGAATTTTCAGAATTCCGAACTATAATCCTCATAATCATGGCCTACCTTCTTAATTACTTCCTTTCCTTTTTTGTTTATTATTCCAAGTCTACCAGTGATGTCCAGTGACCTGCCACATTGCTTCTTCAGAGTAGAGTACCCAGAGATGACAGTCAGTCCGTCCTTCAGTCAGTCAGTCTGTCGGTCGGTCAGTCAGTACATTCACAGTCACAACTACCTCGCATCGGATGCCCATTCACAAAAACAGGGAATATCCACGCTTCCAACACCAATACAAAGATAAGGAACTGCTAGTAGAGTGGAACGGTAGAACATCGGAGCGGAGAGAAGTGTGGGTGTCCCTGTCAGGCTTAAACAGGCTGGTGAGCAAAGCAATAGTGGAGTTGAGCGAGAGAAGGCAGGCTTGTCAGATTCACAGTAGGGAGGGAGAGCAGAGCAGCACTACTGCAATGTGGAGATGTCGGGTTTTATAGCAGGGTGGGTAGCTAAAAGATAATAATACCCCAGCCCTCCTCCACAACACAAGTTAAGCACACTATGTAATAAGCTCATGGCTCAGACACCCTCTGATTTAGGTCAGACAAAATGACATTTTTGTTTTGTTACAGTACATTTCAGTATGGAGGGATGGAGGGAGTGGAGTGAAGCTGCTAGGGCTTGTTTAGGGAGGGAGAGGATAAAAAAGAAAGAAGAAAAAACTAAAATATGTATTTTTTTTTTAAAGACTTCAAACTAGCCACTTAAGAATTCAACCGAGGAGAGATCAGAGATGAAGCGACAACGTTGCTGTTGATGAACAACTTTAAGATTTAAGATTAAAACCAAAAAATGAATGTTTTATTTGGTCAAATTGGACATGATACAGTACAGTATTGTAGCCCTTCAATGGCCTACATTTCAACTCGGACAAATGTCTGCCATTCGATTCTTTCACACACTTAAAGGATATTGCTTACTTGTAGCTCCGTTTTTACCACAAACTCAGCCTGAGGTCAGTGTGGGCTGGGAGACAGACTGCTAATCTGAGTTTATAATCTGGAGCAGCTCTCCATTCTATTCTTTAACAACCTGTCTGTTTCCTGTTGATTCATGTCTAGTCAAATGTTGCTGCATCCTTCACCTGAATGTCTTGGATGGTTTTTACAATTTGTAATAATATTCTATTTTATTTTTATAAAAATAGAGATACATTTGTACAAGACTAAATCCCAAATAAAAACAAACCATTTTAATTTAGATATCGACAGTATATCTAATCAATTATTTGACCTCTTGTGTGACTTCCTGTGTATGATTCAAACTGAAGTTAGAAGGTTTGAAGGATCAGAGAGGAGAGGTGACAGATTCTTCTGTTTGAGTCAGTGATCACAGCAGTGGGAGTATATTATACAGCTCCCTCTGTCTGTAGAGTTCGAAGATAGCCTCTTTAGACCAGGGTGTTTACATAGAACAGAAAGGAGAAACAGAGAAAAGATGTGGTCGCCCTCCTCTTCAATTTAGAAAAGGAAATGATCAGTCTGGCATGTGGACTTTGATAGGCGGGTGAGTGAGTGAGTGAGTGAGTGAGTGAGTGAGTGAGTGAGTGAGTGAGTGAGTGAGTGAGTGAGTGAGTGAGAGAGAGAGAGAGAGAACCAACCATTCACTCAGAGGTGTGGGCTCTCCTATGAACTTTAAGCTTTAAGACAATGAAAGCAGTTTTTTCTAGGTCTTATAACAACGAACTCAGTGTCTATGGCGTCACAGCCAGTACTAACAGAACAATGTAAATCTCTCATCCTCTCCCAATGTTTCCCGACTCACATGACAGGACACTTTCACAGGATAGCTTCTGTTACTGACAGTCTGGCCCATTGGGACACTACGGATTTCCTACATGACATCAACACTATTGCTTATTTTGTAATGCTCAGCATAATAGCAGTTTGCACTGGGTCAGTTCTTAGAAGTCACAGAAAATGTTCAAATGTGGCATTTGGCATAGCAGAGTAAATCTTATTAAACAAGCATGTATTGGTTAAATCAAATAAACTTCTATAAAATGCTCTTGCCAAAACCTAGATGGTTCTGACATGTTTAAAGTGAATGGTTGTGTTATTGTAGGAGTAAGCATGTGTTATGTTAGTATTTGGCTGCTCACAAGTTTCTTCACATTCTGTAGTATGATAGACTTGTACTCATGCTTATAGGCCAACATCCCCTAGGGAGTATGTAGCGAGACCACAGCCTTATTCTTGGTGGTTGCAGTGTTTCGTAGTTGGCGAGAATTTAAGTATACTGAGATGGAGGTTGGTATATATAAACAGGGAAGCCACTAAATGTTAGCAGACCAGCCAGCCGGCTAGACAAGCAACAATCACAACCTATTCAGGCAGGTCCGTAGCTACATATGATGACACAGGTCCGGACCTCTGTATTTTTTGCATGTATTTCTACTCAGCCAGGGTGTCAACTTATTGTTGAGAGTTAGAATAGTAGAATACACAAGGTGTAATTTCGAAACTTGGTCGTGCATCAGCAACATACTCTTGTTATATGTCACTCGCTGACATTCACTCAATTAGCCCATGTAGGCTAAACATTTTTAGATTGGTAAATTAGTGTAGTTAGTCTAGCCAGCTATCGAAACTTGTAGTAACCTAATCATGGCAGAATTACCGACCCGGCACGCAGACCCAGCACCACAAACTCTTCGACCCGGCAGCCATCACTCACTCCCTGACCTTACCGACCTGGCACACCTTGACCTCCAGAGTGCCCCCATTTGATTTTGTTAATCACTCTCACTCAGATACATAATAACATGGCATAAGTCATGGCAAAATGTGTAGAAGTTCTGTAAAGGAAACTTATTTGTTTACCTTTTGTTATGAAGAAAATCCACTCAATTCCAATATGTTTTGCATGTTAACAGTAAAGTTTTTAAGATATTGGACTTTCAAGAAGCAAAGTGTCACCGGCCACATCACCATGATAACGCAAAATGGGAATAATCCCTAAAACTCAGACACTGGCTACAATCCTTATCTAAATGCTTTGTCTGCTGTTGTCATAGAAACTCTATGCAGGTTTCACTGTAATATACTGTAAATGTATAGGTATATAGGCACAATGTATAAGTGCAATAATCATGCTGTATGTACAGGTGAAGTCGGAAGTTTACATACACCCTAGCCAAATACATTTAAACTCAGTTTTTCACAATTCCTGACATTTAATCTTAGTAACAATTCCCTGTCTTAGGTCAGTTAGGATCACCACTTTATTTAAAGAATGTGAAATGTAAGCATAGTAGTAGAGAGAATGGTTTATTTAAGCTTTTATTTCTTTCATCACATTCCCAGTGGGTCAGAAGTTTACATACACTCAATTAGTATTTGGTACCATTGCCTTTAAATTGTTTAACTTGGGTCAAACATTTTGGGTAGCCTTCCACAAGCTTCCCACAATAAGTTGGGTGTATTTTGGCCCATTCCTCCTGACAGAGCTGGTGTAACTGAGTCAGGTTTGTAGGCATCCTTGCTCGCACATACTTTTTCAGTTCTGCCCACACAATTTCTATAGGATTGAGGTCAGGGCTTTGTGATGACCACTCCAATACCTTGACTTTGTTGTCCTTAAACCATTTTGCCACAACTTTGGACGTATGCTTGGGGTCATTGCCCATTTGAAAGACCCATTTGCAACCAATCTTTAACTTCCTGACAGATGTCTTGAGATGTTGCTTCAATATATCCACATCATTTTCCTTTCTCATGAAGCCATTTATTTTGTGAAGTGCACCAGTCCCTCCTGCAGCAAAGCACCCCCACATCATGATGCTGCCACCCCATGCTTCATGGTTGGGATCGTGTTCTTCGGCTTGCAAGCCTCCCCCTTTTTCAAAATTCATCAGCCCAAAGAACATTTCTCCAAAAAGTATGATCTTTGTCCCCTTGTGCAGTTGCGAACCGTAGTCTGGCTTTATTATGGCGGTTTTGGAGCAGTGGCTTCTTCCTTGCTGAGCGGCTTTTCAGGTTATGTCAATATAGGACCCAAAAGGCTCAGACTTTTCTGATTCCATCAACGCAGGCCGGCCCCTGTGTCGTAACCCTTTCTTGCAGTCAATGACCAAAGCGCCCTATTTGGCATCATGGTTGGAATGTTAATAATATTTTTCATAATTTCAATATTATTATTTTTTTTATTTAACGATGAAAATACGGTGTTTCTATGTCAGACAGTATTGTTTCAGTGTTCTGTGATGTGTAGAAAGTGTAATATTTGGATGCAATAGATTTCAACTCTATGCCTGAAATGGTACAGGTGTCTCCTTCTTTTTAAGCCCATAACCATGTGTGAGGTGTATACTTTTGTTTCAAAGCAGTTTTGTTTAAAACTACCAAGAATCACTTGATGGTTTAATTTCAGTTTGCAACAAATAATGCAAACCATTGGTATACACTACAGTTCAAAGTTTAGTGTCACTTGAAAGAAAAGCACATTTTTTGTCCATTAAAATAACATCAAATTGATCAGAAATACAGTGTAGACATTGTTAATGTTGTAAATGACTATTGTAGAGGGAAATGGCAGATTTTGAATGGAAAATCTACATAGGCGTACAGAGGCCCATTATCCGCAACCATCACTCCTGTGTTCCAATGGCACGTTGTGTTTGCTAATCCAAGTTTAGCATTTTAAAATGCTAATTGATCATTAGAAAACCCTTTTCTAATAAAACTGGCCTTCTTTAGACTAGTTGAGTATCTGGAGCATCAACATTTGTGGGTTCGATTACAGGCCAGAATGTCCAGAAACAAAGTAGTTTCTTCTGAAACTTGTCAGTCTATTCTTGTTCTGAGAAATGAAGGCTATTCCATGCGAGAAATTGCCAAGAAAGTGAAGATCGCGTACAACGCTGCGTACTACTCCCTTCACAGAACAGCACAAACTGGCTTGAACCAGAATAGAAAGAGGAATGGGAGGCCCCGGTGCACAACTGAGGGAGGGGACAAGTACATTAGAGTGTCTAGTTTGAGAAACAGATGCCTCACAAGTCGTCAACTGGCAGCTTCATTAAATAGTACCCGCAAAACACCAGTCTCAATGTCAACAGTGAATAGGCAACTCCGGGATGCTGGCCTTCCAGACAGAGTTCCTCTGTGCGGTGTCTGTGTTCTTTTTCTTAATCTTTTGTTTTTATTGGCCAGTCTGAGATATGTATTTTTCTTTGCAACTCTCCCTAGAAGGCCAGCAGAGGGGCTAATGACCTTGGAGACGGGGAAAGGGCCGATGAATCGAAGGGACAGTTTACGAGACTACTCCCGGAGGAGCAGATCCCGGGTGGACAGCCTTACCTTCTGCCCGAGACGATACCGGGAAGCAGGGGTCCGATGGCGATCTGCTTGTCATCAATACCTGGAGGTGGTCTTGAGGAGAGCTGATGACCCAATGAGGGTCTATGGGCAGTCCATGAATCCGGAAGACCTTGAGGTGGGCCGTCTCCTTGGCAGAGGGTAGTTTGGGGGGAGGAATGAAGTGGGCAGCTTTGGAGAACCAATCCACCATGGTCAAGATGGCAGTGTTGCCATCAGATGGGGGAAGGCCCGTGACAAAGTCCAGGGAGATGTGGGACCAGGTATGGTGGGGGACAGGCAGAGGTTGGAGAAGACCAGCCGGAGCTTGCTGAGGAGTCTTGTTCTGTGCACAAACTGAGCAAGCGGCGTCGAATGACTACACATCCGGGACTATGGTAGGCCACCAAAAGCGTTGTCGAACAAAGGCCAGGGTCTGACGGGTGCCCTGGTGGCAGACCAGCCTGGAGGAGTGGGCCCACTCCAGGACGTCAGAGCGGTCGGTGTCAGGAATGAACATGCGGTTATCAATGCTGCACCTCATGGACCTGCTTCCCTATCCCCCAGCTGAGTGCTGTCGCAAGGCATGAGGTGTGAAGGATGGTCTTGGGTTCAGGGGTAGTAGACGTGGGGCTATAACAATGGGACAGGATTCCGGCCGGTACAAGAGGGTGAAGTTGAACCATGTGAACAGGGCCCATCTGGCTTACCTTGAGTTGAGGCGCTTGGCAGTGCAGAAATACTCCAGTTTCTTGTGGTCAGTCCACACGATGAACGGATGTTCTGCCCTCTCCAGCCAGTGCCTCCATTCCTTCAACGCTTTCTTCACCGCGAGAAGCTCCCGATTCCCCATGTCGTAGTTCCTTTCCATGGCATGGCATGGAGGCGAAGTCCCAGGGTTGTAGCTTGAGGTCAAGGGCAGAATGCTGGGACAGGACAGCCCCCACTCCGAAGTCCGACGCATCGGCCTCCACCACGAACTGATGAGATGGGTCTGGATGAACCAGGATGGGAGTTGTGGTGAAACAATGTTTGAGATCCTGGAATCGCCAGTCAGCAACTGGGGACTACGTGAATGGAACCTTGGGTGAGGTGAGTGCTGACAGGGGCACAATAACCCCGGATAAGCGGAGTAAAGTGGGATTCGCCAGTTTCACCCTGCTGCACCCTGGACGTAGGCTGAGGCTAATCCATCACAGCTCTCACCTTCCCGGGATCCATCTGGACACTCCCATCAGAGATGATGTAACCCAGAAAGAGGATGGTGGAGCGATAGAACTCACACTTCTCCGCCTTCACAAACAGCTGACGAACCGGTTCAACATGTCACAGAGAACATCCTTCACCAGAGCTTTTAACATAGCAGGGGCATGGTGAGGCCAAAGGGCATGACCAGATACTCGTAGTGGCCACTGGCTGTGTTGAAGGCAGTCTTCCACTCGTCCCCCTCTCGTATCCGCACCAGGTGGTAGGCATTCCGTAGATCCAGTTTGGGAAACACAGTGGCCCCCTGGAGCAGCTCGAAGGCGGACGAGATGAGTTGTAGCGGGTAACGGTTCTTAACCGTAATTTCGCTGAGTCTCGGGTAGTCAATGCACGGGCGCAGGGTCTTGTCCTTTTTCTCCATGAAGAAGAAGCCGGCGGGAGAGGAAGAGGGATGGATAAATCCAGCAGCTAGGGAGTCCCCAATGTAGGTTTCCATAGCCTTGGTCTCCAGTCCTGATAGAGAGTACAGACGTACCCGGGGCGGCGTGGAGCTAAGGAGAATGTAAATCCCACAGTCATAGGGTCGGTGTAGTGGAAGCGACATGGCCTGGGCCTTGCTGAACAATTACTAAATACTATAACAAGTTAGTTCAATATTGTGAGTTAGGAATGAGAAGTCTGAGTGAATCATTAATCCAAGATGGGATTTAGGGAACAAAACAAAAATTGCGGGAATGGCGGAGCAGGGTGGCATCCAAAACACTCTCGTCAGGACCAGATTCAATGCGAAACCGGAGAGATTTGGACTGGTCTCTCCACAGCAGAATGGCATGAAAAGGGGTCCCGCAATACAGACAACTCTTCATGACGATCCTGTATTGCCATTCCACTGGCGACAGCCCAGCTCTGCCTAGTGGCATAGGCTCAGGAAGCGGTGTCTCGGCAGTCTTCGGCAGCCCTCGGGGGAGGTCTGGAAGCCTCAGATCCTCTCGGCAATGAGACCGTAAGGAGCTTCTGCGTTGACTCGGAGGCAAGATGGGATCCCTGGGTGTGTGAGCGAAATCCAATTTCCTCTCCCTCCGTCATTCCCGTAATCGTCCATCGATACGGATGGCCAAAGCAATGAGGGAATCGAGCTACGTAGGTAACTCCCGGACTGCAAGTTGGTCCTTGACCTCCTCTTAGGCGCTGTGCAGGACCATATCGAACAGCGCCTCTTGATTCCAAGCACTCTCCGCTGTCAACTTGCGAAAATCCACCACCACAGCTACACTGAGGGAGTCCTGCCGATGCTGGATTAGCTTCCGGGCGGCCTCACGCCCGGAGAACGGGGCTTCAAAGACCTTCCTCACTTCTCCCACAAACCCCTCCAGACTAGCGCATATGGCCGGCTGTTGTTCCCACACGGCGGTGGCCGAGGTGAGAGCCCTCCCAGACATCAGCGTGATGAGGTAGGCTATCTTGGAGTGATCCAAGGGGAAGGAGGAGGGCTGAAGATGGCTAGAGGGCAAGAAAAAGAGAGGCTGGGAAAAACCAGGAGCTGACAGGACAAACACCGGTAAGCTTGACAAACAAGACGAACTGGCAACAGACAAACAGAGAACACAAGTATATATACACAGGGGATTGTGGAGAAGATGGGCGACACCTGGAGGGGGATGGAGACAATCACAAAGACAGATGAAACAGATCAGGTTGTGACAGGAGTGATGGTTGCTGATAATGTACGCCTATGTAAATATTCCATAGAATATCAGCTGTTTCCAGCTACAATAGTCATTTACAACATGTCTACACTGTATTTCTGATAAATTTTATGTTATTTTAATGGACAAAAAATTTGCTTTTCTTTCAAAAACAAGGACATTTCTAAGTCACCCCAGACGTTTGAACTGTAGTGTATATCCGCCTCACTCTCAGATAAAAAAGTAGCACTGCAAGATTTTACACAGACAAATGTGACAAATAATACATTTTATAATAAAGAACTATTCAAAGGAATCATCTGTGACATCAATATACAGTACAAGTCAAAGGTTTAGACACACCTACTCATTCAAGGGTTTTTCTTAATTTTTTATTATTTTCGACATTGTAGAATAATAGTGAAGACATCAATACTATGAAATAACACATATGGAATCATGTAGTAACCAAAAAAGCATTAAACAAATCAAAATATATTTGAGATTTTTCAAAGTAGCCACCCTTTGCTTTGCACACATAGTCAGAGTGAATTTGCGATATGTTAACTGGATAGCAGATGTTCAAGTTCTCGCTAGCTAACCAAATGACACCTGCATCTCTAGCAGTGCATAGCCACCGATAATCTATATGAGGGGGAAAAGTAATTCACTCACCAACTCCTCCAATGACATGACATGATTCCTCCTAGCAGCTAAATAACTATTGTTAGGCTACATGTTTTAAGCTTGCTAAATAAATAGATATGCTAGCATATTAGCCACATTATGACTGACTTGTGATCATTGCCGTTGCAAATTTGATTGCATTTACATTCCTAGCCTTAGTTACATTCATCTGTTTTTCTCCAAAATATTGAGTCACGGAAACTGAAACAGTGCATCCCGAATGGAGTCAGCAAACAACACGGCTGTGATTTACAACCTGATAGCAATATTTTTGGGACTACTGAGAAATGTATTGGTGAATTATATTAATCATGCATTGAACTGCCTCCATCTATTCTGCCATCAATTCCTTAGTGTACGTCATGGAATGAGTCAATTGGAACCTATTTTTAAAACCTATTATAAAGTAGGTTTTGTAGCATAAACTGAGAATTTGATAATTTTGACTGATATTATGATTGTCTGTTCATTTCATATCTGCAAAGTAGTTAAAACGCTGTAATTTCCACGTTAAGAACACCTTTCTACGCTTTGAGGCCCTCAGAACTGCCTCAATTCATTGGGGCATGGACTCTTCCCACAGTTATGTTAAGTTGGCTGGATGTCCTTTGAGTGATGGACCATTCTTGATGCACATGGGAAACTGTTGAGCGTGAAAAACCCAGCAGCATTGCAGTTCTTGACACCAACTGGTGAGCCTGGTACCTACTACCATAGCCCGTTCAAAGGCATTTAAATATTTGTATTGTCCATTCACACTCTGAATGGCAGACATGCTGTACATAATCCATGTCTCAATAGTCTCAAGGCTTAAAAAATCCTTCTTTAACCTTCATCTACACTGATTGAAGTGGATTTAACAAGTGACATCAATAAGGGATCATAGCTTTCACTTGGATTCACCTGGTCAGTCATGGAAAGAGCAAGTATACTTAATGTTTTGTACACTCAGTGTATAGTGTTTTGTGGCAAACCCCATTTTAATACACGTCTAAAATCTATTAATTAAAAATCGGAGAACTTGAATTTTTTACAGATGTGTAAAAAATTGCAAAAATGCACTGAAGGGGGAAAAAGGTTGTGTATATGTGACTTGATTGAACCATATTATTGGGTAAATGTGCAGTGATTGGTTGAAATTGTGAGTCCTCTTTTTGTACTGCGGTGATGGATCATTATAATATAATATTGCGATGATTTGACTGTTTATGCAGAAATAGTGCAGTGATTGGTGAAATTTGCAAGCCCTCGCATAATATGAGGGGAATTGTCAATTTCGCAAAAGACAATTTGCAATCAAAGAATTGCGGAATCCTGGAAAGACTGAACATTGTACCATCAGAAGTGTTGGATTTCCATATTACATACATAATGTTATCAAATGTCAACTTCTCTGCAATTCTATCACTAGACAGTTCCCATGCTGTAAGGGGTTATTAACTACTGGTCTATCTCAGTTTGACTTGTCTTACAGGGTTCGTTGTGCAGTCTGTTCTCACTCAGCTCAGGAGCAGGAGGCAGGAGACTGGGTCTGAGTAAGTGTTGGGCACTGGTGTACCTGTTTGCTGCCACCCGCTGAGTTCACAGCATGACAGCTCAGCCAGAGAACTCATCACTCATCGCTCCATATCTCTTACCCATGAGGAGGGGCTGGCAGAAAGGCACAGTCTAAAGTTAGTTAGGCAAACAGGGCTTTCTCGATCTCGATCATCAACAACATTAACTGATTTCAAGGGAGATAAGGCCTTTAGACCAATAAGGTAATTCAAAAACGGTATGTTTCTGCTGACTTGTAGGGGTCTGTGCTGTTTTGTGGGTAAGAGTAGACTAACTCAGAGTCTAGTCATTTTACCATTCCCCATCCAATCCACCCACCTGCCACAACCCCCACTCTTCACCCTATGCCTCTTGTTGTCTGAAGGACAAGGTTGCTGTGGGAAAGAAGCTGCAGGCAGCTGCCGAGGCAGTGGAGGTACCCCCACATTTCAGCTCTGCCAGCTATTATGCCCATTGTAGATAGACCCACTCTCATCTTCCAACAGCTAGGCAGACCTCCTTAAAAAACATCTCCAAGGACAGCACACAGACAAACTTGCACACAGACACACACACACACACTTCAACAAGGTCAATATACAGCTCACCTCCGAGCAGCCCACTATTCAGGGTGAGTTGAGGTTCAGAGCTTTTTCTGCTGACATAATGTATCTATTTCTGCTCTGAATTCCTCTTGTTTTGTCTGTTTCTGAACATCCTAATCTGGACGGGAGGCTTCTGCCAGAGGGGAGGCACTGGCGCGTACATACAGACTGTACATGCTCTTGAGAGACATTCTGTAAGACAGCATCTATTCACAACCATGATAAAGCATAGCCAGCCAGAAAGAGGTGGCACTACCTTGGCTGGATTATTTCACAGGTGGTCGCAGTTGCATAAAAGCGTTTATGTACAAGTGTGTGTGTGTGTGTTTACACTGTGTGTGTCTGTGAGCTTGGGTGCGTGTATGCGTGTGTGTATGTGTTGTGAGGACATCTCCCGGCGCTGTTAGTGATAACGTGGGGGAGGCAATGCTGAGGCATGGAGGGAAGGGAGAGGAGAGGAGAGGAGAGGAGAGGAGAGGAGAGGAGAGGAGAGGAGAGGAGAGGAGAGGAGAGGAGAGGAGAGGAGGGACAGGAGAGTAGGGAGAACCTCTGTCTGCCCTGGGGCTCTCTGGCACCTCCTAATTAAAAGCAGCCAGGCTGCAGGGCAAGGGAGACAGATGGCTGTCACACCAAGGCACACACACAACTATGGAACATACACACAGAGACAGGTACACACATACAGAAAGAAAGACATAGACAGACGGACAAAAGAATATGAATACACAGCTGCACAGATTCACACACACACATACACACAGACATCCATGCATGTACAAGCATGAACACCCCCTCCCCCCGCACACACACACACTCTAAAACAAGCATTCACACATACAGTATGCCTTGAGTTGCTTTTGGTCTAACAGTTACTGTACATGTTGGGTGTGAGTCTACTGGATCGTCTTGTACATTACTGTATCTATCTTCAGACTGTGACCATGTCCTCTCTGAGCATGGGAATGTACAGTAATGTGCTTTCATGAACCACACAAGCTGCTGTGCGTCTGGGTTGGGTGGGTGGATCAATGCAGCCATCCGAAGTACAGCACGCTACAGAGTAATGCTAACCCACACACTCATGTATTCTTTAAACTGCCATCCCCTACCCGCATCACACAGGTGGGTGGACCCACTTCTTCAACCCAGATCTTTGAAAGACATTACGAAATGAATGTGGTCTAATTTTCTGTTTCTGTTCTGTCCCTGGACAAAAAGATAAATAAATAAATGTCTCTAATCTTAACATTCTACATCTGTTGTCTTGTTAATTCACTTTGAGTTAATTTTGCTTGATCGTCTGAGTCGTGCCTGTGAAGGTATTTGTGTAATTTAGTGGAGGGAGGAAAGCTAGGAGAGGTGGAAAGTGAGCTCTGCTCAAGGGGTTGCCAGTGGTTACAAGGACTATTTTTGATGAGCTCGGTTGGCCTCACAGGAAACACCTACATAACTAACTCTCAAGGACGTACAGTATCACTATCACGTTAGATACAGAATGCTTTGTGTTTCAAGACAATAAAGGAGACATTTAAGAAGATCTTTAGATGTCATGTCATATATATTTGGAGTTTGAAATTCTACTGCAGTAAAAATTATTAGAAGTAGTTTACTGTACATGTCAATACCGATCTAAAGCCAATACGATTATTTTTGCAGTTGTCTATTACCAAGTACAATCTTAGATGCATTTATCATTGGGGAAAAGACAGGGTTAGTTGAGGACGAGAGAGAGAGAGAGAGAGAGAGAGAGAGAGAGAGAAATAGAAAGAAGGAGAGAGAGAGAATAGAAAGAAAGAAGGAGAGAGAGAGAGGGAAATGAAAGAGAAAGAAAGAAGGAGGGGGAAGGGAAAGAGAAAGCAAGAAGGAGAGACCTGAAGACCTGAGTGCATACCTGAAGGTTTAAGAAAGGCGTTTGTTCGTGAGTAACACAAAGTACACAAATCCCCCAAACTTGCTTTTTTGGCACGGATCAGGCCTCCCACCCACGATACCCTCTTACAAGCCTCCTCCCACCCTCTATTCAGCTGCTCTGCTCTGTGATGGCTGTTCACACACACACACACACACACACACACACACACACACACACACACACACACACACACACACACACAACCTGTGTCCACGCTATGGTGGAGGAGGAGGATGGTATTCACACATACGCTCACGATCACACACTCACACAGTGCAGAGATGGGACAGTGGTAGGCCTACGGGAGCCCGTCTCTCTTCCCATTCTGCATTACTCTTATTCTACCATGCAACTATTATGTGCCATTTACAGTACAGGGCTTGACACAAACTGTTTCAGCCACTTGTCATTTAGACAAGTAGGACAGATTGTTTACTTGTCTGAAAGCTAAAGTCACCTGTCCAAAAATGAATAAAAAGGTGACTGAAAATTGTGTTGTAAGATGCAAGGACAACTTCACAAAATAACCTTAACCTAACCCATTATTATCACTGGTATTGACTATGGAAGGCTGCTGGTCCCATGTATTGTATCTCCTGACATTCTGACCTTGAGCAAGGCACTTAACCTCCTATAAAGTAAAATACTGCACTGATAGGCTACTGTAAAAAAACAGTGTGCTCTGTCAAACCTTAATCTGGAGAGCTACTGGGTGTGCAGGCTTCTTATACTGCTCAAACACAGCAGAGTCAGCTTTTCAAGGTCCTGTTGTGCAGCTGATTTTTTTTACAATGTGGTGTGTTCGAGCAGGTCTGGAGCAAAAGCCTGCACACCCAGTAGCTCTCCTGGAATCTCCTGGATGAGTGTTGGTTGCTCTGCAACATTATAATTACAACCAAATACTTTTTTATTGTCTTTCTGAAATAATTCCCTCATTCAATGAACCAGGGAACAAATGGCTAAGGTGGACGAAGTAGCTAACTAATATGTTTATCTATTTGTAAGGTTATGACAGCATAAGTGTTACTTGTTAGGCTACTTTAAGAATATTTGTTTAACTCTGTAACTATTGAATAGATGAGTGTCCTAGCCAATTTTGAGTGCTTGAAAGACGGTTTCACAACTGGAGTATGCAGCATTTGTTTCATCAACTGTCCACCTGTATCAACTGAGTGTTGGCCATTTGTGGTTATACATGAGTGCATTACTTTTCCATGATTTTCATTGCTGACCAAACATTTTATATAACTGGGCAAACAACGTCCTAGAAATTGCTATCAACAAATGTGCAAATGCGGCTCGCTTTGATCCAATAACGCATCTTGCGACTGCATGATTGAAAGATCCCTTGTGCCTGTCAATGCAGGCCTACAATAATTATACTCTGATGTGCTGTGCAGAGATTGGGAGGATAGTGACAAAAACATTGCATCCGGAGGACACTTTGATCCAATTCTGATCGGAGAAGCCTAATTGTGTGATATTGTGATTTTCTGCGTGATAGTTTTTTACTTGCCCCGGGCAAGAGGACAAGGATTAATGTCGAGTCCTGCAGTAACACTAACCGACTGAACATGAAGAGACTTGACAAATGATAGTAAAAATATTGTCATTTTGAGTCACAGCACCAGGGGAGAATGAGAGAAAGAGGCAGTGCCGTTACCATGTGTGATGTTGGCACCACACTCACTCTAGAGTCTAGATACTGAATGCCTGGGCATTGTGTTGTACTGCCTGTTGCATTCCCACACACCACACTATAGCTGTGCAAATAGAGGGAGGGAGGCTATTCCCAAAATGTTTGTGAACAAGCCAGTGTAAAAGTATCCAGTATGCCATAACAAAAGACTGCACGCAAGCACCCACCCACCCACTCACTGCTTTTGGGATAGTGTGATGGTCCACTTTTGATTCACACCTTATATAACCATATATAGATATTTCTGGCCTTGACAATTGTGAGCAGGTTGGATTCTATCTGTTTCTGGGCAATGAGAGTTTTCTTTTATAGAAAATCTGTTCATTTTATGTCATGGACACAAAACTCCAACTGTATAGAATGTTTTCCTGAAATAACATTTCGAATAAATAATTCCAAATTGGTATCCTGTCATTGTCTTAACGCAGGGTGTTACATATTCTTAAAACCATTCAAGTATTACATTGCTGATGCTCTTGGGGAAGTGTAACGACAATAAGGAAATGTCATGCCGGGTTATCATGTTACACAAAAAGACATTCATGTGCATGATTAAATTGTGTAATTATTAAGTCATTACATAAATAACACACACAGTGCCAGATTTAGTGCATAGCAATCTATTCAAAAAGTCCTCATCATTTGAATGGCTTCCTAAATACAGTGAGACTTTTTTAGCAAAGTTGTCCAAGTCTCACCTAGCCTCTCCTTTTACTAGAAAGTCACACTTTGGAAACATTTGAAAGCATGTTGAACTGATTGAAATGCACTCACTCTGTCAGTGTGTAGGAAAGGATTAGTGACTTGATACTGAGGCAAAGCACATAGTAGATGAGTCTGTATGCACTGCAGACCCTATAATGTACAGTATGTAACTAACCCTGAGGGTATACCATGCATGATATATGAATATTGAATAGCCCTACAGTCTCTCTACTAGAAATCTTTACTAATGAGTCTGTGAGAACTAATTTAAAAAAAACACAAGACTGAAATGAGAAAAAAAAACAGAAAAAGAGTTACTGACCTTTTAACACAGACAGGTGTTTTGTATTTCAGTTTCTTCTTCTCACTCTACTCTCGGTCCCTGTCTGTCAGGAAGCAGAGTCCTGTCCTCTGTGGCAGGCATGCAAAAGTGAGAGAGAGATATATAGAGAGAGAGAGTGAGTAAGAGACAACAGAAGAGCTCAAATTTGCACTGAAGGTGTGTCAGCTTCGGCAGGGAGAGGAAAATTAACCTTACCACCAAACTGTTACATAAAAAGACAACACAAAAGTGCACACCCACCCAACAACCAACACCCCTCCCTCCCTCTAAACCAAAAGTATTTGGCAGCATACCCCACATGTCCACCTGTGCTGTGCTGAGGGGAGTGACACACTCACAGGCAAAACTTGGTAACTAACCTGCTCCTTGGCTAGGGCTCACACATTACCTGCATGGGGCTTGGGCTGGGGCTGGGGCTATAACTTGTTTTTGGTTTGGGATTTGGGCTATGGAACTGGGACTGTGACTTGGGCTAATACAGTATCATCTTGGACTGGGTCTAGAACTGGGACTGAGTTTGGGTTTGGCTGTTGGAATGTATGCTGGGGCTGGGGCATTAACCTCTTAACAGAGATGGCAAGGCCTCAAGACAATACCTTTGCCACCAGGTAATAAGCTATATAATTACAAAAGTAAAGAACAGAGAATGAGATAAGTGGGCTATCTACCTCAGTGTGTTGGGTCAAGGTGTGTGCTGTGGTGTATCTGTGTGTGTGTGTGTGTGTGTGTGTGTGTGTGTGTGTGTGTGTGTGTGTGTGTGTGTGTGTGTGTGTGTGTGTGTGTGTGTGTGTGTGTGTGTGTGTGTGTGTGTGTGTGTGTGTTGGGTGTGGGGGGGGTGTTGGGTGTGGGTTGGTACCTGCCTGGTAGCACGTAAGAACCCACACGTCATTGTGAAGGCTCTATAGAAACATAATGAGAACATAATAATGTGTGATCAGTGATGTCAATGCCAACTATAAACCTATTGTATACATACAGGTAACTGCCAAAATAAAGGAAACACTTGAGTAAATGAGGGATAGAAAGTATATTGAAAGCAGGTGATTCCACACAGGTGTAGTTCCTGAGTTAATTAAGGGTCTCAAAAGTGTATAGGGGGTTTAAAGGGTGTGTGTGTGTGTATGTTTCAGTCAGCAGATCTCAACCGAATTAATCACTCATGGAGATAGTAATATTATTTCTATATATATATATATTTTTTTTACCTCTTTTTCTGATATCCAATTGGTAGTTACAGTCATGTCCTATCGCTGCAACTCTTGTACGGACTCAGGAGAGGTAAAGGTCCTCTGAAACACAACCCCGCCAAGCCTCACTGCTTCTTGACACACTGCTGGAAGCCAGACACACCAATGTGTCGGAGGAAACAGTACAGCCGGTGATCGAAGTGCATGCACCCAGACCCCAGAGTGTGATTGGACAAGGACATCCTAGCCCGCCAAACCCTCCCCTAACCAGGACGACGCTGGGCCAATTGTACGCCGCTTCATGGTGACACAGCACGGGATCGAACCCGGATCTGTAGTACCGCCTCTAGCACTGCTATGCAGTGCCTTAGACTGCTGCACCACTCGGGAGGCCACTCATGGGAGATTCTGGAGCAGCGCCTGAAACATAGTTTTCCACCACCATCAACAAAACACGAAATTATGGAATTTCTCGTGGAAGTCTGGTGTCGCTTCCCTCAATAGAGTTCCAGACATTTGTAGAATCTATGCAAGGTGTATTGAAGCTGTTCTGGCGATTCGTGGTGACCAACGCCCTGTTAAAAGGTCCAATGCAGCCGTTTTTATCTCAATATCAAATAATTTCTGAGTATCAATTAAGACCTTACTGTGACTGTTTTTATTTAAAATTGTAAAAAAAAAGATACAAGCTTCTTAGCAAAGAGAAATTTCTCAAGCAAGAATGTGTCTGAGCCTGGCCTTAGTGGGGAGGAGAAAACTGAAAACGAACTTATTGGCGGAGTGGTTTGGCCTCGACCGGGAGTCGCATTGGGCGGTGCACAATTGGCCCAGAATCATCCGGGTTAGGAGAGGTTTTGACCAGGGGGGCTTTACTTGGCTCATTCCGCTCTAGCGACTCCTTGTGGCGGGCCGGGTGCCTGCAGGTTTTATTTATTTATTTTATTTTATTTATCCGTTATTTTACCAGGTAAGTTGACTGAGACCACGTTCTCATTTGCAGCAACGACCTGGGGAATCGTTACAGGGGAGAGGAGGGGGATGAATGAGCCAATTGTAAACTGGGGATTATTAGGTGACCGTGATAGTTTGAGGGCCAGATTGGGAATTTAGCCAGGACACTGGGGTTTCCACCCCTACTCTTACGATAAGTGCCATGGGATCTTTAATGACCTCAGAGAGTCAGCACACCCGTTTAACGTCCCATCCGAAAGACGGCACCCTACACAGGGCAGTGTCCCCAATCACTGCCCTGGGGCATTGGGATATTTTTTTAGACCAGAGGAAAGAGTGCCTCCTACTGGCCCTCCAACACCACCAGGTTGACTTCCGTCGTGAGTTCAACAGTGTTTCCTCCGACACATTGGTGCAGCTGGCTTCCGGTTTAAGCCGGCAGGTGTTAAGAAGCACGGCTTGGCGGGTCATGTTTGAGAGGACGCATAACTCGACTGTTGCCGCTCCCGTGTTCCAGCGATGAGGCAAGATTGCAATTGGATATTACAAAATTGGGGAGAAAAAGGGCATTATCAGTATTCTCACATTTTCACAGTATTAGTCCAACCTTATTGTGTGGAAATACTGTACACTCTTTATAAAACACAAGAAAATCATGTTTTTGACTGCACTGGGACTTTAAGACGCGTTATGTTGGTGTTATCTTTATTTTGGCAGTTATTCCTTGGGTCAACTGAGGACGGCCTTAGACTTTAAGGAATGAAGTGATGTGTTTTAAGATCTCCCAAAATTGCATTTCATTTTACACAGTATACAAGTGAATAAATAATACGTGAGAAATCTTTGCTTAATTTTTTTCAATTTGTAAATTTGCCCAGAAAAGTGTCTTTTGATTAATTTGTGAAATTACGCCTGTAATCACGTTTCCATCCACACTTTTTATGCGAGCCATACCGTATACAACAGGAACAGGAAGTTTCGGTACAATTTTATAAATGCCAACAGATCATTTGTTTGTTGGACATGGTGGGATCTTTTTGTGTATGTAAAATGTATCAGTTTATTAGGCTACCTACAGATAAAATAAATTATGATGAACTGCACAGGGTGGTGAAAGTGCAGGATGATGAGCTTGATGCTCCTTCCAATAAATATCAAGGGCCTTATTCTGGTGACCTGATGGTTGGTGCTTAACTTCCGTATGACAAACAGAAATAATCTTGCTCTTATCCATAATAGACTAGCCTACCCGCACTGTATCTACAAGCTGTTGGCTAGAGCACATGTGCCAAGACCAGAGAAGGCACATTTACTATTTAACACAGAGTCGGTAGAGTTGAAAATGTGATGGAAACACATTGAACTTTAGATTTTTTTTCGGTACATGAAAACGTAAGCGAAAAAGTACATTTTGTGTGCACTACGTCAAGTCCGTTTGGTGGATGCCCACCACTGGTGGAAATATTTGCATCTTTTCTTTATGAGGAGTTTTGAATATTCACGTGAAAATATTTTGCCAATTGGAAGGAAACCTAGCGTATGTCTCACAGTCTAGCAATCAATGGCATTCCTGCTAGCATATTTCTTACTGAGATGACTGTTAGAAAACATGTTCTTGAGTTTAAAATAATCAGTACTGAAACAAGATAAGGGTTTAGCTATCTTGGAATTAAGAACATTTTCAATAACTTTATTTTCAAGAATGTCATTTCTTCTTAAATGTTTGCTTAAGCAAAAACATTTTAAAAAAATAGCACATTTCCAATAACCTTTTTGAGGAATCGCGACTTTGGTTAACTTTCTTCTAAAGTCTTTAGTTAAGGAAAAAATGGCAGTTAAGGAAGAGATCAAGGTTTTGTGAATCTGGGCACAGGTTTGCTCTGCATTATAATCTGTTTATTATGCAAATTGTTGCTTGTTGTAACTTCTACGAATACATTTCCAAAATTCAGTCATTTAAGTGTGAAACATAATTGAAAATGTAATGAGTCCCTCTCATCACAGTCATTTAGAACAATGCAATTACCGGTGGTCCTACTCCACTACACTGATTAACATAAAACCCCGAAGCAAGGTCTCAAACTCCTGTCTAATTTCTGTTGGCTTTTCAATTACTGATCACAAACAAAAGACAACAACTGCACAGAGAATGGACTATTAAAATGCTCTCTTTCTCAGTTAGCCCAGTCTTTGAGGGGTAGGGAGTGCATAGGGGTAGGGTGAGTGTAGGGTATAAGGTAAGGGTAGGTAGGTGGGTGAGCGGTAGGGTGATGGTAGGGTATAAAATAAGGGTGGGTGAGGGTAAGGATGTTGTCTTGTTGAGAGACACACCCAAGGCAAACACCTTGCTCCCTGCTTCTCTCCCATATCTGCCAACTGTCCTCTCCCACCGTGACCCTGGCCTCACCTGGCATCATCTGACTCCTGCACTCACCTGAGACTGACAGCATAGTGTATTTAAACAACCTGCCACTGAAGGATGGCATTACATGTGAAGCGCTGCGTCTACGTTCTTATCATAGTCAGACAGCCTGCCACCACTGGGGCAACTTTAATTCACATAAATGTGGTTAATAGTTACAGTATGACAAGTGTTATGTCAAGGAAGAGAGGATTACAGTATGGGTGTGTACATACAGTTCAGGTCAGGTTCACTATTCCATATGGGTGCTATAGACTTAGTATTCTGGAGATCACACAATGTACACTTGTAAAAAGCCAGACTCTTCTGGATGTGTTTTTAGAATGTGGGCTAAGTAGGCTTTGTTTTATTCAGAAATGTATGGAGTTGTCTATCTGAAGTTGACAATATTTTTTTTCTGAAAATGGCTCTTTCCTAAGTTGGCTATGTCATTCCGAAGTTGGCTATGAGTTTCACAGAGTTGTCTATAACCTGTGGCACTAGTTATAGAGTCAAGATGACAAAGGCCACATCCCCTTCCTTAACCAATACACATGTCAAGTGGAACACACCCAACTCCCTCTCCTTGAGAGTTCCGTGACTAGGTGCCCTAACGCTATCCAGGGTTAGTTGCTATTGGAGTAGGGGTGAAAGCAGTACAATTCACATCTATGCCAAGCAACAATATGTACTGGTATGTGCCGTAGACATTGTCCCATGTACCATAGTCTCCATAGAACAGGCAAAACAGGCCCTTATCCACCACCATGAGCAAAGTCTGGCTAGGAAACCAATGTAACACTTTGTAAAAAATGAGAGGTGGAGAGTTTGTGAGAGAGAGAGAGAGAGAGAGAGAGAGAGAGAGAGAGAGAGTGCAAAAGGGGGGGAGTAGCGAGAGGGGGGTAGAGAAAGAGAGGAGAGAGGGAGGGGTAGGATAGAGACGAAACAGTTCTCATTGAGGCAATGCCAAGGCTACACCCCTGGCGTGGTCGGACTGGTTCACACCGGCAGCTCTCTCTCTCTCTCCCTCCCTCCCTCCCTCCCTCTCCCAGCCAGGCCCAAAATCAATGGCATGACAAGACAGGGAGAGGAATGTGATCTCACCACACACACTCTCTCCCCAAGTTATTACCTCACCCCCCTGCATCCACATCCACACCCTCACCTGCCTCACCCCCCACCCGTCCATCCACCAGCCCTTGCACTCTCTCTCTCTCTCTCTCTCTCTTCCTGGTTCCCCCCCCCCCCCCCCCCCCTCCATTCCTCCACTCCTCCTCTCTAATGATATTCCTGCCAGGACGGAATGTTTTTCTTAGCCTCTCCTACACACTTTCACAGAGCTCCTCTCTCAACATACATCCTACCCACCCTGTAGCCGGAGGAGGGGTTGGGTGGGCAGCTGCAGGAGGGAGGGAGAGACAGAGGCAGGATAAGGATGGGAGGGAGGGAGCACTTGTATCAACTTAACCCTGTCATTGCATAGGGTTGAGAGAATACATATATACCAGGCTGGAGTTATTTGAATCTATGGACATGAGTTAATGTACAGTATTTAGATATACAATGTGATAAACATGGTATTTTCATAAGTATGCCCTATTACTGAACCACGGGCAATGGGGACCAAGGAGCATGCCCCTCCCATAATCTTGTGATTGACAGACCAAGATAACTCCCCTCTCCAGACAAGGGGAGTATGTTGTCTGTATCTTATGAATGAGGTCAACTGCTTCTTTTAAACTGTATGTGACTTCAACACTTTGACGATCATGAAACGTTTATTTTTTTACTTTATTTAGTATTCCCTACATTGTTATGATAATACCCATCCACTCTTTCAACTCTCATGAGGTATTTTCTTAGTTCTCTGTAAGATAATGATCTTATGTGATTGGGGAGACAGGATGTGAGTCTGGGTTAATATAGAGATCTCTAAAGGTTATAGTGTTTGTTATCAGGTCTCACTGTACCATCACCTTGTTGTTGTGGTTAAGAAACAGGCCAAGGAGGAGAGGTGAGCTTTTTCAGAGCATCTCTATCTCATCAAATCTTCTCAGAGCTGCACAAATCAACAAGACACACTTTTCAGAAAAGAGGAAAGTGTCTGATAGCCACAACTTTTTTTTCATAATTCTGATTAAAAGATGCGGGGGTTAACAGAATTCGAAGAGGGGTTGTACACTTTTTCTTTACTGTCTTGTGCAGTTAATGTCCTCAGCCATGATATTGAACATATACAGACATTCTAAGATGGATCCACAGAATCATTTTCATTCTGAGCATGAAGGGGTTGTTGTGGGTATTGTGGAACACAGTTAAGTAAATTAAGCTTAAAAATAAAGAATAAACCAGTAATCTACACCAGGGCAGTTGTAGGTCAGTGAGCCGGGACTTCACCTCTACCTCGGTCATTATCAAAACAGACTTGTACAGTAGTTACCCATGATTACTTGCTTACTGTTTTCCAGATTGAGTGGCTACATGTGGGGACAATATAATATATATTCAGTACATAATCATCAGTGTTGACTATCAATATCCTACATAATGATTATGGTTGAGGAGAGGGCTGGACTGGTCAGTGAATATGATTGTGGGTTAGCTGTGGAGAGCTGTTAAAATAGCCAGGCGAGGAGAGCGAGGAGTGGCTACTTCCCTAACAACAAAAAATGAAACATGAAAAAAATCACATAAAAACGCGCAAGAAAAAATAGTAGAAACAAACATTTATGGACAAATCACGTTTAAAAAAAATCACAAGTCAGACGTGGTTTTCTGACACGTATGAAATTCACATGAGCCAGACACATGCGAAGGTTTACATAGATTTTTCACATGAGGTTTCCAAACATTTCACGTGATATTCTAAATTTCACATGTTTTTAAAACCAGCCAGAGTAGAACCCAGGTCTCCCAGGGGAGAAGCCAATGTCTTGACCATTAGACCAGGGAGGCCAACACTGAGTTTCTCAATGTATATTTACTATTAATTTCTCTCAATCTCAGATGAATGACTGTCCAATTCAAAATATGTCTGTCAAACATTTAAAATGTATTTCAGATAATCGCAGGATTTGCTGCGATTAATCACAAATTCTGAATTTGATCAAATTGAGCTGTAATTTAAGGCTTTTTACATAAAAAGCATTACAATAATGATGATTAATAATTGATAATTAATTAATAATAATAATAATAATTAATCATTGATAATTGATAATATTTGATCATTGATAATACAATAATTGACGTCTTGTTTTTGTCCAAAGTAACGGTTAGCAAAATCAAGAAAAATGTATAAATCACACTTTCTTTAACCTCAAATGTCAACTTGTTTTAACATCACATTCTTGTTTTTAGCTATATAGATTATGTATTTTGGATGTTTTCAGTGTATTTTGAAATGCTTACAGACAATGAGACTAATCACAATAAAATAAATATTACAAAAAGTTAACTAATTAACTCTGACAGCCCTAATTCAATATCATCTCTGTGTAGAAAAGTATCTGTATCAATGCACAAGGCGAGACCCAAATGCAGACACAGGAGGCAGATGATTTGAGTCTTACAATGTTTATTAATCCAATGGGGTAGGCAAGAGAATGGTCATGGACAGGCAAAAAGGTCAAAACCAGATCAGAGTCCAGGAGGTACAGTGTGGCAGACAGGCTCGTGGTCAAGGCGGGCAGAATGGTCAAGCAGGCGGGTACAAAGTCCAGAAACAAGCAAGGGTCAAAACTGGGAGGACTAGAAAAGGAGAATGCAAAAAGCAGGAGAACGGGAAAAACGCTGGTTGACTTGACGAACTGGCACAGAGAGACAGGAAACACAGGGATTAATGCACTGGGGAAAAGAAGAGACACCTGGAGGCGGTGGAGACAATAATGAGGACAGGTGAAACTGATTAGGGTGTGACAGTGTGTTTACATTCATCCCAAAAGCAAACACATTCACACGTTTTCAAACAAAAACCAATGAACAGCTAAAGATAATAGAAGCTAAAAATTAAATTATATCGCCTATCACTAAGCTAGCTAGTGGTTGACAATTAGCATGCGTCCATTAGATTCAAATTTTATCAAAAGTAGCCTTCTAAAGTACATATCATTAGCGTGGTTCATCTGTACATATTTAAATACACTTCATGAGCCCTCGCTTGTAAACATAAAATAATTTAAGAGCCAAAACATATATAATGGGGAAAGAAATCTGCCAAAGCTACATCTTGTTCTCATTGACTTACATACAAAAGTGTGCTAGCTAGCTAACGTAAACTCACCCCATTCCGTACAAATGTGCACAACCGCAACATTCAAACGAGGCTACAAAGAAAACTAATGGGACTCTAGCAACTGTGTTGACTTCAAAATCGGGGGTGTGAACTACGTTTCTATTCAAGCGTTGATCAACATGGTAATGGCTCTATAGTATTGGAGAAAAATTGAAAGAAACGGACCCTGCGTTACATCGTGACGTGTCATGCGGTGTGTACAGCACGCATAAAGCAACTATTTCTGTCTTACAATCTCTCTCCACCAGGTGTAGCACTTCTCTCATCCTTTAAAAACAAGAAATGGACAGTGACGGGGGTAAGGGGGGAATACCTAGTCATTTTTTTCGTCATCGTTGCATGCGATCATCATTCTCAAAGCTGCTGTTTACTTCTAAAATCACTTTAGCACCGCCTTAAAAACCCACACCCGCCATTTTTAAAAAGACCCGACAGGGCTCATTGCCTTCTTGAATCATGCAGAAACAGGCAGTGTGGGGGTCACGTCATTGATTATGTTGGAAAGCGGAGAAATTGTGCTTTACAATGGTATTGACATTACAGTTGATCTGGAAGTATTATGTTTTGGGGGCGCTAAAATAAGGTCAATTGTACAGACCAAGGCGATGTTCAAAAGCGAGTGAGTTTACGTTTCACACCCACAGTTGCAATGAACATTTCATAGCCCATAGACTCGATTTCATTGGTAAACAGGATGAGGGCGGTGATTGGACAGGTTCAGAGACCCTCAACCAGGCGCGTGCCATCAAAAGACCGCGGAAGTCCCAAGTTATTTATGAGATGTTTTAGTTAAACATTTTGAGCATGATAGTTGGATAAAGTACAACAATTAATGCATTGTACCTGTTCATTACTGGCTTGCACACCCGTTATACAATGAATAACCTAGGGGCAGCAAATGTAAGCCAATGTCGTCAGTAACTAAAACAAGATAAGAAAGAAAAGCAAGAATATTTTTTCTAACTAATGACAGACAGCAACATAACACTCGCGTTTGCCTGTTGGCTGTTAATATGTGTGTTAATTAATGATCAGAAATTAGTTTATCGCCAGCATCATTGTTATTTTGTTTAACTCCATTCCTCATAGCCGGCCTCGCTGTCGGTTCTGCTCAGGTCATTATACCGCTGGGTGAAAGCGGAGGAAATAGAGTGTTAACTCTGCCCACCCAGGAAAGATTCTAGCACCTTGCTTGCAAAAAACATGCAAACTCAATATTTGTCCTCCAGACAAGTGCAGTACATCACCTGTAATGAGATGTAAGAGGGGGTTAATTGTAACCAGTAGTGGTGCAACCTATGTGTTGGGATAGAGTTTTTTGCTCTATAACCAGTTAGTTCATATTACTTGACACTGTGATATACTGTATAGGCCCAAGGCCAAGACAATAAGAAGACACAGTGGCAGAATAAAATCAACCAAAACCGGAGAGCAACAGGGGTCTGGGGAAGTCCACAAAACGTATTGCATGTAACAAACAATTACATGACCTACAGCAAGGTCAAGCAAGTTAATGTTTCCAAAATGTTCAGACTGCTAAACATCTATTGATTTAGAACCACAGAGAGTTGCCGCAAGTCACAAAGTAAACAGGTGCTTCCTCCACTATTCTAGTACCATTTCAACTTAAACATTTCAACATCATCTAATCACCTATGCTTAGTCTAATATAGTAAAAACTAAAAGATACCAAAAACTACATAGTCAAATCAATGTAAGCTAAATATTATGTGGCTGTCCATTGTACTGATTTCTTTGTGTTTGTGTGTGTGTGTGTGTGTGCACATGCGCGTGCAAGTAGAAAAAATATGTTGACTCACCCAGGACTGTTATGGTGACTGTATTACCGCCACACTGGCAGTCACGAGTCATGAAGGCAGTCAAATTCCATGTGACCGTTTAGTCACAGTAATTAGGCTTCTCCAAGCTCTGATGCTGCTTATGGTCATTAGTATCCTACCAAACTTGCTAACTGCCTGGTTCTCAGCACTCTATTGTCCCTCTAATAACTCCGACATCAATGGAAATCTAATCGAAAATCTAATCAAACACTCATGAGCTTATGTTGCGCAACATTTCTATAGGCTATGCAATTGCCTGAGTGATGGCCTTTGTTAAAAATAGCTTTCCTAATATTAAGCACGCTGCTTCTCTTTACAGCAGAAGTATAGTTTACTTGGCTGGCATGAAAGTTAACCACGGGAAAAGCGTCCTCCATTCGCTATTTAAGTGCGTAGATGACATGTATTTTTTCCCCTGCCCCTGTTTCAAAACAGTCCATTCTAAATCAAAACAAATTTCTCACATATATTATTTAGTATATGTAAAGATTAAATGGATAATAGTCTGATGGTTGACAATATTAGCCTATCACTTGTGAATTATATATGATCACTTGATGATGCCAGGGTAAGGCAAGAAACTATGCCTTTTTTTTGCGACTTTTCGAATCATAGTGGCACACCTCATGTATCCTAGCCCATGGGCCTATATGTTTTGATAAGGTTTGTATCACAACTAAAGTGGCCAAATAACTTATTAAAATGAAGCACATTAATCCACTTTACAAGGGGTTTAGAGCCTGACTGGCATACATAAGCATCGCGCGCGTTTCAAGTTTGGGGAAGATAATTTTCATCATTAAAATGAACCTTTATAATAAAGGCATTACATGCGTAATCACATTTGTGGTCACTTTTGATAATGGTGTTTTTGCACTAATGGAACATTTGTGTTTATAGCATTGCTGCGCTTATAATGTGAAGAAATAGCCAAATAGTTTATCAACATTTTAAGCTAAACGTTCTGATCTGTTGCGTCAGCCTATTTTTTTTATGTTAGTTGATGTATTAATTTGGGATCTATTACATCCGACAACTGTCCCAGACTATGTTGGGAATATTTATTTCTCGCACAGAATAGAATAGGACAACTCTTGTACTATGGGGGATAGTAGATTGTCAATGACAAGTGCTTTTGCTTTTCTTAGTCCTACTCATGTTGTTGTCTGACGAAAAGTAAATGTTAACAGTTCTTCCAATATCTTCAATATGCACCTCGGATAAGGACGCACACAGTTGCGCCCCCGATGTGTCTATCTTCACTTGTAGCCTGTGAGAAAGGCCCAATCACGTGATGGAGAGCCATGTGAGTGAGTTCACTTGTAGCCTGTGAGAAAGGCCCAATCACGTGATGGAGAGCCATGTGAGTGAGAGGTGCTTCAGAGCACGCAGCACTCAGGGAGAAGGGAATTATCATTATTATATTTAGCGCAAGGGCACAACGGCCACAGGCTGCAAAAGGCATGGATGTTTCTATGGGTATTACGACCACAATAAGGGGATGCCGCCGGGAAATTTGAGGCATTATCAGGTGCTTATCATATTGTGAATGAGAGACGGATGAGGAGTGTACAGCCTACGCAAAAAAACAAAGCAGAGCTCATGCCTTTCAAGCAACTTTTTTCAAATCCTCATTAGAGTCACATGTAGCCTTACAATGTATTAAAAATCTAAACATGTAGCCTAACGTTTGTAGAACAACTAAAATTATATTAATAACTCTAAATTAAGCATATATATTTCTTTGTTAACTGCTCAACACAGAATTGCTGCATGTGCACACTCCCTCAAATCGTTTGGAGAAAATATATTTTCTATTTCATTCAGCCTTGTTCAATTGTTTCTTCATACTATAAAATAATATAAAGTAATGCCACGGAATTCTAAGCAAATCTTGTCTGCTAAAATAACTAGTATAGCCGACAGCCATATGGCATAGCCAGATCAGGACCTAACATAAGGACAACTCATGCTATTCTGTTCTTCTGAAATAGACTACATTTTCTTCATATCATGTTTCTTTAGACCTGTCTAAAATAAATCATGGATTTATTGTGAAGGTGTAGGCTATATTACATGGGTTTATTATACTTTTTAAAATGTAGATGTTCCTAAGGTCTGCATCAGTGGCTTGTAGACTATTTGTGGAAGCCAGAAAATGCTAAATGTGTTTATGTTAACTAACATTCAATTACCGTGAGACCGGCAGTTTGCGTGACAATCACAGGCTGACAAAATTTTGTGACCGCCACAGGCCCTAGACTCACCCTACTTGTAGAGAAATGCTAATGCCGTTCTCCTCTTTCATGTTGCCTAAACGGTCTATGACTATGTCATGATTTAGCACAAGCTTTTAGTGTTTGTTGTCCTAGGCTACCTGGTTAAAATCTCAGGCCAGCTAGTTAGCTATTACCCTACTACATATAGCTACATATTGAACTTCCATCCCCTCAGGCCAGGGACACCATGTAAGTTTCTGGTTGGATCAGAATTTCCATTATAATCATTGGCCAGTACGGAGGATTAACCTCCGGAAGACAACAACACAACGAGATGCAACAATTCAAGTTTTTTAAATATGAATTACATTTGGCTTTTGAGGTTATGTTGTTGGTCTGAAGCCAAATCCAAACTGGCTTCCCTTTACACTTTTTTTAAGATCATCAGGACCATTCACAGTTGAACTCACTCAGATTAGCTAAACACTGATTGGCTACATATATTATTTTTTTAATCAAAGGAGGTCAAATGCTTGCTGGCTTTCCATGTATTCAGTGCTACGGGCGGCAACAATATCATATTATTTTTACCAGACAGAATCAGATGGGCTTCACATACAGAGACAGAGGGGCATTGTTTTGCTCGCTCGGATGCTATCTACACTCTTGCGAATTGAAGGAAAATTATGAAGGACAGAGAAATGAAAGATAAATTATTGGATATGGGGTTTTTTTTCTTGGAAAATATTTTGGGGAAGCCTGGCTTTGCTTGGCACCCATGAATACATGACACTGATTGTAACAAATGTAAAATCTTAGTTTAATCCAAGAAAATACAACAATAAATATTGTAATCAACTATACCAATCAAAAGATGGAGAATGTTCCGCAGGTTAATAATCGAGAGAGGCAGCAAGAATATTTAGAATTTCGGCCTAAAATAAAAACATATTTAGTCAATGACATTTTTTTTTTTTTTATCGATTTAAGCAAAACTTCCTAGGTATGTACAGTTGAAGTCGGAAGTTTACATACACCCTAGCCAAATACTTTTAAACTCAGTTTTTCACAATTCCTGACATTTAATCCTAGTAAAAATTCCCTGTTTTAGGTCAGTTAGGATCACCACTTTATTTTAAGAATGTGAAATGTCAGAAAAATAGAGAGAATTCTTTATTTCAGGGATTTTGTCTTTCATCACATTCCCAGTGGGTCAGATGTTTACATGCACTCAATTAGTATTTGATAGCATTGCCTTCAAATGGATTAACTTGGGTCAAACGTTTTGGGTAGCCTTCCACAAGCTTCCCACAATAAGTTGGGTGAATTTTGGCCCATTCCTCCTGACAGAGCTGATGTAAGTCAGGTTTCTAGGCCTCCTTGCTCGCACATGCTTTTTCAGTTCTGCCCACATATTTTCTACAGGATTGAGGTCAGGGCTTTGTGATGGCCACTCCGATGCCTTGACTTTGTTGTCCTTAAGCCATTTTGCCACAACTTTGGAAGCATGCTTGGTGTCATTGTCGATTTGGAGGCACCATTTCCGACCATATGTCCACATAATTTCCCTCCTCATGAGGCCATCTATTTTGTGAAGTGCAGCAGTCCCTCCTGCAGCAAAGCAGCCCCACAACATGATGCTGCCACCCCTGTGCTTCACGGTTGGGATGGTGTTCTTCGGTTTGCAAGCCTCCCCCTTTTTCCTCCAAACATAGCGATGGTCATTATGGCCCAACAATTCTATTTTTGCTTCATCAGACAAGAGACATTTCTCCAAAAAGTACGATCTTTGTCCCCGTGTGCAGTTGCAAACCATAGTCTGGCTTTTTTATGGCGGTTTTGGAGCAGTGGCTTCTTCCTTGCTGAGTGGACTTTCAGGTTTTATATATATATATATATATATATATATATACACACACATACATATTGGACTCGTTTTACTTTGGATATAGATACTTTTGTACCTGTTTCCTTCAGCATCTTCACATGGTCTTTTGCTGTTGTTCTGGAATTGATTTGCACTTTCGCACCAAAGTACGTTCATGTCTAGGAGACAGAACGCATCTCCTTCCTGAGCAGTATGATGGCTGTGTGGTCCTATGGTGTTTATTCTTGCGTACTATTGTTTGTACAGATGAACATGGTACCTTCAGGCGTCTGAAAATTGCTCCCAAGGATGAACTTGCAGAGGTCTACAATTTTGTTCTGAGGTCTTGGCTGATTTCTTCTGATTGTCCCATGATGTCAAGCAAAGAGGCACTGAGTTTGAAGATAGGCCTTGAAATGCATCCACAGGTACATTTCCAATGGACTCAAATGATTTCAATTAGCCTATCGGAAGCTTCTAAAGCCATGACATCATTTTCTGGAATTTTCCAAGCTGTTTAAAGGCACAGTCAATTTAGTCTATGTAAACTTCTGACCCACTGGAATTGTGATACAGTGATTTATAAGTGAAATAATCTGTCTGTAAACAGTTGCAAGGAAAATTACTTGTGTCCTGCACAAAGTAGATGTCCTAAACGACTTGCCAAAACTATAGTTTGGTAACAAGAAATTTGTGGAGTGGTTGAAAAATGAGTTTTAAAACCTGTTGCATCTCTAGGGGCGCTATTTCATTTTTGGATAAAAAACGTTCCCGTTTTAAGCGCGATATTTTGTCACGAAAAGATGCTTGACTATGCATATTCTTGAGTTTTGGAAAGAAAACACTCTGAAGTTTCAGAATCTGCAAAGATTTTGTCTGTAAGTGCCCCAGAACTCATTCTACAGGCGAAACCAAGATGATACTTCAACCAGGAAATGAGCAGAATTTCTGAAGCTCTGTTTTCTAATGTCTCCTTATATGGCTGTGAATGCGACAGGAATAAGCTTAGACCTTCTGCCATTTCCCCAAGATGTCGGCAGCATTGTGACGTATTTGTAGGCATATCATTGGAAGATTGACCATAAGAGACTACATTTTCCAAGTGTCCTCCTGGTGTCCTGCGTCGAAACTGGTGCGCAAAGCCAGGTGCAAGTATTCGATATATCATTGAAGAGATATGTGAAAAACACCTTGAGGATTGATTCTAAACAACGTTTGCCATGTTTTCAGTCGATATTATGGAGTTAATTTGGAAAAAAGTTCGCGTTTTGAGGACTGAATTTTCGGGTTTTTTTGGTAGCCAAATGTGATGTATAAAACGGAGCTATTTCTAATACACAAAGAATCTTTTTGGAAAAACTGAGCATCTGCTATCTAACTGAGAGTATCCTCATTGAAAACATCAGAAGTTCTTCAAAGGTAAATTATTTTATTTGAAGGCTTTTATGTTTTTGTTGAAATGTTGCGTGCTGGATGCTAACGCTAATGCTAATGCTAAATGCTACGCTAGCTAGCTACTTTTACACAAATTATTGTTTTCCTATGGTTGAGAAGCATATTTTGAAAATCTGAGATGACAGTGTTGTTTACAAAAGGCTAAGCTTGAGAGATGGAATATTTATTTAATTTCATTTGCGATTTTCATGAATAGTTAACGTTGCGTTATGGTAATGAGCTTGAGGCTGTAGTCACGATACCGGATCCGGGTTTGGGAGATCAGAGAGGTTAATGACTCCAACCTAAGTGTATGTAAACTTTCGACTTCAACTGTATATATATATATTTATAATACCGTTCAAAAGTTTGGGGTAACTTAGAAATGTCTTTGTTTTTGAAAGAAAAGCTATTTTATTGTCAATTAAAGTAACATAAAAATTATCAGAAATACAGTGTAGATATTGTTAATTTTGTAAATGACTATTGTAGCTGGAAATGGCAGATTTCTGATGGAATATCTACGTAGGTGTACAGAGGCCCATTGGGTCATTGAACAAGCATGGGTAACAGTGTTTAAACCCTAAACAATGAAGATCTGTGAAGTTATTTTGATTTTTATGAATTACCCGTGAAAGACAGGGTCTTGAAAAAGGGACATTTTTTGTTGTTGCTGAGTTTATGTATATTTTGTTGTATTTGTTTTCTTCTTCTTAGTTTACCTTTCACTTACGTTGCTAATGCAGCCAAATTTTGCCTGCTCAACAACCTGACTCAAACAGAGAGGAATGCTATTTATCTCTTGTAATAGGTTTCCATAGCCGGGCAGCCGCACAAAGATCACAATGCGCAATGCCAAGCGTCGGCTGGAGTGGTATAAATCTCGCCGCTATTGGACTCTAGAGCAGTGGAAACGCATTCTCTGGAGTGATGAATCACGCTTCACCATCTGGCAGTCCAATGGATGAATCTGGGTTTGGCGGATGCCAGGAGAATGCTACCTGCCCCAATGCAAAGTGCCAACTGTAAAGTTTGGTGGATGAAGAATGATGATCTGGGGCTGTTTTTCATGTTTCGGGCTACGCCCATTAGTTGCAATGACATCTTAACGCTACAGCATACAATGACATTCTGGATTATTCTGTGCTTTCAACTTTGTGGAAACAGTTTGTGTAAGGCCCTTTCCTGTTTCAGCATGACAATCCCTCTGTGCACAAAGCGAGGTCATTACAGAAATTGTTTGTCGATATCGGTGTGGAAGAACTTGACTGGCCTGCACAGAGCCCTGACCTCAACTCCATCGAACACTTTTGGAATGAATTGGAATGCCGTCTGTGAGCCAGGCCTATTAGCTCAACATCAGTGCCCGACCTCATGTATGCGCTTGTGGCTGAATGGAAGCAAGTTGCCGCAGCAATGTTCCAACATCTAGTGAAAAGCCTTCCCAGAAGAGTGGAGGCTATTATAACAGTAAAGGGGGGAGCAACTCTATATTAATGCCCATGATTTTGGAATGAGATGTTCGATGAGCAGGTGTCCACATACTTTTGGTCAAGTAGTGTATTTTGCAATGTTATCACAGGTGCAGTAAAATACTTGTGTTTCTTGCTCCAACAGTGCAGCAATACCGAACAATACAGAGAAATCCAAAGTATACAATTTCATAAATACCAGTCACTTTGCCGTGGTTAAATCCGATGGTTCCCACTTTGAGTTTTGCACGAATGCTGCCATTCATCCATGGTTTATGTTTTGGATAAATGTATTATTTTGAAAAATATACATTTTTAATACTAAACACAACAACATCATACAAACATCACCTACATCATACCTGCCCAAACCGACTAACACACACACCCATCTCCAGCGCCCACATTACCGTTCGCCACATGGCCTGAAACTGCACCATTTTGTTTCTATCCATAGCCCACGCACTTTCAATATTTCAAAAATAAATAATTATATTTTTCCATTGTGACAGTGGTATACGTTTTTTCAAGATTATTGATGAGAAGTGAATCATCCAACCCATTGGGTATCTCACTGCACCCCCATATCCCATGTCTTGAAATATGCAGACAGACGGATTTAAAATATGTTAACATTGTAATACTTCTGGCAGCCACCTTTTTAGCTCCGCCCACAACTTCTGGACTTCTTAGCGTTCCCAGAAAGCATAGATTATTGAGTCATTATTAGTTTTACACTTAAGACATGACTCTGTCGTCGCACTGTAGAATCTTCTAAGAGATTGTCAGTTGGATAAGCTCTCTGCAAGGTTTTGTATATCTTCCCTATCGCATGAACATCCTTCTCTGACTCAAACAAGAATCCCTCAAGGTTGCCCTGATGTCCAAAATATTTTAAATCGATATTACTTCATGTGTAAGTTTGAAGTTGCATGTATTTGAAACTATCTACATAGGTCAGTCCAAAATTGCATTTTAATTATGTAATGGAAATCAATGCATTTCCTGTTACCAAAGTAATTTACGGTTTCTATGGCTTCAGTTTTCAATGTGGATCAATTTATCGGTGAATTCTGAAAAGCTATCCAAGGATTGTTCCATAAGGTTGTGTTTTTAGGAAGGGATATTGCTTCTTGTAGAATGTGTTTCATTTTCTTCCATATTGTTTTAGTGTTCTTAACTTGGGCTCCCGAGTGGCGCAGAGGTCTAATGCACTGCATCTCAGTGCAAGAAGCGCCACTAGTTTGAAACCAGGCTGTATCACATCCGGCCGTGATTGGAAGTCCCATAGGGCGGCGCACAATTGGCCCAGCGTCATCCGGGGTAGGCTGTCATTGTAAATAAGAATTTGTTCTTAACTGACTTGCCTAGTTAAATGAAGATTTTATAAATAAATAAAACTAAGTTGTTAAAGTTCTCACACTGAACAAAAATATAAATGCAACAATTTCAAAGATTTTACTAGGTTACAGTTCATATAAGGAAATCAAGTCAATTGAAAGAAATGCATTAGGCCCTAATCTATGGATTTCACATTCCTGGGAATACAGATCTGCATCTGTTAGTCACAGATACCTTTAAAAAAAGGTAGATGTGTGGATCAGAAAACCAGTCAGTATCATGAAGTGTAACACATTTCTTCGCATAAATTTGATCAGGCTGTTGATTGTAGCCTGTGGAATGTTGTCCGACTCCTCTTCAATGGCTGTGCGAAGTTGATTGATATTGGCGGGAACTGGAGCATGTTGTCGTACACATCAATCCAGAGCATCCCAAACATGCTCAAACATGGTGAGGATGCAGGCATGGAAGAACTGGGACATTTTCAGCTTCCAGGAATTGTGTACAGATCCTTGTGACATGGGGCCGTGCATTATCATGCTGAAACATGAGGTGATGGAGGAATTGCACGATAATGGGCCTCAGGATCTCTTCACGGCATCTCTGTGCATTCAAATTGCCAACAATAAAATGCAACTGAGACAGTTTGTGACAGTTTGTGCAGAAATTCTTTGGTTGCACACACCCACAGTTTCCTCAGCTGTCCAGGTGGCTGGTTTCAGATGATCCTGCAGGTGAAGAAGCTGGATGTGGAGATCCTGGGCTGGCATGGTTACATGTGGTTTGCGGTTGTGAAGCCGGTTGAACGTACTGCCAAATTCTCTACAATGACATTGGAGGTGGCTTATGGTAGAGAAATGAACATGGAATTCTCTGACAACAGCTCTGGTGGATATTTCTGCAGTCAGCATGCCAATTTCATGCTCCCTCAAAACTGCCATCTCTAGCATTGTGTTGTGTGATAGAACTGCACAGTTTAAAGTGTCCTTTTATTGTTTCCAGCACAAGGAGCCCCTGTGTAATGATATTGTTTTTTAATCAGATTATTGATATGCTACACCTGTCAGGTGAATGGAATATGTTGGCAAATGAGAAATGCTCAATAACAGGAATGTAAACAAATTTGTGCACAACATCTTAGAGAAATAAGCTTTTGGGAATATGGAATATCTCTGGAATCTTTTATTTCAGCACATGAAACATGGGACCAACACTTTCCAATATAAGCGTATAGCAATATATTGTGTATACACTTTATACTTTACACTATACTTTACACTTTACATGTTGCATTTATATTTTTGTTCAGTATAGCTTTATCCTTTGAAAATAGACATGAGCATGCATATCTTCAATATGTACCAATTGTTCCTCTTTAGTGCATTTAATTATATATCATAAGTAAAAGCCGTGTAGCAAGTTGATAAAATTCTAAGTCTGGAAAGTTGAAACCACCCCCAGACTTAGGAAGATGTACATCTTTCCTTTTTATTCTATACATTTTATTTGCACATATAAATCTGTTACGACAGAGTATACTTTTTTAAAGAATATATTTGGTGGGGTAATTGGTATTACCAAAAAATATATACAAAAAGTTTAGCAGCCATGCCATTCTAAAGAGATTTATTCTACCTGTAAGATTTATAGGAAGATTTTTCCATTTAATTAGATGTGCTTGCATATTTTTGAGTAATTTTTTATTTATTTATTTTTTTTATTTTACCTTTATTTAACCAGGCAAGTCAGTTAAGAACAAATTCTTATTTTCAATGACGGCCTGGGAACAGTGGGTTAACTGCCTGTTCAGGGGCAGAACGACAGATTTGTACCTTGTCAGCTCGTAATGAAATGACGTGTGTTTGTTCTCACTTATTTAGCATCCAAAGTATTTAAAAAATGTTGTGCCCCACTTAAAGAATTTCTGTAGATCATTAATTTTTTTTAACAATTTTTTTTATTGCCATTATTTAGTGTGTTTTTTTTTACGTTCAGTTTAAATCCTGAGATTTTTGTGTATTGTAAAATATTTTTTGTCATGGGGGCATTGACTTTTCAGTATTGGTCAGGTATATCAGGAAATCATCTGCAAACAAGTTTAGTTTATATTCATGTTTACCAATACCAAGTTTACCAAGAACGATAATTTATAACAAAGTTTTAAAAAACCTTTAGGTGTTAGCAAGTTGAATTAAGACATTTTGGGGATGGAATTGCAGTATGTCTTTAGTTTGAGAATTTAGACGTTTGGGTCCTGTCATATTTTTTCTCTAAGCTGTTCAAATGCCAATGCAAACAGGAGGGGGAGAGGGGACATCCCTGTCTTGTGACCCTTTCTCATTGGTTTGGATGAGTTCTAATCCTCACAGTGGGAACAACATCCTATATGCAATTCCTGATTAATTCAGTCACCGAGTTAGTGTATACGTCAATACTATTCTCAGAGGCAAGCCAAAACATATCCCAGTCCGTGCACTCAAAACGATCTTGAATCATAGATTCCGATTGGTGACACCAATATTGAACAGTACTTCCTGTTTAAGTTTGTGCCTAAAGGAGGAGGGGAGCAAAATGGAGGCATGATCTGATTTGCTGAAAAGAGGGCAGGGAAGGGCCTTGTAGCAGTCCCCGAAGGGGAGCAGCAATGGTCAAAAGTAGCTCATGAGTAGGTCATGATTATTGTTGATAACTTTGGTAGCATTTTCCTTATATTTCCTTTATTAAAGTCCCCATCAACAATAAATGCGGCCTCAGGATATGCAGTTTCTAGTTTGCACAAAGTCCAGTGTAGTTCCTTGAGAGCCATTGTGGTGTCGACTTGGTGAGGAATATACACTGCCATGACAATGACCAAAGATAATTTTCTCGGGAGGTAATGTGGTCAGAATTTCATCGTGAGGTATTCAAGATCGGAGACCAAAAGGACTACCACAATCACACCATAAGTAGTTAATCATGAAACATGCACTTCCATTATTACCTACAGCTGAAAATAACTTTGGGATGTTAGCTCGACAATCACTCACAAGCATTTTGACTAGAAATTCAAGTTCCCTGAATTCGATCCTTTGTTTGAACTTCCCGAAGCAATTCTATTCATCGCAGGGGCTGCTCCAAGATGCCATCTACCGCTTCCGAGTATATTACTCCCTAACATTCAGTCCCTGGACAAAAAAGTACACAAGTTCAGGGCGAGGATCTCCATCCAGAGAGACATCAAGGACTGTAACATACTATGTTTCAGGGAATAATGGATCTCTCCGGATATACTCTCCCCTTCCATTCAGCCAGCGGGGTTCTCAGTTGCGCGTACAGGAAGAAAGGGAAAAGGTGAGAGGAGGAGAGCACGTAGATGCTAGAAGAAATTTTACAACTCAAATAAGATTCAAGGTTGCTCTGATGCCCAAAATATTTCAAATCGAAATTTCATGATTTGTAACTTTGAAGTTGCATGTATTTGAAACTATCGACATTGGTCAGTCCAGAATTACTTTTTAATTATGTAATGGAAGTCAATGTATTTCCCGTTACCAAGTAATTTACGATTTCTATGCCTTTAGTTTTCCATGTGGACCAATTTATCTGTGAATTCTGAATAGCTCCCCAAAGATTGTTCAATAAGGAAGTGATTTTGGTTCTTGTAGAATATGTTTAATTTTCTTCCATATTGTTATAGTGTTCTTAACTATGAAGTTGTTCATGTTCTTACACTGAACAAAAATATAAACCAACATGCAACATTTTACTGAGTTAAGGTTCATATAAGGAAATCAGTAAATTGAAAAAAATTCATTAGGCCCTAATATATGGATTTCACATGACTGGAAATAGAGATATGCATATCTTTAAAAAAAGATAGGTGCGTGGATCAGAAAATCAGTCAGTATCTGGAGTGACCACCATTTGCCTCATGCAGCGTGACACATCTCCTTTGCATAGAGTTGATCAGGCCAATTTCTTACATGTGAAACTGCAAATGTGATTTCACATGATCGTTTTTTTTATGTGTACTTGCAGTTCACATGTTCTATTTACTGTCTATGTTGTGGCTAGTACACAGAGAGGACAACATTTTGGTAGACAGACAGGAGGACACCTTGTTAAAGTTACGTTATCACATCTCAGAACCACGCTCTGTTGGCCCTTTGTCTGTCTGTCTGCAACCTTGGGCACACCATAACATCTCCTATACCCTGCAATACAGAATTTATATTTTCCTAGCAACGACGACCTGTCAAGAGGCAAGTGCATTTAACCCAGGGTTAATTATAGGATAACAGCACCAGCTCCTGTAATAGGCATTTCTGACTGTAGCCTGTAGTGTTCAGTATGACACAGTATGGGGTGTGTGCTGCTCTCTTATGCAATTTATGATTCACTATTGAGGGGAATGGAATCGCCCCTGCCTGCCTGTGTTTTATACAACATTAACTAGCTAGCCCCTTCCCATCCATGGGCGGATGGAGAACGGAGGTAATTTCACTCAGATATTTTTATATAGCAAGTAAAAAGCTCTTCCAGCTCCCTAAGTCTTTAACACACACACAGCTTACTGCCTGCTTTAGACTCAAGGGTGGCGAACTAGGGGAGGGAGGGAGAGAGAAAATGAAAGAGAGAGAGAGTAGAGAGAGGGGGGGATAGAGAGATGGAGGGAGAGAAATATCTAGATTAGCTTATTCTATACAAATGTATTGCAGACACCTTTAAACTCTGACCTTCGATTGATCACCTGATCAGACAATGGTCTCCCCTCCTGTCACTCCCCAGAGGCTGTAGTGTGTTGTTTTCTTTCTCCCATCAGCCAACCAGCTGCCAGTGTGTATTGCCTAGTCGTGTATAGCCTAGCTCGTGTATGGAGCTCTTTCCAACACAGGACCTAATTACAGGCACACGGCAACAGATTTAGCCAGGATGCTAACCAGAACGGAGGAGGCAGAAGGGAGGGTGCAGTTGGAAATTCGCGGCTGGACGAGAGCTTCACAAGAGTGGACCGCAGAGAAGAGGGGGCGGCTATTTCAGGATCCGCCGCTCTCATTATTTATCATAGTTTGAGTCTCTCTGCACGGCGCTACAACCTACAATTGACTGGGTGCAGATGGGCAGGCAGGGCGGCCTCCCTCCCTCCCTCTGTACTCCCCAACCCAACCAAGGCCGGTGTAGAACCCACCCACTCCTCATCTCAGCCCTCAGCCCCACTGCCAGATCTGTCTGTGCAACATCGTCCCAACCTCACCTAACACTGGTGAATAACATTACAACCAGCCAAATCTTTGCCCCACCTCCCCTAATAGGCTTACACAATACACCAAACAACTGCTTTGCAGAACAATACTTCATTGTCAATACAAACACAACCATATACAGTAAGTAACACTACAGTGTCAGTGGTCTGCATAAGAGTCAAGGAATACAGTTCCAATACACTGTAAAAAAAATATATATATATATATATATATATATATATATATATATATAAATTAAAGACAACTTAACCAATTGCTTAATCAGCGTTATTATGCGAGTGGAGTGGGCTTCCAAAGGACAAGAATTTGAGCTAAGGTGTTTACATATGTTTACTCAACAAACTCTGGTTGAGGTCAGTTGTATTTGAACAAGCTTGTTGAGTAATATAGAAAATGCTCACACCCATCATTATCATATTCCCAGCATGCTCTCTGGCAGGTAGATTTTTCAGAATTGTTGGTTTCAATACCTGTCTTTTTGCATTTGGTTGAGTAATATCTTATGCTACACAAACATAAATACCATACATTTTTTCAAATCTATTCCAATCTGTTAGTAGTTGAAATTATGGCACCTGTTACTAAGATGGCTGTTCCAGTTTACATATTTACTTCAGTCTCAGTAAACAATCTTCCCTAGCCTAGCAGTCATTCTGAATGCAGGTTGTGAGAGGTCAAAAGTTCCAATTGTTGGATGTCAAATCAAATCACATTTTATTTGTCACATGCGCCGAATACAACAGGTATTCTTACAGTGAAATGCTTACTTACATTTTTTTTTGTTTAAAGTAAGCGATAAGAATAACAATAATTAAAGAGCAGCAGTAAATAACAAAAACGGGCTATATACAGGTACAGAGTGAATGCGGCGGCACAGGTGTCGAGGTAATTGAGGTAATATGTACATGTAGGTAGAGTTATTCAAGTGACTGTGCATAGATAATAACAGAGAGTAGCAGCAAAGTAGAAGAGGGCGGGGGGGAGCAATGCAGATAGGGTTTCCATTTGACTAGCTGTTCAGGAGTCTTATGGCTTGGGGGTAGAAGCTGTTTAGAAGCCTCTTGGACCTAGATGTGGCGCTAAGGTACCGCTTGCCGTGCGGTAGCAGAGAGAACAGTCTATGACTAGGGTGGCTGGAGACTTTGACAATTTGTAGGGCCTACCTCTAACACCGCCTGGTATAGAGGTCCTGGATGGCAGGAAGCTTGGCCCCAATGATGTACTGGGCCGTATTTTATTTTATTTTTTTCCACCTTTATCTAACCAGGTAGGCTAGTTGAGAACAAGTTCTCATTTACAACTGCGACCTGGCCAAGATAAAGCATAGCAGTGTGAACAGACAACACAGAGTTACACATGGAGTAAACAATAAACAAGTCAATAATAGAAAGAAAAAAAATAGTCTATATACATTGTGTGCAAAAGGCATGATGAGGTTGGCGGATAATTACAATTTTGCAGATTAACACTGGAGTGATAAATGATCAGATGGTCATGTGTAGGTAGAGATACTGGTGTGCAAAAGAGCAGAAAAGTAAATAAATATAAACAGTATGGGGATGAGGTAGGTAAATTGGGTGGGCTATTTTCCCTCTGGTTGCACATTTAACATGCTGACTGAAACTAGGTAAAACTGATTTAAGTTTCCCCGCATTAAAGTCCCTGGCCACTAGGAGCTAACAAAATGTGCCATTGGAACACAGGATTGAAGGTTGCTGAAAATGGGCCTCTGTACGCCTATGTAGATATTCTCAAAAAAATAAGCAATTTCCAGCTACAATAGTCATTTACAACATTAACAGTGTCTACACTGTATTTCTGATCAATTTAATGTTATTTTAATGGACAAAAATGTGTTTTTCTTTCAAAAACAAGGACATTTCTAAGTGACCCCAAACTTTTGAACGTAGTGTATATACAGTGCCTTGCAAAAGTATTCGGCCCCCTTGAACTTTGCAACCTTTTGCCACATTTCAGGCTTCAAACATAAAGATATAAAACTGTATTTTTTTGTGAAGAATCAACAACAAGTGGGACACAATCATGAAGTGGAACGACATTTATTGGATATTTCAAACTTTTTAACAAATCAAAAACTGAAAAATTGGGCGTGCAAAATTATTCAGCCCCCTTAAGTTAATACTTTGTAGCGCCACTTTTTGCTGCGATTACAGCTGTAAGTCGCTTGGGGTATGTCTCTATCAGTTTTGCACATCGAGAGACTGACATTTTTGCCCATTCCTCCGTGCAAAACAGCTCAAGCTCAGTGAGGTTGGATGGAGAGCATTTGTCAACAGCAGTTTTCAGTTCTTTCCACATATTCTCGATTGGATTCAGGTCTGGACTTTGACTTGGCCATTCTAACACCTGGATATGTTTATTTTTGAACCATTCCATTGTAGATTTTGCTTTATGTTTTGGATCATTGTCTTGTTGGAAGACAAATCTCCATCCCAGTCTCAGGTCTTTTGCAGACTCCATCAGGTTTTCTTCCAGAATGGTCCTGTATTTGGCTCCATCCATCTTCCCATCAATTTTAACCATCTTCCCTGTCCCTGCTGAAGAAAAGCAGGCCCAAACCATGATGCTGCCACCACCATGTTTGACAGTGGGGATGGTGTGTTCAGCTGTGTTGCTTTTACGCCAAACATAACGTTTTGCATTGTTGCCAAAAAGTTCAATTTTGGTTTCATCTGACCAGAGCACCTTCTTCCACATGTTTGGTGTGTCTCCCAGGTGGCTTGTGGCAAACTTTAAACAACACTTTTTTTATGGATATCTTTAAGAAATGGCTTTCTTCTTGCCACTCTTCCATAAAGGCCAGATTTGTGCAATATACGACTGATTGTTGTCCTATGGACAGAGTCTCCCACCTCAGCTGTAGATCTCTGCAGTTCATCCAGAGTGATCATGGGCCTCTTGGCTGCATCTCTGATCAGTCTTCTCCTTGTATGAGTTGAAAGTTTAGAGGGACGGCCAGGTCTTGGTAGATTTGCAGTGGTCTGATACTCCTTCCATTTCAATATTATCGCTTGCACAGTGCTCCTTGGGATGTTTAAAGCTTGGGAAATCTTTTTGTATCCAAATCCGGCTTTAAACTTCTTCACAACAGTATCTCGGACCTGCCTGGTGTGTTCCTTGTTCTTCATGATGCTCTTTGCGCTTTTAACGGACCTCTGAGACTATCACAGTGCAGGTGCATTTATACGGAGACTTGATTACACACAGGTGGATTGTATTTATCATCATTAGTCATTTAGGTCAACATTGGATCATTCAGAGATCCTCACTGAACTTCTGGAGAGAGTTTGCTGCACTGAAAGTAAAGGGGCTGAATAATTTTGCACGCCCAATTTTTCAGTTTTTGATTTGTTAAAAAAGTTTGAAATATCCAATAAATGTCGTTCCACTTCATGATTGTGTCCCACTTGTTGTTGATTCTTCACAAAAAAATACAGTTTTATATCTTTATGTTTGAAGCCTGAAATGTGGCAAAAGGTCGCAAAGTTCAAGGGGGCCGAATACTTTCACAAGGCACTGTACATAGGCCCCCGCCCCATGTCTTACCAGAGGCTGCTGTTCTATCCTGCCGATAACCTGCCAGCTGTATGTTCTTAATGTCGTCATTCAGCCACGACTCGTTGAAACATAAGATATTACAGTAATTAATGTCCCTTTAGTAGGATATATGTGCTTTCAGTTCTTCCCATTTATTTTCCAGCGATTGAACGTTAGCTAGCAGGATGGAAGGCAACGGCAGATTAGCCACTCGTCGCCTGATCCTCACAAGGCACCCTGATCTTTTTCCATGAAATTTTCCTTCTCCAGCGAATGACGGGGATCTGTGCCTGGTCGGGTGTCTCTAGTAAATCCCTCCAGTCCGACTCATTGAAGAAAAACTCTTCATCTAATACGAGGTGAGTAATCGCAGTTCTGATGTCCAGAAGCTCTTTTTGGGTCATAAGAGAAGGTAGCAGCAACATTATGTACAAAACAAGTTATGAACAATGCAAAAAACAAACAAAATAGCATGGTTGGTTAAGAGACGATAAGACGGCAGCCATCCCCTCTGGCACCATCATTTACAGGATGTGCTCACTCTGGATTCCAATAGAAATTTCACATGACTTTAAAAGACAGCATAATGTGAATTGCAGGCTTCATATGGCCTGTAAATGGCCAGTAAACCAGGAGTTTCAGACAAATGTGTTAGTGTGTAACTACACCTTCAAAGGCCTTATGATATATGCAGTGTATTGTCATAAGGAGCTTATTTTTAAAGATGACATATTTATTAAGACACTCACTTGGTGAAACTACGGTACTGAAAACCATTGCAGTCATGGGTGGTAACTACAATTCACTCAAAAGGCAAGACACACTGGGAAATATTTATGAGTCCATAATAGACGAATGACAGTCAAGCCCAGAGCAGAGTAGAGCTCACCCACGGGCTCCACCACTACCACCCACCATGTCCTCTATACAGCTGATCTCAATGTAGCAATCCCCCCCCCCCCCCACCAGGTTTTCTTACTTTCAGGCTCTCCATGACTTCCTCTTTGCAGCTGTATTTTCATTCTTTCCCTCTTGCAGTAAGGATCTTTCAACAACTTACTCATGACATTAGCCATCACAGTGTAGAAAGTGCCATATATTATGAAAATAAAAATGTACAATGTAGAAGCATAATTCTGAATCACAATATATTGCTATACGCTTATATTGGAAAGTGTTGGTCCCATGTTTTATGAGCTGAAGTAAAAGATCTCAGAAATGTTCCATGCTCACAAAAAGCTTATTTCTCTCAAATTCTGTGCACAAATTTGTTAACATTCCTGTTAGTGATCATTTCTCCTTTGGCAATATAATCCATCCACCTGACAGGTGTGGCATGTCAATATGTTGATTTAAACAGCATGATCATTACACAGGTGCACCTTGTGCTGGGGACAATAAAAGGCAACTCTAAAATGTTCAGTTTTGTCACTCAACATAATGCCACAGATGTCTTGAATTTTTAGGGAACATTCAACTGGCATTCTGACTGCAGGATAGGCCACCAGAGCTGTTGCCAGAGAATTGAATGTTCTTTTCACTACCATAAGCCGCCTCCAATGTTGTTTTAGCGAATTTGTCAGTACATCCAACCGGCCTCACAACCGCAGACCACGTGTATGGTGTTGTGTGGGAGAGTGGTTTGCTGATGTCAATGTTGTGAGCAGTGTCCCATGCCGGCGGTGGGGTTATGGTATGGGCAGGCATAAGCTACGGATCCTGAGGCCCATTGTCGTGCCATTCATCCGCCACCATCACCTCATGTTTCAGCATGATAATGCACGGCCCTATGTTACAAGGATCTGTACACAATTTCTGGGAGACGGAAATATCCAAGTTCTTCCATGGCCTGCATACTCACCAGACACCCATTGAGCATGTTTGGGATGCTCTGGATAAAGGTGTACACAGCGTGTTCCAGTTCTCGCGCAGCCATTGAAGAGGAGTGGGACAACATTCCACAGGCCACAATCAACAGCCTGATCGACTCTACGTGAAGGAGATGTGTTGCACTGTGCAAGTAAAATGTTCACACCCGATACTGACTGGTTTTCTGATCCACACCCTTACCTTTCTTTAATAAGGTATATGTGACCAACAGATGCATATCTGTACTCCCAGTAATTAATTTGATTTAAAATGTGGATTTCCTTATTATAACTGTAACTCAGTAAAATCTTTGAAATTGTTGCAGGTAGCTTTAATATTTTTGCTCAGTATGGAAGGTTATTCCACTGTCCCCATAGGATAACTCTATTTGATTCCATGTAGACCCCCCCCCCCCCCCCCCCAAAAAAAAAGGGTTCTGCATGGATCCCGAAAGGGTTCTATCTGGAACCAAAAAGGGTTCTCCTATGGGGAAAGCCACAGTTCCTTTTTAGGTTCTAGACAGCACCTTTATTTCTAAGAGAGCAGGCTGCACCAGTGTTAGATATATAGACCAAGATACTATATGTTGGACGGACAGGCATCCTGCCAACCAACTAGAATCACTCCTCTTTCCTCTTATCACACACCTTCTTTATTGGTTACACATCCTTTCACAGTTATTTTTCCTGAAATAACTGTGTGAATACTTAGAAACTACAGCATTTACATGGAAATTGTGATTTAATCAAGATTATCAACAAGAACATAAAACTGACTCACAGAATCCAGATCATGCCAACGGTTGACATCAGCTACGATTATGCTGCCCCAGTCTTTCAAATCTTTCATCCTTCAGAGAGAAAATGTCATTCTCAGTTACTAACCGCCCACCTACCTTCAGAGTCAGTTAGCCATCAGATGCAATTGAGCTTGCAGTTAGACAAGTTTGTTTTAACCTTATTTGGGGAAAGACCTCTATCCCCCCATGAGACAGACAGATAGACAAAAGTGGGTTAGAAATAACAAAATTAGCAGATCATTTTGTTCCAGTGGAAACCAATCACATCTAGATAATGATGAAGATAACGATAACCCCCTGCCTCACCTTAGAAGTACCGCCCACCAGCCTGTAGCTCAGCACTCATATCTCTGATGACAGCATGCTAGGCAGGATGGGAAATAAGGAGTGGGAGGGATCCTGACCTGACAAAGCTCAGGGCCCTGATTGTGCGGTGTGTGTGTGTGTGTGTGTGTGTGTGTGTGTCTCCATCAACCGACCGGCGGCTCCATCTCGATCGATAGGAACTCTTTAAATTGTATGTAAAACTCTCCCTGCCTGATGAACCCATGTGAACCTGTTGAGTCTCATAAACGTATTGTACAGATTGTACATTGTGGTGTTACTTTGCGTGGAACAACTTACTGCAACTAGTGGAACTCACCAACTCCCCCCCCCCCCCCCCCCCCACCTGGGCTTCAAGCTATTAGGTTCATTAAAGAAAGTATAGGTTTCTGTAGTCTACATCCTTAATTGGCCATTCCAGAGTTATAAGACTGTTACTTGAAAAATAGTCAACAATGAGTTTAATTTTACTGTATCTACGGTAGGCATATCTATAGTTACAGGATACAATATACTGTATAAATAAAAGCCATAAATGACACTTCAATCAGTCCATCTCCTAGGGCATTTACTCCTGCCCATAGGCATAACAGGGGGCATAACAGGGCATACTGGGTCCACTTTAGAGTCTTACTGAAGAGGCAGAAGATTTTACTCACACCAATACATATTATGTGAAGTGAATGTACGCACTGTACATTTTTGAAAACGTTTTAAATTAATTAATGTATTTCTTAATAATGTCAATCACTTTTAGATTTTAAATGGTCTTCTTTTTTTAGCTTTTAAATAATGTACCTAATTTTGTGTGCTAGATTTAAGAGAAGGAAAATGATATTATATTGTTCCACTACCTGTGCAATTCAACCCCCAAAAAAGTATTCACCCACGGTTTGTTTAGGCCAGAACTATGAGCTTTAGAATAACCTCAACCTCCACATAAACCCACCGTGACATTATGTTAGCTTTAAGATAAATAGAAGTGAGGACGTTGGGTTAGATTTCTCACACTGCACACATAACCCCTCATCACATGGGACTGGGACACAAACCAGAGCTGACACTACAACATTCCTAGTCAAAAAATCCTATAAAATCCTATAATCTCACAATCCTATAGGATTTTGGGTCACCTTTATCAGAATCATATTGGAATCCTAACGGACTACTTTTTGCTTAAGGGAAATTAAAAGTAATCCAATTGGATTCTATAGGTTTATGATGAGTCAGAATCATATTATTTAAAAATAAATCTTAATTGAACACATTAACTTGTATTTTGTTGTAATTTGTTCAAGTACAAGACGCCATTTATTGATCAGAAACAACAGTTCCATATTCATTTCTGGTTTATTCACCACCACAATATAGGAATGATTCAAGGCTGCAATCCATTTGCATTATGACCACCAGTACAGTCCCATGTGTCCACTGTCCACCTTCATGTCTAAGAGGTTTGGAGGGTAGAGCGTATAGCCACATTTTGAGGATAAATCCTTTAGAATTGAATAATGGACTATGCAACTTGTTGGGTGACAAGAGCATTTACACTTTCTTGTTTTGTAGAAATAAACTGAAATTGAAAGAACAATTTGATTTTTACCATCCAGGAAATGGTGGAGGGATTTCTACATAGTGCATCTTTAATGCAAATATTGATATAATTCCTAAAGAAAATAATTTTAGAAATGCTAAAGGAGAAAACAAACCATTGAAATCCTGTAGGATGATGTACTGGGCCATATGCGCTACCTTCTGTAGTGCCTTGTAGTCGGAGGTCGAGCAGTTGCCATAGCAGGCAGTTATGCAATCACTCGATGGTGAAGCTGTAGAACCTTTTGAAGATCTGAGGACCCATGCCAAATGGTCTCCTGAGGGGGAACAGATTTTTGTCATGCCCTCTTCAAGACTGTCTTGGTGTTCTTGGACCCTGTTAGTTTGTTGGTGATGTGGACACCAAGGAACTTGAAGCTCTCAACCTGCTCCACTACGGCCCGTTGATGAGAATGGGGAAGTGCTCGGTCCTCCTTTTCCAGTAGTCCACAATCATCTCCTTTGTCTTGATCACGTTGAGGGAGAGGTTGTTGTCCTGGCACCACACGGACAAGTTTCTGACCTCCTCCCTATAGGCTGTCTTGTCGTTGTCGGTAATCAGGCCTACCACTCTTGTGTCATCGGCAAACATAATAATGGTGTCGGAGTCATGCCTGAAGATGCAGTCAAGAGTAAACAGGGAGTACAGGAGGGTACTGAGCACACACCCCTGAGGGGAGCTCGTGTTGAGGATCAGCGTGTCGGACGTGTGTTGCCTAATCTTACCACCTGGAGGCATAATGGTGTTGAAAGCATGTCATGGCTACAGATGTGAGTGCTACGGGTCGGTAGTCATTTAGGCAGGTTGCCTTAGTGTTCTTGGGCACAGGGACTATGGTGGTGTAAAATGTATCATGGTTTCCTTTTTAAAGTTATTAAATTCAAAGTTGTGTTGACCTGAACATGGATTGCTGTGAATCTCAGCTTTCCAATGATATATGATTAAAGGGTATACATGAGCATTAACTTGTTTGTCGTAGGGTAAAATCCTATGGATGGATGGATGAAAGAAAGAGTGATAACACAGAGAATGCTGCCCTTGCTACACTGCTAGGGACATGACCTTCAAGAAAATGCTTCAGAATTCACAAAAAGTGACATTAGCTTATGAAGATTAACTCATAGAACAAAACGTTTAATATCTCCGAAGTTTATCCAAAAACCCTACAAGAAAACAATAATTTCCCAATAGGCTTTGGCCATTGAGCCATTTTGGAGTTAGTACCTACAAATAGAAGTCATTACTGTGACTCTCAATTCCGACAAGAAAGAGGTAAAGATGGCACTGTTTGAACAGGGATTATATAAACATTTACCAATTGTTTTTATAGGCAACATACCATGATATCCTATGTGAAAGAAGTTTATGTAATGGCAAAATTCTCAGCCTGAGTTTCAGAATGTGTGTCATCTTTGTAGATAAATCAATAAAAAACACAGGGGATTTTGAGTCATTGTTGCAGTTGTCGTCTCTCCACCCTCAGCTTGGCCACTGCACTTTGTTTCTCAGTATGAGCGACTGAGACAGACGTGACAAAGATCAGGAGCCAGTGTGTGTAAGATGACCTCTTTAGATAGGTTTGAGAGAGTAGTAGTGTGTTGACGGGCCAAAGTAAAGTTGACTTTGTGATGTAACCTTAGTAATGTACAAACAAAAACAGCCATGGTGGACCTTTGCAAAGCCAAAGATGAATTCTAAATTGACAATGATGAGTGGTCATCAACAAACAAAAAAGCTAAACATAAAGCATTCAAGGTGTCGGTGAAGGTGTATCTAGATTATCTATTCGAAAACAAAAAGCAGAAATGTCATGGGCCTACATTCAGAAAATCAAGGCCCTGTTCCTCAGTGATACCTACCACTCAGAAAAACACAGTAGAGGATGCTTGTGAAAACATCAGACATTTGGGAAAGCCTATTGCAGTAATTTGTTAACGTTTTGTTTCAGTAATGGTTTCTGTGAGAGGAAGAGGCCTAATTTGTGGCCTTTAATAACACCCACGAAAATGCACCCAACCTTTTATTTATTATACCATTTATTTTCACATCTATATTGGTGTTGATTGCAGTTTTGTCCAGTAATTCAGCTACCCATCTCAACACATCAAGAACAAATAGGCTAAAATGGACTGTGCCAGTTTTGACCATGACTGGCAATACTTTGATCTAACTAGCCTACTCTGTATATCCCATTGTACAAATTTCAGGTAGGGAGTTTATTCAGCATTCTCATCATTCATATTATTTCAGAACATTTTCAAGAGGGGGTAGTGTGGTGTAAGTGTGTTATCTTTGGGGTGTTGACCAGAAATCTTAGTGGATTGCAGATGGATACCGTAGCGCATGAAAATGAGATCAAGCAGGACCAGGCTGATAAGGGTGTGTATGTGAGAGTGTGTGTGTCACGGCCGTTGCTGGAAGAAGACCAAGGTGCAGCGTGGAGAGCATACATTCTGGAGGCTCCAGACTGGAGACCGTCGTTGGAGGCTTTGTGCCATGACTCCTCACTGGAGGCTTCGTGCCCTGAATCATCACTGGAGGCTTCGTGCCATGCATCATCACTGGAGGCTTCGTGCCATGAATCATCACTGGAGGCTTCGTGCCATGGATCATCACTGGAGGCTTCGTGCCATGGATCATCACTGGAGGCTTCGTGCCATGGATCATCACTGGAGGCTTCGTGCCATGGATCATCACTGGAGGCTTCGTGCCATGGATCATCACTGGAGGCTTCGTGCCATGGATCATCACTGGAGGCTTCGTGCCATGGATCACCACTGGAGGCTTCGTGCCATGGATCACCACTGGAGGCTTCGTGCCATGGATCATCACTGGAGGCTTCTTGCCATGGATCACTGGAGGCTTCGTGCCATGATCCTTGAAGCAGGCACAGGACTCACCGGGCTGGAGAGACACACAGGAGGCCTGGTGCGTGGGGCGGGCATTGGCTACACTGGGCCGTGAAGGCACACTGGCGGTCTCGAGCGCAGAGCTGGCACAACCCGTTCTGGCTGGATGCTCACTTCCACCTGACAAATGCGGGATGCTGGCACAGAGCACACCGGCCTGTGAATGCTCACTCGGAACACCGTGCGCATCACCCCATAACACGGTGCCTGACCAGTCACATGCTCCCCACGGTAAGCACGGGGAGTTGGCTCAGGTCTATACTCTGACTCCGCCAATCTCCCCATGTGTCCCCCCCCCCCCCCCCCAAAGAAATTGGGGGCTGCCTCTCGTGCCTGCTTCGCTGACTTGCCTCCTCATATCGCCGCCGCTCCGCCTTAGCTTACCTCCCTCTCCTCCCTCAGACGGCAATACTCCCCGGCCTGCGTCCAGGGTCCCTTTCCGTCCAGGATCTCCTCCCATGTCCAGGAGTCCTCTTTACCACGCTTCTTGGTCCTTTGGTGGTGGGTAGTTCCGTCACGGCCGTTACTGGAAGAAGGTGCACTGTGGTGAGCGTACATTTTCCTTTTTATTTCAAAATGTTGCCAACAAAACAACAAACTACCCACAACGAAAGGAGGAAAAAAATGGCTACCTAAGTATGGTTCCCAATCAGAGACAACGATAGACAGCTGTCCCTGACTGAGAACCATACCCGGCCAAAACATAGAAACACAAAATCATAGAAAACAAAACGTAGAATTTCACACCCTGACCAAACCAAATAGAGGCATAAAAAGGCTCTAAGGTCAGGGCGTGACAGTGTGACTGATATACACACAAACGTTGGGCCAGGACACACACTCTCACCTGGTGCCAGAGAGAGCCCAGTAGTTTCCACTTCTCTTTCCATCCCCTCATCATCCTTCTTCTTTTCCCATCAGCCCTGGGAACCAACTGACCAACCAGGGCACAGTGCTGACCTCAGCATGGACCCCCAGGAGAGAGGTGACCTCTTTACTAACTTCCTGCTCTCTCACTGACCACCACCCTCCATCCCTTAAAATAGAACTACAGTCATGTGAAAACGTAAGTACTCCCCTTGGAAAGTGGTCTTCGTTTTTTACATATTTGGATACATGGATATTTTAGCTGAATTCCAACCACATTCATTGACCCAATTCATTAACCAAATTTAACAAATCACACAAAAAAAAATAATGTTGAAAATGTTATGCAATTAAAATAAGCAAAAATGCAATTTCGTTATGTGGAAAAGTTAGTAGACCCATTTATTTTACCATCACATAAAAAGGCAAAATTTGAATCTGGTGCTCCAAAGCAGGTGCAAATGATTAGAGTAACTTGGGAGGATCCAGCCTTCCATAAAGATTAGCAACTTGGTCTGGTTTGGTCGTAACCATATGGGTGTGTGGTAACACATCATGCCAAGATCAAAATACCTATCCAAGTCCCTCAGAAGAAAGACTATTGATGACCATGAGTCTGGGAGAGGGTTACAAATCCATTTCCAAGCTATTCGAAGTACGTCAATTCCAGACCACTGGCAATTTACCTAGGACAGGTCATCCTACCAAATTCAGCCCTAGAGCTGACCAAAAGATGTCATAGAAGTCTCTAAGAATCCCAGGCTAACGTTAAGGCCTCATGCCTCACTTGCCATAATCAATGTTGAAGTGCATGAGTCAACTGTCAGAAAGAGACAGAACAAACTGGCCTACTTTGGAGGTCAGGAAGGACGAAGCCTCTGCTCTCAAAAAATAATATCAAGACATGAATGATGTTTGCCAGACAACACCTGGGTAAAGACCGAAACTACAGGAACAATGTGCTCTGGATAGTCAAAGGTGGAGTTGTTTAGCTGCAATGCCAGATGCCATGTTTGGCGAAAACCAAAAAAACACTGCCTTTGAACAGAAGAACCTCATACCAAACGTAAAGCAGGTGGCATTATGGTTTGCTGCTGCTTGCCATCATTGAGTCAACCATGAATTCAGTATTGTACCAGATAATTGAGGAAAAGGTGAGGCCATCTGTCAAAAAATAAGCTGAACCAAACATGGATCTTGCAACAGGACAATGATCCAAAACATACAAGCAAAGCTACAACAGAATGGCTCAAAAATAAGAAATGGAGGGTTATGGAATGTCCGACTCAAATCTCAGAACTCAATCCTGTCGAAATGCTGTTGGGGGACTTGAAGCGGGCCGTGCATGCAAGAAAGCACTCGAACATGACACAGTTGAAGAAGTACTGTAAAGAATGGGCAAAAACATCCTCTGAGTCGATGTAAGAGACTGATAGACCATTGCAAGAAATGGCTACATGAAGATCTCAGCCAAAGGGTCAACACCAGCTATTGAAGCTAGGGCTGTACTTGTTTGTTCCACACTATGGAATCGCATTTCTGTAGCTTTTGATGAAGAAAATATTGCAAAGTATAATCGTTTAGTGTCATTTGTTAAATTAATTTACCTTTACCTGTCAATAGTGTTGAAGTGAAGATTACATATCCACCTGTCCAAATATGTACAAACTTTCCAGGGAGTGTACTTAGTTTTTCACATGACTGTAACTAGCCGCTCATTCTGAAAATCCTGTTGTACCTATTAGCTGCCTGTCGGATGCCCATCCTGCCTGGGCAGGCACAGAGTAGACTAACATGCCAAACTCAACTCACCCACTCTCTCTCACACAATGGCACACTTACATAATGGTATGTTGTGTTTGAGATTTATATTGAGATTCCTGGAAATAAGAACCCAACACACATTATGGACTAACTTCATGTTAATTTCCCTCTCCCCAAAACATTAATATTGAACCAAGTTGTTTATGCATCCAGTCCATATCATTTCTAGTTAGGGGGGGTATCTCCAAATGCCAATACACATCTATAGCAGTGTATTCTGCATTGCAAATCATTTTGCAGGTAATGAACCTTGTTGCATTGGGATGTCCAATTACTATTCAACCCTGGCAGAGTGCAGAACACTCTGATTGGGCTCCCTCCAGGCTACACACACAGACCCTGTAAACATCTCATCAGCTGATGAGACCGACACACTGCTGCTCCTACCAGCATTACTAACATAGTAACACACACATGGACATATGCGGGCATGCGGACACACTCATACACACACACTACAGACACACACACACACACACACGCACAGATGCATGCACACACAAACAGACACAAATGTGGCACAAACACAAATGGCTACAAGGCTTCCACATAGGCAGAGTTCTAGCTTAACAGTTGGGGATGGAACCTTTTGAAATATTGAGACATCTGCTGAGACTGAAAGCAGCAGAAGAGAAGACAGAGAGAACACGCCACAGTGCACCTCTGTCACCAGTGGCCTGGCTGGAGACACGGTGAAGGAGGTGAAAATTAAACCATGCAGGTGATGTCTCTCACCTCCTCCTCTCCTGACCCCCCTGGAGGGTGAGCTGAGGGGGTGGGTTGGTTTAACAGATGACGGCCATCCCAGGGGCGAGGACACACACGCAGTGGCGCGGACACACACACACAGGGGCCCGCACAGACACACAAGAAAGGGTGTGTATATATACACGCTGGTAGAATGGAGATGATCGGCTGGCTCCACACACACCTGCATACACACTTTCATATTTCAGTCGCCTCACTACGGGGTGGAGGGGCTCAGGTCTGGGCGCAACGGTAAGCCCTGTGGTTGGATGTAAAACCATTAGGACGAAAAAAGTTGGCTGGAGGGTGTTGTCTGTAACGTTAGGCCCTGATGGATGTAAAACAATAGGTAAATATATACACATGTTTAAGAACATAATAAAGAGAGCATGTTGTTACCCATAGAAAGCAACTTGCCAGTTAGTCAGGGGTCATTGATAGTAATTACAGAAAACACTGTGTGTGTGTGTGTGTGTGTGTGTGTGTGTGTGTGTGTGTGTGTGTGGCCGTTCGTGTGTGTGTGCGTGTGTGTGGCCGTTCGTGTATGTACTCGTGTTTTGTGTGTGTGTGTGCCTGCATCTATGTGCATGTGTGCATGTGTGTGTTCAGCCTGTCAATATTCTGACATCCCTGAATGGTCTCTTTTAGTAATGTATGATTGGGAAGCCATGGCAAAGGAACCATAATCATATTCAATTCCATCTCTCAACATTAAAGTTTAAACATTTCTAGTTTTAAAGTTTATTCGCCACATACAAAGGGTGTAAAATAGTACAGTGTAACTCTTACCTTGAGAGGTCTTTCCTAACAATGCAGTGATAATAATAATAATAGTAAATAGAATACAAATAAATTAATTAAAACTCAGGTGTATCCTGTTTCCATTGATCATTGATCATTGTTTCTACAACTTGATTGGAGTCCACCTGTGGTAAATTGTAGTGATTGGACATGATTTGGAAAGGCACACAGCTGTCTATATCAGATCCCACAGTTGATAATGCATGTAAGAGCAAAAACCATGCGATGAGGTTGAAGGAATTGTCTGTAGAGCTCTGAGACAGTTTTGTGTTGAGGCACAGATCTGGGGAGGGGTACCAAAACATTTCTGCAGCATTGAAGGTCCCCAAGAACAGTGGCCTCTATCATTCTTAAATGGGAGAAGTTTAAATCCACCAAGACTATTCCTAGGGCTGGTCGCCAGGCCAAACTGAGCAATCGGGGAGAAGGGCCTTGGTCAGGGAGTAGACCAAGAACCCAATGGTCACTCTGACAGAGCTCCAGAGCTCCTCTGGGGAGATGGGCTAACCTTCCAGAAGGACAACCATTTCTGCAACACTCCACCAATCAGGCCTTTATGTTAGTGTGGCCAGACGGAAGCCACTCCTCAGAAAAAGGCACATGACAGCCGGATAATCAAGGAGCAGGACACTAATCCGGACGCTTATAAGAAATCCCGCTATGCCCTCAGACGAACCATCAAACAGGCAAAGCGTCAATACAGGACAAACATTGAATCCTACTACTTGAAAACTACTACGGACTGAGGAAAACACAGCCAGGAGCTGCCCAGTGATGCGAGCCTACCAGACGAGCTAAATGCCTTTTATGCTCGCTTTGAGGCAAGAAACACTGAAGAATGCATGAAAGCACCAGCTGTTCTGGACGACTATGTGATCACGCCGTAGCCGATGTAGCCGATGTGAGCAAGACCTTTAAACCAGTCAACATTCACAATGCCACAGGGCCAGACGGATAACCAGGTTGTGGACATTGCCAAAAGGCACCTAAAGGACTCTCAGATCATGAGAAACAAGATTCTCTGGTGTGATGAAACCAAGGTTGAACTCTTTGGGGTGAATGCCAAGCGTCGCTTCTGGAAGAAACCTGGCACCATCTCTACCGTGAAGCATGGTGGCAGCAGCATCATGCTGTGGGGATGTTTTTCAGTGGCCGGGACTGGGAGACTAGTCAGGATCAAGGGAAAGATGAACGGAACAAATTACAGCGAGTTCCTTGATGAAAACCTGCTCCAGAGTGCTCAGGACCTCAGACTAGGGCAAAGGTTCACCTTCCAACAGGACAACGACCCTAAGCACACAGCCAAGAAAATGCAGGAGTGGCTTCGGATAAGTCTCTGAATGTCCTTGAGTGGCCCAGCCAGATTCCGGACTTGAACCCGATCGAACATCTCTGGAGAGACTTGAAAATAGCTGTGCAGCAATGCACCCCATCCAACCTAACAGAGCTTGAGAGGATCTGCAGAGTATGATATACTGTATATGTAAACAGGGCTGAAAAGTGACTGGTAGCAGGAATATATACATTTTTATGCTAATATAATAATGTTAATATATACATGTAAACAGGAGTAATAGTTTACTTCTATTGTCTGAGCCTTGATGCACCGGTACCACTTACTGGACGGGAACATGCAGAATAGTCCATGTCCCGGATGGCTCGAGTCTTTGAGAATTTCAGGCCTTTATCAGACACCGCCTGGCTTGTACGTCCTGGATGGCTGTGAGTTTTTCCCCATCTGCAACACCCCTCTGTTGGGACTTCCGGACAGTGATACAACCAGTCAGGATGCTCTCAATGGTGCAGCTGTAAAATTTCCTGAGGATCTAAGGGGCCATGCCAAATCATTTCAGCCTCCTGCGGGAGAAGAGGCATTTCTGTGCCTTTTTGTTAAGTCCTCAGTTATGTGGACACTGAGGAACTTGAACCTCTTCAATGTGGATGGGAGTGTGCACCCCCATTGGGTAATTGGGTAATATTCGTTTAAGACATTGATCAATGAAATTACAACCTATATTTGCTCCGAGTGGCGCAGTGGTCTAAGGCACTGCATCTCAGTGCAAGAGGTGTCACTACAGTCCCTGGTTCAAATCCAGGCTGTATCACATCCGGCCATGATTGAGAGTCCCATAAGGCGGTGCACAATTGGCCCAGCTTGTTTGACCGGGGTAGGCCGTCATTGTAAGTAAGAATTTACAAAGTTAAATATAGATTTAATTTAAAAGAATAATAATATTCACCACAGGAGGTTGTTGGAACCTTAATTGGGGAGGAAACAGTTATGGTAATGGCTGGAGCAGAATCAGTGGAATGGTATAAAATAAATCAAGTACATGTGTTTGATGCCATTCCATTCACTTCTTTGTTTAACATTTTTTTGGTTACTACATGATTTCATGGTTTTGATGTCTTCACTATTATTCTACTATGTAGAAAGTAGTCAAAATTAAGGAAAACCCTGGAATGAGTAGGTGTGTTCAAACTTTTGACTGGTAGTGTACGCATGTGTATGTACGTATAATAGTGAAGACATCAAACGTACCACGTACCACATCAAACTTACCACGCTGCGATTTGGTCCTTCTCTCCTTCCACCAACAACGGCTGTTACAAATATATGATTACATGAATCAACATTTTGTCACATATGCCGGGAGTCAGGAAGCAAATGCAGAAGGGGAATTAGCCAGACCCCGTCTCTCCCACAGAAGAGGGGAAGGGGGGCTGTGCCGGTCTTTACACCTTAACACTGGGTTGTACATTTTAAGCAGGAGGGAACTTTCCCTCTCTGCCTTTCGGTATCCACCAAAGGAATGATTTGTCTAGAGAGTGTGGCCCACCTATAAACTCTAATGTCAAAAGATTGGACATCGGAACATTTATTTCTGACATACAAATGTTAAGAATTGTCCAGGGGGGTCTAAAGAATAATCCTGTCACATTGTTTATTATTTTGTGGTGTCATTAATGATGGTATATCAAGGTAATGGTAACTCTGAAAGTGTACGCATCCTATGCATCAGGTTTACATCTAAATGTTGTAAAAATTACATGATTAAATATGATAACTTTTGTGAAGATAGCAATGTGAATTTAGCCTTTTAAATTAGATTTGTTTTCGTATAAACTTGTGCCCAGTCAGTAGCTACACCCAAGTGAGCTCAGAGTTTGTGTCAGCATGACGAAATGCCCCTTTGGCCAGAGTGCTTAAAATGACTCGCTAAGAATTAACATACAGGACCAGAAAACATGGGATGGTAGTCCATATGTTTTAAATTGTGAAACTCTAAATAAAGGTTGAATAAAATAAAAAAATAACTCTGATACTCTCAATCTCTACAGAAGAAGTATTTATTTAACTAGGCAAGTCGGTTAAGAACAAGTTCTTATTTGCAATGATGGCCTACCAAAAGGCAAAAGGCCTCCTGCTGGGACAGCGGCTGGGATTAAAAATTATAAATAAACATAGGACAAACCACACCACGACAATAGAGGCAACACAACACTACATAAAGAGAGACACAACAAATAAATAGCATGGCAGCAACACGACAACATGGTAGCAACAACATGGCAGCAGCACAGCATGGTAGCAGCACAAAACATGGTACAAACATTATTGGGCACAGACAACAGCACAAAGGGCAAGAAAGTAGAGACAACGATACAAAATAACCTCACCTTGGAGACCATGCAGACGGACGGTGTAAACCAGACAACACGAATGGTTAAAACTGCAAGACCAAAAATATGCGAGGCCTTGCTCCACAAGTTGAAATGGTCAGAAACTTTGCACTGAGACCAGACAGCGTGGAGCGGTGGCTACATGGCTGAAAATGGTTTAAACTCTACAGACTAGCTGACGTACAGTGCGAGCTGAACATTACAAAATAGTTAGAAGCTCTGAAACTCTCAACACGAGTGAAGAAGGTAAAGACTAGAACAGAACATTCAGTCTGCAGCTGTGCATGAAAAAGTGGTCCTAGAACTTTGACTAAAGACCCGAGTGGGGAAGAAAGACAATTCCCTCTGATACAACTGTTGGTACCTCTGAAGTATCTATTCTAACGAACACTCCAAGACCAGAGAAGCTCTACAACTAAGAAGGTCATTGTGACCTCTGGTGGACAACCAGAGTCTTACATTGAGCCACTACCCATAAATGGATCGATTGGTTTCAACAGAGAGACGACACAGAAAGGCATATATGCGTAAATATATACTGCAATTCTAATCCCAATGAGCGGTGGTTAGGGTGCCAAATATTCTGGTTACTGTGAGTGTAGTTTCCAAATGTATGTAGGATAAGTTGACTCTCTTTGTCTCTCCCTCTCTCTTTCCCCACCCCCTTTCCATTGTGTAACAAGCCGTCATATCGTGTCAGTCCACTAGGGATTTTTATCTCATGTAAGTGTGTATGGTATTTCTGTGTTACTTACAGTTTTTCTCAATTGCTAAAATACTAAAACCAATTGGCTGAACAAATTTCTCAGTTGCCTGGACTCATTTAGCTAATTATGCAGTCTGTTGTCAATACCTTAAACCATTTCACATGGTAAAACACAATTTGCAGATCAGTTAGACTTTTCAGCAAAACTCTAAACGTATTCTCATTCTCAAAACACATTCTGCACTCTAATGCACATGTCATCCATACTGGTAAACACAAGTGGCAACAATCAAATACAAATAGAGAACATATGTCATTGATTGAACACAACCACTCAATTGATTTAACCTGTTTCAAATGATGCGACACAACCAATATAAGCCAGTTCAGAGAGCAAACAGGTTGTTGAAGGTGGGAAGGACAAAGTCTGAGAATGGATACTGTAGTACAGTGCATTGTAGGCTGTATACTGTACAATGGACAAATTGTATGGCCCTGAACATTGTGCTTTCCATTTATTAACAGTATTGACTGCTCAATAGATTTTGACTGGCTGCAGGTTCATATCAACAAAGAACAAGAATTACAGTATCACAGAGACAAAGGACAAGTTTGTGAGATGTAGGGTACAGTACTGTAAAAATAGGGGTACAAGAAGGAGGAAGAACAAAAAACAAAATTGCAAAGAGAAAAGCAGAGTAATAATTTCTGATCAATTTTGAGCTACTATGATAGAACCTGTTTTCGTTCATCAAAAGACAATGACGGAAAAATGAATATTTTTTTTGAGAAAAAATGTACTTCTCCCTGAGAATTGTATGTTTTGAACAATGTGTTTTCTATTTTTCGGTGTATTGTTTACTGACTGCTTGAGTGTATATCATTTTGATCACTTTGTTTATGATTTGAGAGCAGTGTTTGATTTTGAACACAGGTAAAACTGTTTTGTGGCGAATGTTTCATTTTGCGAGAGGAGTCAGAGGTTATGTAAATAGTGCTTGAAGATGAGGTTTTGCGTTTAATGTTTTCAGGAAATGGAGCACGGTTTCAGAAATTGTGTTTTGGCAATTGAGAAAAACTGTAATAAACAAATTACTACATCAATTTGTGTAGTTCTGAATATTCAAAAGAGCTAGGGTTCTTGTGGATCCATGGATTATGCAACGTTCAGAATGAGACTGATAAGTTAATAATTAATAATGGACTATTATAGATTTAAGAGATATCTCTATATCTTTAGATTTTAAGTCGGGAGATAGTAACTCTTTAAACAAATTTTCCCGTGGTGCCCCAAATTTGTAATGAGTTAAATTGTTACATGATTAATTTAATCGAGTAACAATTAAACATAATTTGTTTGATAAAATAAATAACAGTCATCAGATTAATGATAGTCACGTCATGACAATGAGGAGCAGGTGTGTGTAATGAAGATGGCCGGTCTACTAACCACCAGCCCTGGCAATGTCGAGCGCCAGAGCGAAAGTAGGCGTGACACATTTATAGTTAAAGTAACAACAAAATGTGGCCATGGATCTTGTCTTCATTTTATGGTTGAATGTTACATTAGTTTGTAAGATAACTTTAACTTTAGGCTAGTTACTGTGTTCCAAAAGTAATATTGAATTGTGTTTGGTTGACAACTCAACCAAATATCAACATTTAAAAGGTGATGTATCTACTGCTTTGATAGTGATGATGGGCTCCCGAGTGGCACATCGGTCTAAGGTCACTGCATCTCAGTGCTAGAGGCATCACTACAGACCCTGGTTCGATCCCGGGCTGTATCACAACTGGCCGTGATTGGGAGTCCCATAGGGCAGCGCACAATTGGCCCAGCGTCGTCCGGTTTAGGGGCGGGTTTGACCAGGGTAGGCCGTCATTGTAAAATAACAATTTGTTCTTACTGACTTGCCTAGTTAAATAAAGGTTAAATAATTAACAACAAAATAGTTCCATCTGTGCCTCTAGCTTAAAACAATTATTTTACTTCTATTTTTGGTTGGTTGGAGACGTGAATCCAGCATATTATTTGTGAATCCAACATATCATTTGCTAACTTTATTTATGCACTTTAAATTAAACAATTTAAAAAAAAATGTATTTAGTCCTATTCTTTAACTTAGATTTTTGGTTGAGATGGAGACGTGAATCCAACATATCAACTAATAATTTGTTGACACATGAAATTATTGACACCTTAGATAAAGATAAGCAAACATGACTGTATAAAATATATCATTCAAATGCTGAGCTATACTGTATCCTAAAAAAAGGGAAATTATATTTTATACTAATACAAGTGCTCAGAGAAAGAGATTTTGTGTAACAAGTTATATATATATATATATTTAAATATGTAGGGGTCTAAATTAATATTATTTATGCTCATCATGCAATCTCTTTTCAGCACCAAACCCATCACTGGTGTGCATGGTCATCTGACCAAAGTCCTGGTTCCAATCCAAGTGACCTTTGATGTTATTGAGCTATTTTGCAACGACTGGCCGTGGAGACCTTGTTAAGGACCACGGCATCATGAACTTTACACAGTACAATAATATTTTTTCCTCTGCCAGGAGGCTGAAACTTAGTTGCAAGTGGATCTTGTAGCAAGACAATAACTCCAAGCACACATCAAAATCCACAAAGAAATTATTAATTTGCCACAAAATCAACATTTTGCAATGACCATCTCAGTCTCCAGACTTAAAATTAATTGGAAACCTGAGGTTTGAATAGAAAATCTACTTGTTAAACAAAATCTCTTTCTCTGAGCAATTGTATAAGTATAAAATAATATAATATCCCATATAGCTCAGTATTTGAAATATTTATTTTATACAGTAATTTTTGCTAATCTTTATCAAGGGTGTCAATAATTTCCGACCCAACTGTGGGCATGATGAGGCTGACGGACAAGGGCAACATCTTTTGTTGACTGGTTTAATACTTTCGCAAGGCACTGTATATAATTCAGCACAATAAATAAAAATAAACATTTAATAAAAGCAATCACATTCAACTACATAGAGGTCCTCAATCAAATATTTCAACTGCCAGAGTGGCACTAGCACATCTAACTGCAGTGGAGACTGGAGGGATCTCTAGTGTCATCCATTCCTGTGAATGGGTTTGGGAACTTATGATTATTTTGTTAATTAATGATGTTACATATAGAGGGAGTTTTTGTAAGATTACTTTGTAAATACATTTTAAAAGAATACAGACAACAGTGATGTCTCCTGTGATAAAACGATTTTAAGGGTTTTAAAACAGAGGTTGCCGCAAGCATGTAAACAATATCACCAAAATCCAATACAGGGAGAAAGGCATGATTTATTTCAATACAAAAAAACTATCTTGGATCTGAGCTTTAGTCAGATTTTTTTATATGCGTTACGAGGACATCTTGTCATCAATCCAGACACCCAGGTACTTACATCGAAAAACATGCTCAATTTGGGCTCCATTTATAGCGTAAATATGTAGGCCCTCGGGTCAACATTTTGTAACCTAGAGAACAGCATGAGCTTGGTATTACTTGTATTTAACACTAATTTAACCTATCTGGGATTGTCCGGGATGCTAGCATCCCACCTCGCGAACAGCCAGTGGAAGTGCAGGGCGCCAAATTCAAAACAACAGAAATCTCATAATTAAATTACACAATTTTAAAGATACACTTCTCGTTAATCCAACCACAGTGTCTGATTTCAAAGGCTTTTCGGCGAAAGCAGAACATTTCATTATGTTAGGTCAGCAACTAGTCACAGAAAGCATTCAGCCATTTTCCAACCAAAGAGAGGTGTCACAAAAAGCAGAAATATAGATCAAATGAATCACTAACATTTGACGATCTTCATCAGATGACACTCCCAGGACTCAATATTACACAATACATGTATGTTTTGTTCGATCAAGTTCATATTTCTATCCAAAAACCTCAGCTTATATTGGCGCCATGTTCAGAAATGCCTCCTAAACATCCGGAGAAATTGCAAAGAGCCACATCAAATAACAGAAATACTCATCATAAACTTTGATGAAAGATACATGTTTTACATAGAATTAAAGATAAACTTGTTCTTAATGCAACCGCTGTGTCAGATTTCAAAAAAGCTTTACGGCAAAAGCACAATATTCAATAATCTGAGAACAGCATTCAGCCACAAAAGCAAGCCATACTGTTACCCGCCAAGTTGTGGAGTCAACAAAAGACATAAATAGCACTATAAATTTTCACTTACCTTTGCTGATCTTCTTCCGAATGCACTCACAGGACTCCCCCTTCCACAAGAAATGTTTGTTTTGTTCAATTACATCCATATTTCTGTCCAAATACCTCCGTTTTGTTTGCGTGTTTAGTTCACTATTCCAAAGGCACTATTCCAAAGGCAAAAATCCAGACGAAAAGTCAAAGGAGTTCCATTACAGTTTGTAGAAACATCTCACACGATGTTTACAATCAATTCTTAGGGTATTTTTTAGAATAAATCTTCAATGATATTCCAACCGGACAATAGCGTATTCATTACAGAGGGAAAAGAAGGAACAGCACGCACGCGTAACCGCGCAGTATACAAATGATTAGTAGACTTGTTGAAACAGCTCTTATTCGACCCCTTCCACAATAGAAGCCTGAAACAACTTTCTAAAGACTGTTGACATCTGCTGGAAGCCTTGGAAAGTGCAATCTGGCCCCATAGACACAGCATATTGGATAGGCAATCACTTAAATGAAACTACAAACCTCAGATTTCCCACTTCCTGGTTGGATTTTCTCAGGGTTTTGCCTGCCATATGAGTTGTTACACTCACAGACATCATTCAAACAGTTTTAGACATTTCAGAGTGTTTTCTATCCAATACTACTAATAATATGCATACAGTGCCTTGCGAAAGTATTCAGCCCCCTTGAACTTTGCGACCTTTTGCCACATTTCAGGCTTCAAACATAAAGATATAAAACTGTATTTTTTTGTGAAGAATCAACAACAAGTGGGACACAATCATGAAGTGGAACGACATTTATTGGATATTTAAAACTTTTTTAACAAATCAAAAATTGGCCGTGCAAAATTATTCAGCCCCTTTACTTTCAGTGCAGCAAACTCTCTCCAGAAGTTCAGTGAGGATCTCTGAATGATCCAATGTTGACCTAAATGACTAATGAGAAATACAATCCACCTGTGTGTAATCAAGTCTCCGTATAAATGCACCTGCACTGTGATAGTCTCAGAGGTCCGTTAAAAGCGCAGAGAGCATCATGAAGAACAAGGAACACACCAGGCAGGTCCGAGATACTGTTGTGAAGAAGTTTAAAGCCGGATTTGGATACAAAAAGATTTCCCAAGCTTTAAACATCCCAAGGAGCACTGTGCAAGCGATAATATTGAAATGGAAGGAGTATCAGACCACTGCAAATCTACCAAGACCTGGCCGTCCCTCTAAACTTTCAACTCATACAAGGAGAAGACTGATCAGAGATGCAGCCAAGAGGCCCATGATCACTCTGGATGAACTGCAGAGATCTACAGCTGAGGTGGGAGACTCTGTCCATAGGACAACAATCAGTCGTATATTGCACAAATCTGGCCTTTATGGAAGAGTGGCAAGAAGAAAGCCATTTCTTAAAGATATCCATAAAAAAAGTGTTGTTTAAAGTTTGCCACAAGCCACCTGGGAGACACACCAAACATGTGGAAGAAGGTGCTCTGGTCAGATGAAACCAAAATTGAACTTTTTGGCAACAATGCAAAACGTTATGTTTGGCGTAAAAGCAACACAGCTCATCACCCTGAATACACCCTCCCCACTGTCAAACATGGTGGTGGCAGCATCATGGTTTGGGCCTGCTTTTCTTCAGCAGGGACAGGGAAGATGGTTAAAATTAATGGGAAGATGGATGGAGCCAAATACAGGACCATTCTGGAAGAAAACCTGATGGAGTCTGCAAAAGACCTGAGACTGGGACGGAGATTTGTCTTCCAACAAGACAATGATCCAAAACATAAAGCAAAATCTACAATGGAATGGTTCAAAAATAAACATATCCAGGTGTTAGAATGGCCAAGTCAAAGTCCAGACCTGAATCCAATCGAGAATCTGTGGAAAGAACTGAAAACTGCTGTTCACAAATGCTCTCCATCCAACCTCACTGAGCTCGAGCTGTTTTGCAAGGAGGAATGGGAAAAAATGTCAGTCTCTCGATGTGCAAAACTGATAGAGACATACCCCAAGCGACTTACAGCTGTAATCGCAGCAAAAGGTGGCGCTACAAAGTATTAACTTAAGGGGGCTGAATAATTTTGCACGCCCAATTTTTCAGTTTTTGATTTGTTAAAAAAGTTTGAAATATCCAATAAATGTCGTTCCACTTCATGATTGTGTCCCACTTGTTGTTGATTCTTCACAAAAAAATACAGTTTTATATCTTTATGTTTGAAGCCTGAAATGTGGCAAAAGGTCGCAAAGTTCAAGGGGGGCGAATACTTTCGCAAGGCACTGTATCTTGCATTACTCATCTCATATGTATATACTGTATTTTATAGCATCTATTGCATCTTACCTATGCCGCTCTGTCATTGCTCATCTATATATTTATATGTATATATTCTTATTCCATTACTTTACTTAGATTTGTGTGTATTAGGTAGTTGTTGGGGAATTGTTAGATTACATGTTAGATATTGCTGCACTGTCGGAACTAGAAGCACAAGCATTTCACTACACTCAAAATAACACCTGCTAACCATGTGTATGTGACCAGTAAAATTTGATTTGATTTAATGCCCAGTCCGTGATGATAAAGAAGGAAAGGCTTTCCTGATGTATGGACTCCACGGTGAGGGTGACTGGTGGTGTTGTGATGTGTGTAATAGTCAAAGATCCCAGTGGTTGATTATCTAGCGCTTGAACTAGAATTTAAGAGGAGAGCGGATATGAAGTAATATTCAGGCAGGAAGCAAGGGCCAGGTCAATAAGTGACAAGGAATACTCACGTCTAACTCAGTAGACGGATGATCACGGAGCGGTCCCTCTGCTCTCGTGGACCCCGAGTTGGAACATATGGATGGCCATCGTAATGAGTGTATCCAAGGAGAGTGTCGTGTCGGCATGCCAACTCCATCTGGACCTCTTCGCGCAGTCCTCTTCTGAATAGGGTGCGGCGCGCCGGCTCAATCCATCCGCTGGATGCTGCCACTGTCCAGAAGGTGAGCTCGTACTCCGCAGTGGTCTGGCCATCCTGTCGTAGTTGAAGTAGGTGCACACCACCCTCTCTGCCATTCAGTGGATTAACAAACACTCCTCTGAACAGAGCCATGAACCCCTCATAGGAACCCAGCTCCTCTTCTCCTCTCTCCCAGACGGCCACAGCCCTCTCGAACACCCATCCAGTCAGCAGGGAAATAACCGTGGCAACCTTTTATCTCTCGGTGCTGGGGGCTCCCCTCTGATGAGCGAAATAGAGGGAGCACTAGAGTAGGAAGCCATGGCATTTGGATGGAGTCCCGTCCTATTTGTCCAGGAGGGACAAACGGACATCGCTGGCCTGGGCGGACTGCTGGATGTTCTGGGGTGCTGGCTCGCTGGGTCAACTTGTGGTAGAGAATCCTCCGCTCGTTGGTGGTGACGCCCTTCGGGTAACGTCAAGATATTGAAGAATGTGAAGGACCTCATCCATTGCCATTCCCTGTTGCGCCAGGTGGTCGTGGTGTTTGCGAGGTCGGTCTCCCTGTTTGCATCTGGGAGATGTCTTGACACTGTGCTGCTTCCATTTGTTGAGGCAGTCTTCCGTAACAATAACGCTGGGAGTCAGGAAGCAGGTGCAGTTTGTGAGTTTAATAAATAATATAGAGTGGTACAAAACAAGAGAAGTGTCTGGACATGAACACAGAACAAATACTGCCTGAAGAGTGATACTAGAGAGTGCTAAATAATGGGGGTTGCCAGGTGTCCACCAAACCACAATAAGCACAGGCATTTTCCAGCGAAATATAGCATTCACAAAAAACAGAAATAAAGATATCTTCATCAGATGACACTCATAGGACTTCATGTTAAACAATACATGCATGTTTTGTTTGATAAAGTTCATATTTATATCAAAAAATCTGAGTTTACATTGGCTATTTAGATTCACTAATTCCAAAACATCAAGTGATTTTGCATAGCCACCTCGTTTCAACAGAAATACTCATCATAAATGTAGATGATAATACAAGTTATACACATGGAATTATAGATATACCTCTCCTTAATGCAACCGCTGTGTCAGATTTCAAAAAAAGTTTACGGAAAAAGCAACACATGCAATAATCTGAGATGGCGCTCAGAACAGAAGCCAAATTAGCCGCCATGTTGGAGTCAACAGAAACCAGAAAATACATGATAAATGTTTCCTTACCCTTGATTAACTTTCCTTACCTTTGATGAACTCCTAGGAATCCCAGGTCCACAATAAATGCTTGATTTGTTCGAAAATGTCCGTTATTTATGTCCAATTAGCTACTTTGGTTAGCGCGTTTGGTAAACAATTCCAAAGTCACAAAGCGCGTCCACTATAACGTGATGAAATGTCCAAAAGTTCCGTAACAGTCAGTAGAAACATGTCAAACGATGTACTGAATCAATCTTTAGAATGTTGTTTACATTTATCTTGAATAGCGTTCGACCCGGAGAATTAGAATGACTTCAAATGAGCGGTGGAACGCAGGTGCTTCCCCTGTGAACGCGCATAGTGAATGCATGGTCAACTCGTGGCAGTGGTGACTATTTCCTGTGTCATTCGACCCCCCTTCAAATTAGAGTCATCAGACAAAGTTCTATATACTGTTGACATCTTGTGGAAGGCGTAGGAAGTGAAAAATCCATATCTCGCTGTAATTTCAATGAGAGCTTGGTTAAAGATCTGCCACCCCCAGAAAAAAAACAGGAAGTGGAATTTCTCAGGTTTTTGCCTGCTATATGAGTTCTGTTATACTCACATACATAATTCAAACAGTTTTGGAAACTTCAGAGTGTTTTCTATCCAATACTACTAATAATATGCATATATTAGCAACTGAGTGTGGGGAGCTGGCCATTTACAATGGGCACCTTATCATCCAAGCTACTCAATACTGCCCCTGCAGCCATAAAAAGTTAATGCAAGAAGACTTAAAACTGTCCTACCTCACTTCTACCAACACTTGGGGTGCTAAAAACTCTAGACCACTTTTATTCTACCCACAGAAACATACATACAACATACAACTCTCACTCCCTTCGGCAAATCTGACCATGACTCTATTCTCCTGCTTCCTGTTTACATACAAAAGCTCAAACAGTACCAGTGATGTGCTCAATATGGAAGTTGTTGGATGAAGCAGATGCGAGGCTACAAGACTGTTTTGTTAGGAGAGACTGGCATATGTTCTGGGATTCATCCAACAGCATTGAAGAGTTTATCACAACAGTCAGGCTTCATCAATAACTGCATAGACGATGTGGTCCCCACAGTGACTATAAGAACGTATCCAAAACAAAAACCATGGATTAGAGGCAACATCCATGCTGAGCTAAAGGCTGGAGCTACCGCTCACAAGGAACAGGATACGGGTATGGATGCATGCAATGATGGATGGCTCCAGAGAGAATGGCTGCTGTTTTACTGTCTCCTAACCAATTATGCTATTGTATGTGTTTTTTTCTGTGTTACTTGTAACTTATTTTGTTCATAATGTTTCTGCCACCGTCTCTTATAACCAAAATGAGCTTCTAGAAATCAGGACAGCGATTACTCATCTCGTATTGAAAGAAAATTTTTTTCGTTAACAATTCGGGCAAGAGGGATTTACTCCAGACACCCGACAAGGCCCTCATCCCCGGAGATATTCTAAGGATCCGGCGACGAGTGGTTATTTGCCTTTACCATCGGTCCTATTAGCAGACATACAATCATTGGTATTGTGTGTAGATTGAAGGAAAACATTTAATCCATTTTAGAATAAGGCTGTAACCTAACAAAATGTGGGAAAAGTCAACGGGTCTGAATACTTTCTGAAGGCATGTACATACAGGACATAACTTGAGTTAGGTTAATTAAGTAAGGTTATATTTGAACAGTACATAACGTGTACATTCTCGTGAGTCCTTACACTCACGAGAATGAACTATTTGAACTGCCCATTCACATGATTTATATCCTGCTTTAAAACCCAGAATCAGTATGGGTCCCAATTCAGTGAGGGTCCAGCATCAGAGCTAGTAGATGCAGAAATGGAGAAGTGGGAGACCAAACTAGACCAGACGTGTAGGCTGACTGGGGGCCAGAGGTGGAGGCCGGGGCCCTCCTCCCCTCTCTTTGCTGGGCCGCCTGTGGAGTGAGAATGGGGGTGAGCATTGAGTGTTAGGTGCCATGGTGTGCAGGCAGTAGGCCTGGCTCATTCTGTTCTGTGGGGGAGGGGGGAGGGGGGGGGGGGAGAGAGAGAGAGAGACTAAATCAGGCAGGGGAGGGAGGAGCAATCTGGCCTCAAGTAGAGGGTGGGGATCTAGCTAGCTGGCCTGACTGCGCACAATCGCTCTGTTTCCATGCAAACAACATGGGCCTGGCGGTTAGGTTATGGGGGAGGATGTTTAAACGCAGGCAACACCCTTGTGTGAAGCTTTGTTGTGTGACACATACGCAGCCCACCCTAGCATTCTACATCCTATATTGGGCCCTGGATACAATTGCAGGTTTGAGAGTGACAAATCGTACTGGGTCAGGCTCAGCTGAGGACAAGGGCAGGGAGGGAATGATATATACAGTATATATGTACTTTAGCATTATATACTGTAGGATAGAAGCCATTATTGCAGGAAGATGACTCCTTTACACTATGATTATTATAGATTCATATTATAAAATATTTGTATTTGATGTTAATTAATAGTTACAGTAAATGGGAATGTGTATTATTGTGGGGGCAATATGGCGTTCGTTGAAGCATCATATCTAAGCCAATATGACACCAATCTCTATGAAAATTCACAAATCAAATTGATTTGAGATACACAACACACTCATCTGGTCATGAGCCATCAGCCCTTTACCGAGAAACACATACCTAATTTTTAAAAAGGGTCTTTAAAAAGGGTTTTCAGAGTATTTTCTGTGCCTACCTAGCTCAAATTCTAAAAAGTGACCATTGCACTTAAAAAATGTAGGTGCAACATTTATTACATTCAGAATTTAACGCTCTCACTTGCCAATTTCTGTCCATTAAGAACCAACCATGTGCTACCTTTCTGTAGCATTTCTGACAATGATAAAGTATTTTTCAGCTGAATCTCAGAGTTCTATAACCGGGACCGGCAACTTGGTTGCTGTGCAACAGCAGCAGCTAGCTAGTAGCAGGCTAGCAGCTGTAGCTAGCTATCACTAGTATGATGATAAACAGGGCTAGACACAACAGTGGTAGGCTTGATTACCAACAACGACGAGACGGCCTACAGGGAGGAGGTGAGGGCCCTCGGAGTGTGGTGTCAGGAAAATAACCTCACACTCAACGTCAACAAAACTAAGGAGATGATTGTGGACTTAAGGAAACAGCAGAGGGAACACCCCCCTATCCACATCGATGGGACAGTAGTGGAGAGGGTAGTAAGTTTTAAGTTCCTCGGCGTACACATCACAGACAAACTGAATTGGTCCACCCACACAGACAGCATTGTGAAGAAGGCGCAGCAGCGCCTCTTCAATCTCAGGAGGCTGAAGAAATTATGTCGGGCTGTATCACCGCCTGGTACGGGCAACTGCTCCGCCCACAACCGTAAGGCTCTCCATAGGGTAGTGAGGTCTGCACAACGCATCACCGGGGGAAAACTACCTGCCCTCCAGGACACCTACACCACCCGATGTCACAGGAAGGCCATAAAGATCATCAAGGACAACAACCACCCGAGCCACTGCCTGTTCACCCCGCTATCATCCAGAAGGCGAGGTCAGTACAGGTGCATCAAAGCTGCGACCGAGAGACTTGAAAACAGCTTCTATCTCAAGGCCATCAGACTGTTAAACAGCCACCACTAACATTGAGTGGCTGCTGCCAACACACTGACTCAACTCCAGCCACTTTAATAATGGGAATTGATGTAAAATATATCACTAGCCACTTTAAACAATGCTACTGAATATAATGTTTACATACCCTACATTATTCATCTCATATGTATACACTGTACTCTATATCATCTACTGCATCTTTATGTAATACATGCATCACTAGCCACTTTAAACTATGCCACTTTGTTTACATACCCTACATTACTCATCTCATATGTATATACTGTACTCGATACCATCTACTGCATCTTGCCTATGCCGCTCTGTACCATCACTCATTCATATATCTTTATGTACATATTCTTTAATCTTTATCCCTTCACACTTGTGTGTATAAGGTAGTAGTTTTGGAATTGTTAGTTAGATTACTCGTTGGTTATTACTGCATTGTCGGAACTAGAAGCACAAGCATTTCACTACACTCGCATTAACATCTACCAACCATGTGTATGTGACAAATACATTTGATTTGATTTATCATTTAAAAAAAAGCTTGAAAAGGTAGTGGAATGGTTTAGTGTGGTGTGTGAAGAGTCCAATACTTTAACTTGTATGCAGTACAAATCACATTATATTGGGAACACTTCCTTTAAGATTATGAATTAGGCATTTTGAGAAGGTTGAATCTTAAGCAACCTGCATAAACATTGTTTGAAGTACAATAGACCAACATTGCAGTAGGTGGTAGGTCAAAGCTGTGTGCTGGAACACCTTAATGTTTATAAATCGCTCCTCCGTTTCCTGGTTACTAAAATTCTAATAGTAAGTGTAGAGAACTCAAGCAAGTATAGTGTAGAGAATCAATGTACCATCTAAACTGCTGACTAATGTATTTTCCGTAACCAAAATATTGTATTTTCAGCTGGTGTACAAAACCAAAAGACGCATAAACTAAACTTAAGAGCGGGAAGAGTAGAAATAGTGCACATAGAACAAATCTACCTCTTCTTAGACATGCTTTCAATGAGAATGACCATTCTACAACTAAGATTTCTATGTGAATTTAGTCGGGTCTTGCACAAAGTTACATATTGCAGCTTTAATACAGTATGTGTTAGTACAGTATACACTACCAGTCAAAAGTTTTAGAACACCTACTTATTCAAAGGTGTTTCTTTATTTTTTACTATTTTCTACATTGTAGAATAATAGTGAAGACAAACTATGAAATAACACATATGGAATCATGTAGTAACCAAAAAATGTTAAACAAATTAAAATATAATTTAAATTTGAGATTCTTTAAATAGCCACAGTTTGTCACAGTCTTGGCATTCTCTAAACCAGCTTCATGAGGTAGTCATCTGGATTGCATTTCAATTAACCGAGGTGCCTTCTTAAAAGTTAATTTGTCATTCATTTCCTTCTGAATGCGTTTGAGCCAATCAGTTGTGTTGTGGCAAGGTAGGGGGGTATACAGAAGATAGCCCTATTTGGTAAAAGACCAAGTCCATATTATGGCAAGAATAGCTCAAATAATCAAAGAGATACGACAGTCAATCATTACTTTAAGACATGAAGGTCAGTCAATATGGAACATTTCAATAACTTTGAAAGTTTGCTCAAGTGCAGTCGCAAAAACCATCAAGCGCTATGATGAAACTGGCTCTCATGAGGACCACCACAGGAAAGGAAGACCCAGAGTTACCTCTGCTGCAGAGGATAAGTTAATTAGACAACTACCGTGGTTGTTGTGGTAGTACTATGCCCAGGCCTAAACCCTCATTGGTTTATATTAAGAATACAATTATCAGCTAAAAAGGAACAAAGTTGTACATTAACCAAGGATTCAAGAATCTTAGCTAAAGAAGGTAGTCTTGAAATTGGGTGATAGTTGTCAAGATCATTTGTATCCCCACCCTTGTGGCCGCACATTTGTGGATTTCCATGCTTTTGGAACACTTCCTGATTACAATGTTATATAAAAAATGTGGGCTACTGGGCCAACAATAAGGGGTGCTGCACACTTAAGCCAACCAGGCTCCAAATGATTAGCCCTGGTGGATTTTTTGTTGTTGTCTAATGTTAACCAAGCATCCAGGACTTTAAACTCCTGACCAGCATTTTTAGTATCATTCAATAGATTTTCACCATCTACGTCGACACTACTCTTTCAAGAGCTGGCTTCCCCAGAAATTGCAGCCTAATAAAAATCAGTGCATGCATATCATCACATTTGGGTAGTGGCATAGAGCAGTAGAGTAGGAGCACTTACAAAAGTTGCACACATGGGGAACATTTTTAGTAGCCTAGAGCCCGGGAAAACATGATCTTTTATAAATGGATTTCATGCAATTCTACCTCATTTTACACGACTGGAGAATTTGGCAGAATCTCAAATGATTGAAATGACAGGCTACTTTGACACTGATAAACTGAGATCAATAAAAACGACCTAGTCTTGAATCCTTCATTAGCCTTTATTTGTATTTATTTGACCTTTATCAAATAAAGGTCAGTTAAGAACAAGTCAGTTAAGTCAGTTAAGAACAAATTCTTATTTACAATGACGGCCTACCCCGGCCAAACCCTAACCCGGACAGCGCTGGGCCAATTGTGCGCCACCCTATGTGTGATACAGCCTGGAATCAAACCAGGGTCTGTAGTGGCGCCTCTAGCACTGAGATGCAGTGCCTTAGACTGCTGCACCACTCGGGAGCAGCCTAGGCCTAGGTGTGTGGAGACATATTGAATGCTACAATAAGAGGAGAAAATTATAGTCTTAGAAATGCTTTCCAGTTTCACTGACTCACCCAATGATGCGCAGCTCACCCCATGATGATGGCCCAGGTGGAGCTCGTGCCAAAAGCCTCTCTCTCTCTGTTGCTTTACTTTGTAAAACAATATTTAGAAGTTGATCAAATATTTTGTTAGCTTACAGCAGACAGATTGGTCTTCTCTTTTAAGCAGGAGCCATTTGCCTTCCAACCTGTGTTTTCTCGCTATTGTATTTGAAATATTGCAAAATCCCTGTTCTTGCATGCTGTTATTTACTGATAGATTTGCAGCGTGTTCCCAACTGTAGACTATGCCTGGTTATTGGGCTACATTCACAGCTAAGCTATTTAAAACAAATAAGCTATTGATCTTCTGTGGCTACATTATCTTCTTTGGAATTGGTGTCCCTTCCACAGCACAGTTGAGCTAACATAGGCTAATGCGATTAGCATGAGGTTGTAAGTAACAAGAACATTTCCCAGGACATGGACATATCTGATATTGGCAGAAAGCTTAAATTCTTGTTAATCTAACTGCACTGTCCAATTTACCGTAGCTATTACAGTGAAATAATATCATGCTATGGTTTGAGGAGAGTGCACAATTTTGAACATGAAAAGTTATTAATAAACAAATTAGGCACATTTGGGCAGTCTTGATACAACATTTTGAACAGAAATGCAATGGTTCATTGGATCAGTCTAACATTTTGCACATACACTGATGCCATCTAGTGGCAAGAATCTAAATTACACCTGGGCTCCAATAATACATTATGGCCTTTCTCTTGCATTTCAAAGATGATGGTTACAAAAAAATTACTAAAGAACGGTTGGTTATTTCTTTGTAATATCTTTTACAGATCTATTGTTATATTCTACTACATTCCTTTCACATTTCCATAAACTTGTGTTTCCTTTCAAATGGTACCAAGAATATGCATATCCTTGCTTCAGGGCCTGAGCTATAGGCAGTTCGATTTGGGTATGTCAATTTAGGTGAAAATTGAAAAAAAGGGGCTAATCCTTCTCATGTAGCAGGCTATTCTGAATTATTTTATTTATTTTTTAAAAGACATCAGTAATTCTATAACTTTGGCAAATGTAAAAAAAAAAATGGTATTGATCATTCTACTTATGGGAGTGATACAGGTGTGTTTCTCACACAGCGACGGCCACGCATTGGTCTCTAACATCAATTCTTAGAATACTGGACAGTTTTTTTTTGGGGGGGGGGGGGGGGCAGGAGAATTAAGATGTAACTGTAATGAATTTGTCTATTTGAATTTTTACATTGCAAAAAGTGAAAATGAATTTGTCATGCCATGAGAGGTACCGGATCCGGCCAAATAGGTAACGAAATGGAGTGGTGCCGGATCCTGTTAAATTAAGCACTGCTTAAAATACCTCACCTTGCGAGGATAATGCCACTGAGCTTTTTTCAAAAATGTTTTATGAGATTGGAGGACACGTTTTTTTTTTTTGGTATGGGGGTACCTTTCTGCGTATCACATCTTTCTTTCGATCCCAAACCCACCACTGGCGTGCGTGGCCAAAGAGCTCTATTTTGAAGACATCAAAAAAATGGAAACGCGTGGAGTTTGATAAAAGTGCTGTGGTCAGATGACATGAAAATAGAGATCTTTGGCCACACACACCAATGGTGGGTTTGGCATGGAAAGAAGGCATTGACAAGCAGAAAATAACCCCATACCTACTTTAATATAGGGTGCTGGATCTTTGATGTTATCTGGCTATTTTGCTTCCACTGGTCCTGGGGCCCTTGTTAAGGTCAACAGCATCATGAACTTGACCAAGTAGCCTGATATTTTATCCAACAACTTGGTTGTGGATCTTCCAGCCAAAGCACACATCAAATTCCACAAAGAAATGGTTAATTGACCACAAAATCAACATTTTGTTTCAGGACTTGAACCCCATTGAAAACCTATGGTTTGAATTGAAGAGGGGAAGTCCATAAGAGCAGATGAAGGATGTGAAGGATCTGGAAAGATTCTGTATGGAGGAATGGTCTAAGATCCCTCCCACTGTGTTCTCCAATCTCATAAAACATTTTAGAAAAAGGCTCAATGCCGTTTTCCTCGCAAGGGAAGGTGTCGGAGTATTGAAAATTGGTGTGCCAATAATTTGTAACCCCGTCTTAAAAATAAAAAAAATGCTCTACTAACAGCCACAAAGGATTCATCTTTATCAAGGGTGCCAATAATTTCAGTCATGACTGTATGTCTGCCTGTATCTCTATGGATGCATGTTCATTGAAAATAGAAATTGTGTGTGTGTGTGTGTGTGTGTGTGTGTGTGTGTGTGTTGGATAATTACATAGCAGGACCCACTGGCAAAGCAACAGTATAATGATCTTGGGGTAAGTCCCAATTTTCTCTACACAGTGCACTACTATTGACCAGAGCCAATAGTAGTATGGGCTCTGGTCTAAAGTAGTGCACTATATAGGGAATAGGGTACCATTTGGGACACAGATGTGTACTACCCTGCTGGCAGAGTTCCTCACCCAAACGAGATGTCTGAGAGGGAGGGAGGGAGAAACGGACAGGGAAACTGCCCCAAGTCAACTGCTGCCTTCTGGCCACACTGGCCACTAGCTCTGCCTTCCTTCTCTCACTGTTATTAAAAAGACCATCCCACAAAACCAGAAAAACTCAACTTCTCTCTCTTTAGTACGTCATTCTCAATCCAAAAGCATTTCTGTCATTTTTATTTGATGCCCCCATCTCGTAAAGTAAATCTATATTATCTTCTTCCTCTCTTTGACATGAACTCACTCAACTTCAGTTGTACACGTGAACACACACACACAAAGAAAAAAAAACATGTTTTAAGTGAAAAGTATGCATTGGTAAAAGGTAAAGGGAAGAATCCTTATGAAACAAACTATCAATTAAATAGAACAATGTTAGATTGACGCACAGTCCAGTAAATGTTTTTCCTCTGCCATCTGGTTGTCATCGTGAGAGGAGCCCCTTTCCCACCGTCCCACCCACACCCACTAAGCACCCACCCCACCCCAGCCCAACCCCACCTCAGGCGACCCTGTAGGGAGGCCCTGCTGGTCCAAACAGAGAGCTGTACTTCAGAACACACCCTAACCCTTCCTTCACCATAACCTCACTGGTGATGACATGGAGCTGTGGGGCAACCTCAGAAAAGCTGAGGGAGGGAGGGAGTCAGTCAGTCAGTCAGCCTTTCTTCACAATCCATCCAGCTCTCCCACAGCCAGCCGCCAGCCAGCCCTACTCCTCAACTCACCTAGCCATCCCAACCCACACAGCCCTCCCCAACCAACCAGCCAGTTAGTCAGCCCTCCCCAGCCAGACCTCCCCCAGCCAGACAGCAAGCCCTCCAGCCCCGACCCACCAAGCCCGCAACCCTCCCTGCATAAAAAAATATAGTTTACGATATAATACTACAGTACTTACAATAGAATTATGTAGTAAACTGTAGTATACTGTGCAATACTATACTACACACTGTAGTATCCCTCGACCATGTGTAGTACTTAGTATACTATCAAAAAAATATAGTAAATACTACAGTATTATCCACAAAAAAACACTGTAGTAAATACAACAAATGTCTGCAAAAACACTAGTCTGCAAAAACTCAACCTTTTGTTACTACAGTAAATACTACAGTATTTAGTTTGCATATACCCTGCCCCCGCATCCCCCATATCCCAATGTGTGCCACTTGTAAGTGAGAAACCTACATGCCTACAAGTATAAATCATATATTGTGTCCCCTACAGGTTATTAAAAAGAACAGATGCTCTGAAGTCTCTGTTCAGAACCTAGTCCTACCTACCTACCTACAGGTTATGGAAAATGCGCTCTTTTAGTATTTCTCCAGTAGGTTTCCTCAAGAAGAAAGCCTACGCTAATATGTCAAAGATAATAACAAAAATACCACAGTAAATGCTACAGTATACGACGGTCTCCAAAAACACTACAGTAATTGTTATAATACAGTCAGTATATACATATATTTTTAAATAGCACAGTATTTATACTATAGTAAGCTGTAAATACAACAGTAAAGTCTGCAAAATTACTACAGTTAATACTATAGTATTCCTACCATAGTATATACACTAGGGCTCCCGAGTGGCGCAGCAGTCTAAGGCACTGCATCTCAGTGCAAGAGGTGTCTGTAACGGTCTTTTGCTGCCTCCAGCTCTGCCTTGGGGCGGCGATACTCTCCCGGCTGTACCCAGGGTCCCTTGCCATCCAGGATCTCTTCCCATGTCCAGGAGTCTGGAGATCGCTGCTGCTGCCCGTTACCACGCTGCTTTGTCCTTTGGTGGTGGGTGATTCTGTAACGGTCTTCTTCTCTGACGAGAAGGAGTAGTAGGAAGGATCGGAGGACCAATGCGCAGCGTGGTAAGTGTCCATATTATTTAATAAGAATAATGAACACTGAACAAAACAAACCACGACAACGTGAAATAACAAAACCGAAACAGTTCCCACAACTCAAAAGTGAAACCAGGCTACCTAAGTATGGTTCTCAATCAGGGACAACGATTGACAGCTGCTTCTGATTGCGAACCATACCAGGCCAAACACAGAAATCCCAAATTATAGAAAAGGGAACATAGACTGCCCACCCCAACTCACGCCCTAACCATACTAAAACAAAGACAAAACAAAGGAACTAAGGTCAGAACATGACAGTGTCACTACAGTCCCTGGTTTGAATCCAGGCTGTATCACACCTGGCTGTGATTAGAAGTCCCATAGGGCGGCGGACAATTGGTCCAGTGTCATCCAGGTTTGGCAGGGGTAGGCCGTCATTGTAAATAAGAATTTGTTCTTAACTGACTTGCCTAGTTAAATAAAAATACACTATTAGTCTTTTTTCCTGTTGTTCCACCACCCAACCCCAGGTGCACCCTGAGGCTCAGCTAAGGCTCTAACATTAACACAGGGTTAACACCAGCTTAAAACCATGTTTTTACTGCAGCTCCACCACCACCACATTACAAAAGTAGCCGGTGAGTAAATGTATACAGATTTAAAATCGAATGAGACTCTCTTAGGTTGTAGAGCTCCTTGTTGTTTTCTTAGACACGAATCGAAATGTACAAATACTTCTTCACTTTTCAAGTACTGAAAATACAGTATAGCTGTGAATATTCTTAATGCCATGACAACTTAAGTACACATGAATCCTATAGCCAGCCGTGATGAGATGCGACACATGAAACAATTATGGCGACAATAGACACAATCAACCATCCATGTCCGCAGACAGAAATACATACACACGCCTATAGCTAGCAGAGAATAACATCTTAACGTCTGTAATTACACAGAGAGCGCTTCAGTCCAAGCCTCAAGATGGGTATGATCAAATGGAATATGACTACACTGAGTCCATGAAACATATGAAGGGGGTTATGTTAGGGGAAGTTAGAATTTTTTTGTTCAACATTATCCTGCTAACCCAAGTGTCTCTCGGCTCTGTGTGGGCTGTCATTTGGCCGGAGATGAATCCAACACATCAGGAGACACAACTTTTATTTTCGCCTCTCAAACGAGTGGTGGGGCACACGTTTTAAAAACATTACGTTGAGGTTCAGACAGGACACATGTCAAAGGAAATAAAGTCACTCAGACGTAGTTGGGTTGGTTGTTTTAACACCCTAGGTCTGACCCCCCATCCTAGGCCCCCATCCCCTGTCTCAAAGCCTCCACACTCAACCTGGTCTCAGACTCAGCACCACTCCCCTCACATGACTGGCCTGAACCACAGAAAACAGTACACACGTTCAGTACAGCATGGGTTTACTCTATGAAGATTGTGTGTATTGATTGTATTGTTTACATTATTTTGTGTGGTATTTGTGTTAAAGTGATCTCTATTTTTGTCTCTTCTGAATAAATAAATAAACTCTACTGAACAAAAATACACACAACATGTGAAGTGTTTGGTCACTGAAAAAAAAGATCCCATAAATTGCTGAGGAGTATTTATGTCTGTAATAAAGCCCTTCTGTGAGGGAAAAAATATATATATTCTGAATGGCTCGACCTGGCTCCCCAGTGGGTGCACCTGCCTCCCAAGTGAGTGGGCCTATGATTATTTGGGGGCCTATGCCTTATTTACATAAGTAATCAGACCCTTGCTATGAGATTCGAAATTGAGCTCAGGTGCACCCTGTTTCCATTGATCATCCTTGAGATGTATCTACAGCGTGATTGGAGTCCACCTGTTGTAAATTCAATGGATTGGACATGATTTGAAAAGGTACACACCTGTCTATATAAGGTCCCACAGTTGAAAGTGCATGTCAGAGCAAAAACCAAGCCATAAGGTCGAAGGAATTGTCCGCAGAGCTCCGAGACAGGATTTTGTCAAGGCACAGATCTGGGGAAGGTTACCAAAACATTTCTGCAGCATTGAAGGTCCCCAAGAACACAGTATCCTCCATCATTCTTAAATGGAAGAAGTTTGGAATCACCAAGTCAGAGGCAGGGAGACTAGTCACAATCGAAGGAAAAGATGAACGGAGCAAAGTACAGAGAGATCCTTGATGAAAACCTGAAAATAGCTGTGCAGCAAAACTTCCCATCCAACATGACAGAATTTGAAAGAATCTGTAGAAACTCCCCAAATACAGGTGTGCCAAGCTTGTAGCGTCATACCCAAGAAGACTTGAGGTGTAATTGCTGCCAAAGGTGCTTCAACAAAGAATTGAGGAAAGGGTCTGAATACTTATGTAAATGTGATACTGCAGTTTGTTATTTTTGTACATTTGGGGAATTGTGTGTAGATTCATGAGGGGGAGGAAACTGTTTAATCCATTTAACAATAAGGCTGTAACGTAACAAAATGTGGGAAAAAAAGGGGTCTGAATACTTTCCAAATACACAGTATTTACAAAAAAATTGATTTCTCTTGTATTTCATGGGGGTTATTGTTTTCCCCTTTGTTGTCCTCTATGTAATCCCTAATACAGATGTGACAGTAACAGACAATGAGGTATGGAGTCATAGACCTAGTCTTGATGAAGTGTCCAGACAGCATAAGTGACATATAACCTGCAAAGTTTGTATATCCTGCAAAGCTAGACACTTAATAAGCTAGTAACAAATGGGCATGTTTTATTGACAAAATGCGCTGACGTAAAGTGTCGCTTTTCAAGAAATGTGTCATCAACATCTGTCATGAACATTTTGAGTGAAAAACAAAAAAAATACAAAAGATCTAGTTTGACTCTGAGAATAATTTGTAAGAGGAATATGATACATTTGTTACAGAGCCATATTGAAAAGGTCTCACTTCCCTGTCCTTTTGTACTCTTGGAACATTGTGCTCTGGTGAGTAACATTTTCCAATATTTTGATTACATTCAATGTGGCAAATCAACATAAAACTTGACCAGCCCTCCTTGCCCCCATAGTCCAGAGAACAACCCTGTATTTAACCTACCTTAAGTGCTTTTAAGTGCTTTTCCAGACTGTTTTACAAAGAAATCCAGAATGAGTCTAGGGTGCTGTGACATGGTGTTTGGATAAGAGGTATGAACCCTGGAAAGGCAACAAATCTTAGAAGTGAAGCTAAGGAGCTCATCCTTCTCCAGCCAGCCAGGAACACGTTCAGATGACATAACAACCCTTCAAGGTCAAACTATACCCCTCCCTCCATATCTCCCTCGCTTCCCGCCACCCTCTCTTCCCTTCTCCCCAGTACATGACACCCTGTCCCTTTCCTTCCCTTCCCACCCAAGCACCTGACACCCTTCCTACCCCCTCCCTCCTTTGTAACTTACACCCACTCTCTATCCCTCCCTCCACTCTTTCTGACACCCTGGCTGATTCACGATTTTTCCACCCTAATTCCGAAGTGTGCACCTGCACACTTTCGTGCACCAATTTAGCAATGGTGGAAACTCCCTCCTGCTAATCCTTACACCAAACCTTTTATTTTAAATCTATGACAGGGAGTGTGCAAGTGCATACTTCACGAGAAGGGTGGAGAATTGGGACATAGCCCCTCTCTGTCCCTCCTGAACTTCCTTCTGCAGGCCATCTGCCCCCCTTTACCACCTCTCCCACTCCCGTCCAGCTCTCCCACCTACTCAACGGGTGCTCACACACACCCAGGCACGTACACACACACACTCCACAGAGCTCAGCACTGTCAACGCACTCCACAGGGGTCCCGCCACAATACCACAGATCAACACCAGGGGGAGTCTCACCATCTCAGGCTGCACCTGCATCAGAACACGGAGAAGTAGCTAAGAGTGACATTTGAAATACTATGTAAATCTCTGTAAATGACCATTCACGATATACAGTGCCTAGTGAAAGTCCACACATCCCTTGCACACCGTCTTCACATTTAAAAAGGATTACAGATTTACACAACCTATTCCACATTTTCTCAAGTGAAAGACATTTTCAAAATTCATACAACAAAAAACGAAGATGTCTGGATTGCATGTCTTTACACCTTTGTTTGGCAGCCATTACAGCTTTGAATCATTTTGAAAAATATTCTAGCAACTTTGCACAACTCTTAGGGCAACATATGTCCATAGGTTTTGTCAAAATTGCTCAAGCTCAGTAAATTTAGTTGGGAACTATTGATGGATGGCAATATTTAAACACTGTCTCTGATAATTTTAGTCAGGACTGAAACTAGACTACTCAGGAATACTGGAACCACATCTATTGCTCTCCATCGATGATTCACAACCAAATTTACTGAGCTTGAGCAATTTTGACAAAAACAATGGATACAGTGGGGCAAAAAAGTATTTAGTCAGCCACCAATTGTGCAAGTTCTCCCACTTAAAAAGATGAGAGAGGCCTGTAATTTTCATCATAGGTACACTTCAACTATGACAGACAAAATTAGAAAAAATAATCCAGAAAATCATATTGTAGGATTTTTTTATGAATTTATTAGCAAATTATGGTGAAAAATAAGTATTTGGTGACCTAAAAACAAGCTAGATTTCTGGCTCTCACAGACCTGTAACTTCTTCTTTAAGAGGCTCCTCTGTCCTCCACTCGTTACCTGTATTAATGGCACCTGTTTGAACTTGTTATCAGTATAAAAGACACCTGTCCACTACCTCAAACAGTCACACTCCAAACTCCACTATGGCCAAGATCAAAGAGCTGTCAAAGGACACCAGAAACAAAATTGTAGACCTGCACCAGGCTGGGAAGACTGAATCTGCAATAGGTAAGCAGCTGTTCATTTTTTTCTCAGTCATAGTTGAAGTGTACCTATGATGAAAATTACAGGCCTCTCTCATCTTTTTAAGTGGGAGAACTTGCACAATTGGTGGCTGACTAAATACTAAGAAGTGTGCAAGGTCTTATTTTAAATTATTCACAGCTGTCATGGCTGCCAAAGGTGCTTCCCCCAGTGGCAGTTGGTGCCGTTTAAGATGAGGGTGGCCAAATATTTTTAAATCGAGTTTTTCAACAGGATCGGCAAAATGAATTCACCCCTGATCACACGTAAACACAGTTCACATTCATAGCGACCACATACAAACAGCAGGATCACTTTGATCATTGTAGCTATAATTCCTTCTCACATCTATGCGCTCTCTTTCTGTCACCTTTTCCCTTCACTTGAGGACTTCAGTGCACAACAGATCAGCTGTCTGTGACCAGGCGAAAACATCTTTCCAAGCCAAACCTTCATATCATAACCGCTAACTGCTACACACAGCCTACATCATTGTCACCATTATTAGATAACGTCATAATCAAGATATCTATTGCCATATCTATGAATCAAAATGTTAATAAAATGTTATACAATGTTATTTGTCACGTGCCGAATACAACAACCTTACAGTGAAATACTTACTTACAATCCCTTAACCAACAATGCTTTAAGAAGGTAAGAAGATAAATGTGTTAAGTAAAAAATAGATAAGAGAAATAGGAAATAAAAGTAACAAATAATAAATGTAACAAATAATGAACCATGTGACAATTAGACATGGTGGTCTGTGATTAGAGTTTGATCTTGTTTCAGGTTCATATTACACCCTGGGGCGGCAGGGTAGCCTAGTGGTTAGAGCGTTGGACTAGTACCTGTTGCAAGTTCAAACCCCTGAGCTGACAAGGTACAAATCTGTCGTTCTACCCCTGAACAGGCAGTTAACCCGCTGTTCCTAGGCCGTCATTGAAAAATAAGTTAAATGAAGGTAAAATAAAAATATCTATGCATGGCGGCACCACAGAGTGATGTCACGACACACTGTAGCGGCATTATAGTCAGAACAATGCTGTGTATCTGTGTATTGCCCCCACCTGCTGGTAGGAAAGATACATTGACTCGCCCATGTGTGACAGAAAACTACCTTGGCATGTTATAGAAGGTACCAGACTATTTTAACTTATTTTTGAGAAACTTGAGAAACTTACCCCAACCCGCTATTTACTTCCTCATCCTCTTTGTGCAGTACGGGGGCTCTGAATAAACATGAACACATTTTCCAAAAACACATAAATACCTCATTTAAATCAATTTTGTGTGACTCGAGCAGTGTCCCCTATCCAGCGGTTTCATTTTCCGTGTATATAACGGTGCGGATAAAATTTGTAATGACACAATTTCATGTGTACAACATCTAAAGACCTGCATAACTATACTTTTTCAATTTCTAACAGCACTTATTTGAGTGTTTTAGCATAATTTGTTCATGTTTTTTCCGAGCCCTTGTACTGCACAACGAGGATGAGGAAGTGAATCGCTGGTTGGGGTTAGTGAAATCGCAAAGAAAAGTGTCTGGACCCTTTTACATAAAACAATTGAGATTTGGTTGTAAAAAAGCTAGATTCCCCATTGACATACCTATATCTACATATAGGTCACTAATTCACTAGTCTTTTAAAAGCAGTCATAATGACAGCTTGGTGGTCAACGTTGTTTATGTTGCACCATTACACATCAGGGCCGCAGGGTGGAAGGTCTGTGCTGTACTGTCTAATTCCGTGTTTATGGTCTGCCTTTTATAACACAGAGAGAGAAAACAGATTGGGCTGAGGCTGCTGCTGCCCTGGCCACAGGCACACGGAAATATCATCATGTCCCCTCCTCCCTCACTCCTAGTCCTAACCCTCCTTCCTCACTTCTAGTCCTAACCCTCCTCCCTCACTCCTAGTCCTAACCCTCCTCCCTCACTCCTAGTCCTAACCCTCCTCCCTCACTCCTAGTCCCAAACCTCCTCCCTCACTCCTAGTCCCAAACCTCCTCCCTCACTCCTAGTCCTAACCCTCCGTCCTCACTCTGCTAATTGACGCCTTGTATACCATCCACTCATCTGGCAGCCCTATAGTTCTGTACAGCTAGAGCGACATCACAACGTTGTTTTTATTTACTTTTATTGACTAATCAGCTGTAAAGCAAATTGCCCGTTGAAGATAATAAATATCCTCTACTCTACTGCCAAAACACAGAAGGTTATAACTTAAACCCAAATCATGTGCTCTCGGCCATACTCACTCCTCCTGTTAATTGATCCTTCAGTAGCAGTCACCCATCTGGAAATTCCTCAGTTCTGTTCAGCAAGGGCAACAGCGGCACAGACCTACTCTAGAACTTCTTTACCTTAAAGGTGAATACAAGCTTAATGAATGTATTTCTACGCATGTGCATGCGCTAGGGTGGAGTAAGATTTTTTTAAGTATAGTGGCTAGTGCAGTGTTTTCCACATTTTTTCTAGTCCCATACCCCTTCAAACATTCAACCTCCAGCTGCGTACCCCCTCTAGCACCAGGGTCAGCGTATTCTCAAATGTTGTTTTTTGCCATTGTAAGCCGGCCACACACCCACTCACACATATGAAACATTTATTATACATAAGGATGAGTGTGCGTTTTTGTCACAACCCGGCTCGTGGGAAGTGACAAAGAGCTCTTATAGGACTAGGGCACAAATAATAATATAATAATCAATAATCAATAATCAAACCTTATTTGTTGTTAAAAAATTGTGAATAACTCACCACAGGTTAATGAGAAGGGTCTGCTTGAAAGGATGCACATACCTCTGCAATGTCGGGTGGAATTGGAGAGAGACTCAGTCTTAAATAATTTTCCACACACAGTCTGTCCCTGTATTTCGTTTTCATGCTAGTGAGGGCCGAGAATCCACTCTCAGATAGGTACTAGTTGCAAAGGGCATCAGTGTCTTAATAGCGCGATTTGCCAAGGCAGGATACTCTGAGCACAGCCCAATCCAGAAATCTGGCAGTGGCTTCTGATTTTATTCAATTTTCACAGAAATGCTTGTTGCAATTTCGATGAGGCTTTCTTGTTCTGATATCGGTAAGTGGACTGGAGGCAGGGTATGAAATTGATAACATCTCCAGTTTTTTGTGTCGTCCGTTTTTGGGGAAATATCTGCGTAATTGCACACCCAGCTCACTCAGGTGCTTCACTATATCACATTTGAACATTGTCTGTAAGCTTGAGTTCATTTTCACACAAAAAATCATACAATGATGGAAAGACCTGTGTGTTGTCCCTGTTGATGCAGACAGATAAGAGCTCCAACTTCTTAATCATTGCCTCAATTTTGTCCCACACATTGTATATGGTTGCGGAGAGTCCCTGTAATCCTAGATTCAGATAATTCAGGGGAGAAAAAACATCACCCAGATAGGCCAGTCGTGTGAGAACCTCGTCATCATGCAGTGTGAAAATTATGGTCAGTAAAGAAAATGTTAAGCTCGTCTCTCAATTTAAAAAAAAAAATGTGTCAATACTTTGCCCCTTGATAACCAGGGCACTTCTGTATGTTGTAAAAGCGTTACATGGTCACTGCCCATATCATTACATAATGCAGAAAATACACAGGAGTTCAGGGGCCTTGCTTTAACAAAGTTAACCATTTTCACTGTAGTGTCCAAAACGTCTTTTAGTGGATGCTGCAGTGTACCCAAGCGTGTTAGGAGCAACTGCTTGCGCGCGTTACCACTCCACTATGTCTCCCTGCTTTTGCACCATCAGTACAGATACCAACACATCTTGACCACCAAAGTCCATTTGATGTCACAAAGCTGTCTTGGTTCCAGTGGTTTGCAGAAGAGGATGTCTTCCATAATCGACCCCCCATAATTGTAACGGACATATACCAGGTGCTGTGCCAGGCCAGCCACGTCTGTTGACTCATCCAACTGTAACACATAGAATTCACTGGCTTGTATGCGAAGCAGTAATTGTTAAAAAATGTCTCTTGGCATGTCATTGATGCGTCGTCAAATAGTGTTGTTTGATGAAGACATTGTCTGTATAGTTTTTTGGGCCTTTTCCCCAGCATTGTCCCAGCCATATCCCCGGCAGCAAGAATAATTTAGTCCTCCACAATATAATTAGCTCACCATATAAGACACTTCTATCCCCTCCTTATTAATGGTATCTGTTGCTTTTATACATGACTTACTACTCAACATACATCTTAATTCTCGCTCAAAAAACTCCCTTGGCTTATTTTTCTAATTGGCATGGTTTGTTTCTAAATGTCTGCGCAAGAGTGAAGGTCTCCCGTGGGAGAGTAACAGTTCATGTGATTGGATGTTAATTATTTGACTAGGCTACCTGTATTTGACATTGTGTTGTTATTTCGCTGAACACAAGAAAAAAAATGTATATATTTTTGGCAGTGAAATGAGGCTACTCAAGCGAGAAAAAAATATCACCCAAATGTATAGCCATGTTGGAAAATCTAAATGGACCGTTTGAAAATGTGAATCACATTTTTATTTGGCGTACCCCCGATGGCATTACGCATTCCCCAGTTTTGGAACAGCCGGGCTAGTGGCTACATACTGGTAGTAACTCTTCACCCATGTCATGACTCCTACCGAAGGTGGTCGGGTGGCGCTCGGTGGTCGTTGTCATCGGCCTACTAGCTGCCACTGATCCTTTTCCCCCTTTCTGTTTATTGGTTTCACCTGTATTGTGTTTAGGCTGATTAGTCGGGCTATGTTAACCAGTAGGCCCACCTGATCTTTGTGCGGGATTGTTTGTGTAACTAGTGTGCACCTTTGAGTTTAACGTGTTTCCCATTTCGTGGGTTTTGGCTGGACTGTTTAAGTCCCCGTGTTTGGGGCATTTGTTTTGTGTGCTCCCTGTGTTTCGTGGGGTGGCTTATGTTCGCCGTTTGTGCATTAAATAGCACTACCCTGAACTCTCTGCTTCCTGCGCCTGACTTAGCACCCACTACACCCAGATCGTTACAACCCAATGTTTAAAAAGTTTTGTTGACTGCCAGATGTAAAGCAAATTGACGCTCTGAGATAACAAATATAATCTATTCTACTTTATCAAACTTTTAGTGTAAACAAAAATAACCTTTTTAGCGCCATAACACAGACAGTTATAACGTTAACCCAAATCCAGTACTGCACAACTTGACATTACAGGAGGGTGTGCACTGTGCAATTTATTCAACATGCCTCAAACGTAAACAGTAGCACATACTCACACCAGCTACTACACTTACGTTTCGAATGACTCACAAAATTCCAAAACCTTTGATGGTACTTTGAAGATAATACACTGAATGTAATACAGTTACAAATATGTAACTCATTTTCAGGTAGTATCCAGTTCAATGTGTTTTCTCTTCCTAATCATTTTTGGTGGAGGTTCTAGTTCAGGGGAAATGTCTGTAGGCTGGTGCTAGGGCTGCTGCTAGTGGGTGCTGAGGGGCAGGGAAGGAGGGATGGTGGGAGGCAGGGAAGGAGGGAGTGTGGGAGGCAGGGAGGGAGGGAAAGTGTAAAGCTGGGATGGGTGGGTTGCAGAGAGAATAAGAGGGCAGGGAGGGCTGTTGGTGGGTGGCTACTGGTGGGTGCTGCATGCAGCCTGCTGGAGTAGGGTGCGAGGCTACTGGTGGGCGAGCATGGATCACACCAGGAAGATTAATTAGCCTCTGACAGTGAGAGCTAACATTGCAGGGCCATCTGGAGTGTGTGGAACTTTAGGAGACTCTAGAATCGTGCTGTGTTCTTATTGATGAAACACTGTCCCCCAGACACCATGCAAATGACAGATTGGAGGGCAGTGGAGCAGGACATACATCAACACAGGGTGTGACCTTTATTATAATCAGAGAAAGGTCATGCAGCGGTCATTTACAGAGTATCACATTGAAAGTAACTGTGAAAAGAGACCTTTCTGTGTTTGCAAAAATTGTCGAAAGAGGGTGGTGCGCACAATTTGGTTGCAGAACACAGGAGAGTTCTCATAGAATGCCAGCAAAAAAGTTTCCATTTACATGTTGCTTATGAGTGCATTTCACAATACTTTTGGATGATAATTGGATTTTAAGAATCATATGAATGGCCTGATATAAGGTCCTGATATAATGTTTGTGTCATCACAAATCAACTGCATTATACTTCAACCAGTAAAATGGCTCTTTGGCTAGCTTTGTAATTCAGCCTATGTCAATGAGCGTTAGCATTCTAGTTAACTGCTGCACCCAAAATAGGTATTTTGCAAAGATCACAACCACATTTCCATGGAGAACAAGAGCACCTCCTCCCAGCTGCCCACTGCACTGAGGCTAAGTAACACGGTCACCACTGATAAATCCATGATAATCGAACATTTCAATAAGCGTTTCCCAATGGCTGGCCATGCCTTCCTCCTGGCTACTCCAACCCCAGCCAACAGCTCCGCACCCCCCAAACGGGTGCACTTCAGCCGCGCTCAAGGTACTAAACGATATCATAACCGCCATCGATAAAAGACAGTACTGTGCAGCCGTCTTCATCGACCTGGCCAAGGCTTTCGACTCTGTCAATCACCGTATTCTTATCGGCAGACTCAGTAGCCTTGGTTTTTCTAATGACTGCCTCGCCTGGTTCACCAACTTCTTTGCAGACAGAGTTCAGTGTGTCAAATCGGAGGGCATGTTGTCCGGACCTCTGGCAGTCTCTATGTGGGTACAACAGGGTTCAATTCTCGGGCCGACTCTTTTCTCTGTATATATCAATGAGCTCTTGCTGCGGGCGATTCTTTGATCCACCTCTACGCAGATGACACCATTCTGTATACTTCTGGCCTTTCCTTGGACACTGTGCTAACTAACCTCCAAACGAGCTTCAATGCCATACAACACTCCTTTCGTGGCCTCCAACTGCTCTTAAACGCTAGTAACACCAAATGCATGGTTTTCAACCGTTCGCTGCCCGCAACCGTCCGCCCGACTAGCATCACCACCCTGGACGGTTCTGACCTAGAATATGTGGACAACTATAAATACCTAGGTGTCTGGCTAGACTGTAAACCCTCCTTCCAGACTCACATTAATAAACATCTACAATCAAAAATCAAATCTAGAGTCGGCTTTCTATTTCGCAACAATGCCTCCTTCACTCACGCCGCCAAACTTACCCTAGTAAAACTGACTATATTACCGATCCTCGACATCGACGATGTCATCTACAAAATAGCTTCCAACACTCTACTCAGCAAACTGGATGCAGTCTATCACAGTGCCATCCGTTTTGTTACCAAATCACCTTATACCACCCACCACTGCGACCTGTATGCTCTTGTCGGCTGGCCCTCGCTACATATTCGTCGCCAGACCCACTGGCTCCAGGTCATCTATAAGTCCATGCTAGGTAAAGCTCCGCCTTATCTCAGATCACTGGTTATGATAACAACACCCACCCGTAGCACACGTTCCAGCAGGTATATCTCACTGATCATCCCCAAAGCCAACACCTCATTGGACCGCCTTTCCTTCCAGTTCTCTGCTGCCAGTGACTGGAACGAATTGCAAAAATCGCTGAAGTTGAAGACTTTTATTTCCCTCACCAACTTTAAACATCAACTATCTGAGCAGCTAACTGATCGCTGCAGCTGTACAAAGTCCATCTGTAAATAGCCCACCCAATCTATCTACCTCATCCCCATACGGTTTTTATTTTATTTACTTTTCTGCTCTTTTACACACCAGTGTCTCTACTTGCACATCATCATCTGCTCATTTATCACTCCAGTGTTAATCTGCTAAATTGTAACTATTCGCTCCTATGGCCTATTATTGCCTACCTCCTCGTGCCTTTTGCACACACTGTATATAGACTTTCTTTTTTCCACTGTGTCATTGATTTGTTTATTGTGTTATTGGCTTGTTTATTGTTTACTCCATGTGTAACTCTGTGTTGTTGTCTGTGTCACACTGCTTTGCTTTATCTTTGCCAGGTCGCAGTTGCAAATGAGAACTTGTTCTCAACTAGCCTACCTGGTTAAATAAAGGTGAAATAAAAACATTTTAAAAAATATTTGTAAAAATCTTAGCGACTGTTTAAACAATAATCAAAACAACATTGTAAGTGTATGAGAACCCAAAAAGATTTTGGGGTGTAGAAGTTGTTTAATATAGCAGTCAACCTATTTCCTGTAATCTCAAAATGAGTAAATGTTTTGTTGCATGTAATAACGTTTATTTTAAATGTCTACTTCAAATGGAGTACACTTTGTTAATAAAATGTATTTAAACTCCTTATGGCTTGAATCCCGCTTAGGGGATTGATATGACAACAGCCAGTTAAAACCTGTTGACGCGGGAACTACACCCCCCCCCCCCCCCCCCCCACGTTCAACTCAAACGGTGGCGCAGGGAATGCAAAAATATTCTTAGAAATATTTAACCTCCACACATTAACAAGTCCAATACCTCAAATGAAAGATAAACACCTTGTTCATCTACCCAGCATGTCAGATTTTTAAAATGTTTTACGGCGAAAACACAGCATCTATTTATGTTAGACCACCACCAAAACAAAGAAAAAACATAGCCATTTTGTCCAACAAAAGATAAAATGACAAAAGCAGAATTAAAAGAAAAATCATTCACTAACCTTTTGAAAATCTTCATCAGATGACAGTAATATGATATGTTACACAGTACATTTATGTTTTGTTCGATAATATGCATTTATATCCATAAATCTCGGTTTACATTGACGCCATGTTCAGAAAATTCTCCAAAATGTCCGGAGAAATTATAGAAAGCTACGCCAGATAACAGAAATACTCATCATAAACTTTGACTAAAGATACATGTTCTACATATAGTTAGAAAGATACACTTGTTCTTAATGCAACCGCTGTGTCACATTTTTTTTTACGTTACGGAATTAGTTTACTATGCAATAATCTGAGACGGCGCTCAGACGTAACAATATTTCTCCGCTATGTTGGAGTCAACAGAAATACAAAATTACAACATAAATATTCCCTTACCTTTGATGGTCTTCGATCAGAATGTAGTGGAAGGAGTCATACTTACCCAATACATTGTTTTGTTTCATGTAAGGGCGTTCGTCTGTAGGAGGAAGAGAAGCGGACCAAAGCGCAGCGTGGTGGTTATTCATGTTTTAATAAATCACTACACATGAACAAACTAACAAAAACAAGAAATGTGAAAACGCAAAACAGTCCTATCCTGTGACAACAAACACAGTGACAGGAACAATCACCCACAAACACACAGTGAAACCCAGGCTACCTAAGTATGATTCTCAATCAGAGACAACTAATGACACCTGCCTCTGATTGAGAACCATACTAGGCCGAAAACATAGAAATGCCCCAAAACATAGAAAAACAAACATAGACTGCCCACCCAACTCACGCCCTGACCATACTAAATAAATACAAAACAACAGAAATAGAGGTCAGAACGTGACAGTACCCCCCCCCCAAAGGTGCGGACTCCGGCCGCAAAACCTTGACCTATAGGGGAGGGTCTGGGTGGGCGTCTGTCCACGGTGGCGGCTCTGGCGCGGGACGCGGACCCCACTTCACCATTGTCTTAGTCCGCCTTATTGTCCGCCTCCCTGGCTTACTCACCATGACCACCCCTCTCAATGACCCCACTGGACAGAGGGGCTGCTCGGGACAGAGGGGCAGCTCGGGACAGAGGTGAAGCAGCTGCTCGGGACAGAGGGACAACTGCTCGGGACAGAGGGGCAGCTGCTCGGGACAGAGGGGCGATAGCAGCTCGGGACAGAGGGGCGGCAGCAGCTCGGGACAGAGGGGCAGCTGCTCGGGCGGCCCCTGGCTGACTGACGGCACTGGCGGCCCCTGGCTTACTGGCGGCCCCTGGCTGACTGGCGGCACTGGCGGCCCCTGGCTTACTGGCGGCCCCTGGCTTACTGGCGGCACTGGCGGCCCCTGGCTGACTGGCGGCACTGGCGGCCCCTGGCTGACTGGCGGCACTGGCGGCCCCTGGCTGACTGGCGGCACTGACGGCCCCTGGCTGACTGGCGGCACTGGCGGCCCCTGGCTGACTGGCGGCCCCTGGCTGACTGGCGGCACTGGCAGCCCCTGGCTGACTGGCGGCACTGGCGGCCCCTGGCTGACTGGCGGCACTGGCGGCCCCTGGCTGACTGGCGGCACTGGCGGCCCCTGGCTGACGGGCGGCACTGGCGGCTCCTGGCAGACGGGCGGCACTGGCGGCTCCTGGCAGACGGGCGGCGCTGGCGGCTCCTGGCAGACGGGCGGCGCTGGCGGCTCCTGGCAGACGGGCGGCGCTGGTGGCGCTGGGCAGACGGGCGGCGCTGGCGGCGCTGGGCAGACGGGCGGCGCTGGCGGCGCTGGGCAGACGGACGGCGCTGGCGGCGCTGGGCAGACGGACGGCGCTGGCGGCGCTGGGCAGACGGACGGCGCTGGCGGCGCTGGGCAGACGGACGGCGCTGGCGGCGCTGGGCAGACGGACGGCGCTGGCGGCGCTGGGCAGACGGACGGCGTTGGCGGCGCTGGGCAGACGGGCGGCGTTGGCGGCGCTGGGCAGACGGGAGGCTCAGCTGGTGTTGGGCAGACGGGAAGCTCAGCTGGTGCTGGGCAGACGGGAAGCTCAGCTGGCGCTGGGCAGACGGGAAGCTCAGCTGGCGCTGGGCAGACGGGAAGCTCCGGCAACGCTGGAGAAGAGGAAGGCCCTGGTAGCGCCGGAGAGGCGGGAGACTCCGGCAGCGGCGCCGGACAGGCGGGAGGCTCCGGCAGAGGCGCCGGACAGGCGGGAGGCTCCGGCAGAGGCGCCGGACAGGCGGGAGGCTCCAGCAGAGGCGCCGGACAGGCGGGAGGCTCCGGCAGCGGCGCCGGACAGGCGGGAGGCTCCGGCAGCGGCGCCGGACAGGCGGGAGGCTCCGGCAGAGGCGCCGGACAGGCGGGAAGCTCCGGCAATGCTGGAGAAGAGGAAGGCCCTGGTAGCGCCGGAGAGGCGGGAGACTCCGGCAGCGGCGCCGGACAGGCGGGAGACTCCGGCAGAGGCGCCGGACAGGCGGGAGACTCCGGCAGAGGCGCCGGACAGGAGGAAGCCCCTGTAAGGATGGGCCGGAGAGACAGCCTGGTACGGGGGGCTGCCACCGGAGGGCTGGTGCGTGGAGGTGGTGACGGATAGACCGGACCGTGAAGGCGTACTGGAGATCTTGAGAGCAGGGCTGGCACCAACCGCCCTGGCTGGATCTTCACCCTAGCCCGGCAGATGTGGGGAGCTGGGATGTAGCGCACCGGGCTAAGCACGCGTACTGGGGACACCGTGCGCACAACTGCATAACACGGTGCCTGACCAGCACCACGCCGCCACAGTTAGCACTGCTAGGAGCACTGTAGTGCTGAGATGGCACAGGACGTGCAAGGCTAGGGAGATGCACAGGAGGCCTGGTGCGTGAGGCTGGCACAGTCTTCACCAGACCCCTCGCACGCACCTCAGGATGAGTATGGAGAGCTGACCCCGGTGCCATTAACTCCCTGACACGCTCCGTCGGGCGAATGTCGTGCCTCATGCACCAAACCAGCAAGTCCCTCATGTCACTCTCCTCCAATCTCCCCATTAACTCCTTCACAGTCTCTGCTTCGCTCACCTCCAACACCAGCTCTGGTTCTGAGCTCCTCCTTGGCTCCTCACGATAAACGGGGGGAGTTGGCTCAGGTCTGACTCCTGACTCTGCCACACTCCCCCTGTGCCCCCCACCCAATAAATTTTTGGGGGTGACTCTCGGGCTTCCGTCCGCGCCGCCGTGCTTGCTTCTCAGAATGCCGCCTCTCTGCTTTTGCTGCCTCCAGCTCGGCCTTGGGGCGGCAATATTCTCCTGGCTTAGCCCAGGGTCCTCTCCCGTCGAGGATTTCCTCCCATGTCCAGAATTCCTTACTACGTATCTCCTGCAGCCGCTGTTGCTTCTCCTGCTGCTCCTGCCTGTTGACACGCTGCTTGGTCCTGTTGTGGTGGGTGATTCTGTAAGGGCGTTCGTCTGTAGGAGGAAGAGAAGCGGACCAAAGCGCAGCGTGGTGGTTATTCATGTTTTAATAAATCACTACACATGAACAAACTAACAAAAACAAGAAATGTGAAAACGCAAAACAGTCCTATCCTGTGACAACAAACACAGTGACAGGAACAATCACCCACAAACACACAGTGAAACCCAGGCTACCTAAGTATGATTCTCAATCAGAGACAACTAATGACACCTGCCTCTGATTGAGAACCATACTAGGCCGAAAACATAGAAATGCCCCAAAACATAGAAAAACAAACATAGACTGCCCACCCAACTCACGCCCTGACCATACTAAATAAATACAAAACAACAGAAATAGAGGTCAGAACGTGACATTTCATAATGTTCAATTCTAGTGTCCATGTAGTAGCATATGCTACCACTTTCAGCTCAAATGCCCAAAAAATGACTTCTGGTCCAGAATAATTGCGCATCAAAACTTCCAAATTACATATTACAGGTCGACGAAACTGGTCAAACTAAGTGCAGAATCAAGCTTCAGGATGTTATAAACGTACAAAACGAATGGCATTCCAACTGGACAATCCTAGTTCATCTGGGGCTGACTGGAACAAAGGAAGCTCTCTGTCCAAAGCGTGCCTTCACGCACTCAAAAATCCTTGCGACACCTACAGTTTTTGACCCCATTGGGTCAAAGTTCACAGCATATGCATCATTAAACGCTCTACTGAATGAGGACATCTAATGGAAGACACAGGAAGTGTTTCCAGATCCATAACTGGTTGGGAAGGGAGGGGGCAAAGACGTCAAAGTTGCCCCAACTTTCAGGATTCCAAAACTAGTTTGGAAGATTGCCTGCCCTGTGAGTTCTGTTATACTCACAGACATAATTCAAACGGTTTTAGAAGCTTCAGAGTGTTTTCTATCCAATAATAATAATAATATGCATATATTAGCAATTTGGACAGATTTTTATGCAGTTTACTATGGCGAACGTAATTCATCCAATGGGGAAATACCGCCCCCTATCCTGAACACGTGCAGGGCGCCAAATTCAAAACAACAGAAATCTTATAATTAAAATTCCTCAAACATAGAAGTATTTTACACCATTGTTGTTAATCCCACCACAGTGTCCGATTTCAAAAAGGCTTTACGACGAAAGCACACCAAATGATTATGTTAGGTCTGCACCTAGTCACAGAAAAACACAGCCATTTTTCCAGCCAAAGAGAGGAGTCACAAAAAGCAAAAATAGAGATAAAATGAATCACTAACCTTTGATGATCTTCATCAGATGACACTCATAGGACTTCATGTTACGCAATACATGTATGTTTTGTTCGATAAAGTTAATATTTATATACAAAAATCTGAGTTTACATTGGTGCGTTATGTTCAGTAGTTCCAAAACATCCTGTGATTTTGTAGAGAGCCACATCAATTTACAGAAATACTCATAATAAACATTGATAAAAGATACAACTATTATGCATGGAATTATAGATACACTTCTACTTAATGCAACCGCTGTGTCAGATTTCAAAAAAGCTTTACCGAAAAAGCACACCATGCAATAATCTGAGTACAGCGCTCAGACAACAAATCAAGCCATACAGATATCCACAATGGTGTGGAGTCAACAAAGTCAGAAATAGCATTATAAATATTCACTTACCTTTGATGATCTTCATCAGAATGCACTCCCAGGAATCCCAGTTCCACAATAAATGTTTGATTTGTTCGGTAAAGTCCATAATTTATGTCCAAATACCTCCTTTTTGTTCTTGCGTTTAGCCCAGTAATCCAAATGCTCAATGCGCAATAGCTTAGTTCAGATGAAAACTCAAAAAAGTTATATTACAGTTCATAGAAACATGTCAAACAATGTATAGAATCACTCTTTAGGATGTTTTTATCATAAATCTTCAATAATGTTCCAACCGGAGAATTCCTCTCATGTGAACGCGCGTGGTCAGCTCATGACTCTCAGGCAGACCTCTGACTCAATCTCCCCTCATTCCCCCCTCATTTACAGTAGAAGCATCAAACAAGGTTCGATAGACTTACATCTAGTGGAAGCCTTAGGAAGTGCACTTTGACCCCATAGACACTGTTTATTTGATAGGCGAAGAGTTGGAAAAACTACAAACCTCAGATTTCCCACTTCCTGGTTGGATTTTTTCAGAGGTTTTTGCCTGCCATATGAGTTATGTTATACTCACAGACATCATTCAAACAGTTTTAGAAACTTCAGAGTGTTTTCTATCCGGATCTACTGATACTATGCATATACTAGCAACTGGGCCTGAGTAGCAGGCAGTTTACTATGGGCACCTTATTCATCCAAGCTACTCAATACTGCTCCCAGCCATAACAAGTTAAATCATATGAAATAATGTCATTAAAATAAGTTGACTCACCCACATACGTAAAATTCATGGGTGCCCACGTATTCATTTTGAAGCATGGGCCGTGTTTAACAGCATCAAAACCATGATGCATCATGGTTAAATTGTGACCTACTGACTGATCTACAAATAATATTGAATCGTTAGTTATGATTCAAAGTGATTTGCAGATTAGTCAGTCTTGGCTTAAAAGTCGGCTGCAATGTTGAACATGCCCATGGTTTAATTTAGTTGTGTTTTTCTGGTCAGGCAAGACGACGCAACAACCAATGGGTGAATTCCTGTCGGTTCACGCTTGGTTCACACACATAAAAAAAATACTATAGTGTATACTATGGTAGGAATACTATATAATTCACTGTAGTATATTTGCAGACTTTACTGTAGTATTCACCAGTAGCGGTGCATGGGTAAAATGCAGTAGAGGTCATAGGTAAAATGACTGAGGAAGCAAAGCCAGTTAAAAAAAATCCATATTACAACCTGTTGTGATATTTGCATTGTTTGCGCTATAACCCATTTGTTCATACGTCACCGATATCTACAATAATGCCTTGACAACAGTCACACAGTGGCAGAATAAATTCAACTAAACTGTCACGTTCTGACCTTTATTTTCGTTGTTTTGTATTTATTTAGTATGGTCAGGGCGTGAGTTGGGTGGGCAGTCTATGTTTGTTTTTCTATGTTTTGGGGCATTTCTATGTTTTCGGCCTAGTATGGTTCTCAATCAGAGGCAGGTGTCATTAGTTGTCTCTGATTGAGAATCATACTTAGGTAGCCTGGGTTGCACTGTTTGTTTGTGGGTGATTGTCTATGTTAGTGGCTTGTGTCAGCACAGGTCTCATTTTGTAGCTTCACGGTCGTATTTGGTTTATTGTTTTCGTTACTCTTTTGCATAGTGTTCAGTCTTTCTTTATTAAAGATTCACCATGGACACTTACCACGCTGCGTATTGGTCCTCAGATCCATCTCGCCTCTCCTCTTCAGATGAAGAGGAGGACGGCCGTGACAGAATCACCCACCAACCAAGGACCAAGCGGCGTGGTAGAAAACAGCGACGACAGCAGCAGCAGCAGCAACAACAACAGCGGCCGGTATCACAGGACTCCTGGACTTGGGAGGAGATACTGAACGGAGAGGGACCCTGGGCACAGGCTGGGGAATATCGCCGCCCCAAAGCAGAGCTGGAGGCAGCGAAAGCTGAGCGGCGGCGATATGAGGAGGCAGCACGGCAGTGCGACAGGTACGAGAGACAGCCCCAAAATTTTTTGGGGGGGGGGCACACGAGGGGTGGAGCTAAGCCAGGTAGCAGACCTGCGCTCACTCCTCGTGCTTATTATAAGCAGCGAGATACTGGGCAGGCACCGTGTTATGCGGTTAAGCGCACGGTGTCGCCAGTACGTGTCCATAGCCCGGTGCGCTATAGGACAGCCCCCCGAGAGTGTCATGCGAGTGCGGGCATCGAGCCAGGGCGTATGGTGCCTGCTCAGCGGGTCTGGTCGCCGGTACGCAGTTTTGGCCCAGGGTATCCTGCGCCGGCTCTGCGTGCTGTGTCTCCGGGGCGCTGGGAGGGTGCAGTGCGTCCTCTGCCCGCGCTCCGCTCGTGCCGGGCGAATGTGGGAATGGAGCCGAAGGGAGAGGTGCGTGTAGTAAGCACTAGATCTCCCGTGCTTACCCACAGCCCGGTTCAACCTGTGCCTGCACTCTGGACGGTCCGGGCTAGAGTGGTTATCCAGCCTGGGGAAGTGGTGCCAAGGTTGCGCACCAGAGCTCCAGTGCTCCCCCACAGCCCGGTCTTTCAGGTGCCTCCTCTTAACCCCAAGCCTCCTGAAGGTCTTCCCAGCCTGGTGGTTCCTGTGGCAGCCCCACGCACCAGGCTGTCTCTCTGTCTCCTCCCTGCAGGTGGTCCTGTCTGTCAGGCCAGACACAAACCACTCCTCAATAAAAGGCACATAACAGCCTGCTTGGAATTTGCCAAAAGGCAACTAAAGGATGCTCAGTCCATGATAAAAAATATTCTCTGGTCTGATGAAAGCAAGATTGAACTCTTTGGCTTGAATTCCAAGCATCACGTCTGGAGAAAACCTGGCACCATCCCTAGGGTGAAGCACGGTGGTAACAGTATCATGCTATAGGGATGTTTTTCAGCTGCAGGGACTCTGAGACTAGTCAGGATTGAGCGAAAGATTAATGGAGCAAAGTAGAGAGAGATCCTTTATGAAAACCTTCTCCAGAGTGCTCATGACCTCAAACTTGGGTGAAGTTTCACCTTCCAACAGGACAACAACCCTAAACCACAGCCAAGACAACGCAGAGATGGCTTCAGAAGTGGCTTCAGTCTCTGAATGTCGTTGTGGAGCCCAACCAGAGCCCCAGACTTGAACCCGATCTCTGGAGAGACCAGAAAATAGCTGTGCAGTGACGCTCCCCATCCAACCTGAAAGAGCTTGAAAAGATCTTCAGAGAAGAATGGGAGAAACTCCCCAAATACAGGTATGACAAGCATGCAGCATCATACCTAAGAAGACCTGAGACTGTAATCACTGCCAAAGGTGCTTCAACAAAGTACTGAATAAATGGTCGGAATACTTACACTACCGTTCAAAAGTTTGGGGTCACTTAGAATGACTATTGTAGTTGGAAATTGGGTCACTGTCAAGTTTGGGGTCACTGTTGTAAATTACTATTATAGCTGGAAATGGCAGATTTTTTAAATGGAATATCTACATAGGCGTACAGAGTCCCATTATCAGCAACCATCACTCCTTTGTTCCAATGGCACGTTGTGTTAGCTAATCCAAGTTGATCGTTTTAAAAGACTATTTGATCATTAGAAAAGCCTTTTGCAAATATGTTAGCATAGCTGAAAACTGATGTGCTGATTAAATAAGGTATAAAACTGGCCTTTAGAACTAGTTGAGTATCTGGACCATCAGCATTTGTGGGTTCAATTATAGGCTCAAAATGCCCAGAAACAAAGTACTTTCATCAGAAACTCATCAGTCTATTCTTGTTCTGAGAAATGAAGGCTATTCCATGTGAGAAATTGCCAAGAAATTGAGCTGTCAGAGCTTCTGAAAAACTTGTACTTTGAGTATTATGTTTGTTGTAACCTCTCCAGCTGTGATAATAAAGATCTCTTAATTTGACTTTGGCTTTGAGTCCTTATTGGTAATTTCCAAAACAATTTGGCATCACGAAATAGGATGATTTTTCTCTACCTTTGGAGCTTGGCAGTGAGGGTCTGTGAGGGAACACCGGTGGCGCATTCCATGTGAAAGCATGCAAGGGAAATTCTCGTCTGACCAAAGACGTTGAGGACCATCCTAGACCAGACGCTCACTCTGGGCTGCCCAGGAGATAACACATAATCTACGAAACCTGGCAGGACTGACAAATTAATTTCAGTAAGTACATTTAAACTAATTTGGGTAGGATGTGTAGGGTAGGATGTGAGTACAGTGGAGGTAAACCTATGCATTGAGTGATGACGAGATAGGTTTCGTCTCTGGAGGCATTAATTAACCTAGGCGAGGTCTCCACATGTGTGTGGGGTGGGACGAAAGAGCTATCTAAGGCATTTTGAGCGGGACTGAGGGCTCTATAGTGAAATAAAACAATACAAACTAGCCAAGACAGCAGTAGACAATGAATATTGACATTAGAGAGAGAAATAAAGCACTCACAGGTGTTGATCAGGAGAGCTAAGACAACAACGGCTAAATGGCGATGAATGGGCAGAGCGGGTCAGTTAGATACGTACAGAACCTGAGTTTGAGGCTGGGGCCAACAGGTAAACAGAATGAGGCACCGTGTTATTGAAACAGTCCAGGGGGCATCAGCTGTGTAGCCGAGTTATCATAGAGACAAAAGAGCAGCTATAGGTGAGTCAGGGTGCTGTTTGGTTGTCATTACTACGCCTGTCGAGCAGGGGACACAGCGTTCAGAAAAGCTAGCAGGCCTGGGATAGTAGATGGTTCTTTGGCGATATCGTAACAGAATAGCCACATTGAGCGATCACGTCGGCAGTCCAGTCGTGATGGATTGGCTGCACTATAAGCTGCAGAGTTGAGGTTTTTTGCTGGAGGAGGGGGAAGAGGATACCGTGGAGGTGGAGGTCTAGGACGAGGCCAAGGAGGGGGAAGAGGCAGGGGGTGAGGAGCGCAAGGCACCTCTGGAGGGAGAGACTGGAGCTACCACAACTGTAGCAAGCCAGGACATTTTCCAAGGGACTGTCCTGGTGATGGAGATGACCAGGGTGAATGGCCACCTGAAAGATGAAAGGGATGGACATTCCTTTGGTGGGCAAAGAACATAGGATGAGGTGGAAATAGACTCCGATGATGAAGAACCACAAGAAGCATGCCAGATGCTGAGTCACCTTTTCAACTGAAAATCCCCTGATAGAAATTGAAATACTTGGCCAGAAGATTCCATTCCTAGGAGACACAGGGCTGCTATCTCAGTGTTGAAACAATCTGCCCTGAAAGTAACCCCCTCTCCCCCAAAAAAACATCCACACTGTTGGTGCATCAGGAATTCCCTCTGAAGAATGCCTCACTTACCCCCTACATGTTAAATGGGAAGATGGAAATCTCCTGAGAAGAGATCTGATGTGCAAGATGAATCTGAATGTTGCATGCACTGCTGAGGGCTTGTCCCTCCATTCCCCTACAAATGGGATATACCCGTCCATGTACCAGTGTTATTGTGCCTGGCATTTGAACGATCCTGCACAGAAGCTGTCCCCTCATGTGAAGAAGACCCTAAATATCAACAAAGATGGACAAAGCAGAGAATCAGAGTGGAAGTGACAATTGATGGACCATACTACGGTGAGGAATTTACAGCGGCCGGGGTTTTGCTGTCTGATGTACAGAGATCAATGTATGAAGTACTGGGCACTGTCCCACACTAGTATGTCGAAAACCCCCAATCAACAATGGAAAGATGTTGAGTCCTGTTGGGTTACTACTCGAACGATACAAAAAATTAACCTATTCCTCCCGAAAGTATGATGGTCATGTCCCGAGATAACTCCCACATACCATGGCTGGATGAAGTGCCAGCTCTAGGCTGTTTCCAAGACCGATATTGGGAAGATGAGAGGTGCCACTCTGGTGAAAGTTGTCCCGAAGAATAATCACAGACCATATAAAGCTCAGCACCCTCATAGCAAAGAAGCAGAAAAGGGTATTATTCCCATCCATCCATCCCAGGTTGAAAATGGGGCTTTGAGCCCATGCCCAAATTTTCCCTGTAGCACCCATATTTGACCTGTTTGGAAGCCATCTGGTGAATATTGTTTGTACAAGATCTTAGAATAGTTAATAATGCTGTTTACGCAAGAGCACCCCTGGTGCCGAACACAGTTACTAGTCTTTCCCAAGTTCCCCCAGGGAGATGTTGTTTTTTGGTTATGATTTGGCTAATGTATTTTCAGCATCCCTGTTGACCCTGGGTCACAGGATTGGTTCTCTTTTAGGTTTCTTGGGGAAAATAGACTTGGACGGTGATGCAATAAGGCTACGTTGAATCAACTGTAGTTTTTCCCAGGAAATGGCGAAGAACCTGGAATGTTTTGTTCCCCCTGGAGGTAGCACTGTGGTTCAATATGTTGATGACCTGTTGGTCTGTTCCTTGTCGGAGGAGATCTGTCACGAAGATACTAAGGCATTGTTGATTGTCTTAGTTGTAAATGGTCACAAAGTTTCCCCCTCTAAGATGCAGTTGTCTAGAAGTTCAGTAAAAATGTGGGTCATGACATTACTTCTGAGGGTCACCCCCTCTCTAAAGAGAGTCCCTGCCTAAACCTGTTACTTTTGGCACGTTGTGGAAGAATAGAGGATTTTTAACTTTGTCTGAAAAAACTATTGCTCAGGTGATCTTGTCTCCTCTTTGCTGATGGCCTTTCAGCTCCCCTCATCTATTGCAGTGGTCAAATGCCAAGCACAAACTTCTGCAAAGGACAGTGTTTCTCAATGGAACGCTAAAGCTGATTTTGCGGCCAAGCTGGCTGCTTCCTCTTCTGTTTCCCCCCTTCTACAGATGACAGCAGTTCCTGTTCCCACTAACCCCTTCTCTCCTAATGATGTTGTTTTGCAGGCAGCAGCTGATGCGACTGAGAAAGGAGGTGGGCTGAACACTGTCTCAAGGACACCTCGGGTGTATGGCTTGATGATTCTAATAGACCTGCCATGCCCCATTGTACTTTCCAGTACCTTGCTAAGTTGTCACATGGTCTATACCATGTGTTAAAAGGAGGGATTGTGGATCTTGTAAATAAATATTGGAGTACAGTAGGATTTACTGTTTTTGCTGAATATTTTTGTAAAAGTGTGTGATCTGTATGACTAATAATGTTGGACGCAGTATTTCAGTATCTCCCGTGTCGTATCCCCCGTGTCCCATCGTAGGCCAGAGGGCCCCTTTGAGCACTTGATGATGGACTTCATTGAGTTGACCCCTTGTGAGGAGAACAAGTATTGTTTGGTGATTGTTGACATATTTTCAAAATGGGTTGAAGCTTTTCCTTGAACGAGAGCTTCAGCAGCAGCTGTGGCAAGGCTCTTCTGAGAGAGATCATACCAAGGTGGGGTCTGCCGTAAAAAGCCTCATCCAACAGTGGTCGAGATTTTATGAATGAGATTGCTCAGTCCATGTCAGAGGCTTTGCAGATTTAGTTGAGAACCCATTGTGCCTATCATCCTCAATCTGGGGGTGCAGTAGAACTCGGCAAACCAAACCCTAAAAAATGTATTGTTTAATAAGCTGATTGGCAAAACAAGCCTGAAATGGGTGAAGGTGCTTCCATTGGCGATGATGAGCAATGGAGGCATATCCCACACAGTGACTGGGTTCTCCCCCCATGAGGTGCTGACAGGGCGACCCATGAGAATGACTAACGTGCTATTTCCTCAAAACAGGTTGACATTGCAGGAAATGGAAGAAGACATGGTAGCATACTTTGTCTCACTTAATTAACAGTGTTAAGATTGTCTTCCCACAGGTGAAGGCTTCTCTGCCAACCTATCAGGTGGAACTGAGCATTGTCTGCGCACTGGAGACTTCATGGCAGTAAAAGATTACAGAAGGAAGAGCTGGAAAAATCCTCATTGGAGAGGACCATATCAGGTTTTATTGACCACCCGACTGAGGTAAAAGTAGCTGAGAGGGACACCTGGATTCACGTCTCACACTGCAGACGAGTTCCTGCCCCTGAGGAGGATGGCGGGAGTCCCATCCCTAGGCTGTCTGGCCTTGCTGTCTGGATCTGCACCACTGTGTTGATTGGAACAGTTCGTTGCCCTCCAGTGGGTGACCATTCAGGTGAAGATGAAAGTCCTGAGCCAAAGGAACCACCACACACCCGGAGTAGTGGTCCAGAAGGAGAAGTCAGCCGAAGGAAATGAGAAGTACAAATTCAAGATGAGGGAGGGAATATGTTTCTCTCTCAAGCTGAAATGGTGGGAAATGTCACCTCATATAAGACTTATTGTTGGGTATGTGGGTTGGGTCCTGTGGGAGTAGGTAAGGGGTTGTAGGGGTTCCCTTGGGGGTGAACTTAACTATTCAACTGTCCTCAATATTGTCATTGGCCAATTTCCCCCCAAAGAATCCCGACCCCATTACTTATTTTGCGATGTACAATGCTGTTGTCAGCCTTGTATATCCTAGACCAAACAATTACAGTGACCCACCCATCCCTATAGTAGGATCCCTGGTAGCCCCCTGGTGTATTAGAGGAAATGGAAGTAACCACTTGGGTGAAATTCTTTGTAACTGTACTACGTTGGTTAATGGTAGCAATAACTCCTCTCTTGTGGTACATGATTCTGTTACAGGAACAGCAGGAAATGTGACTTCTGTTTACAATAAGTACAGTGCCTTGCGAAAGTATTCGGCCCCCTTGAACTTTGCGACCTTTTGCCACATTTCAGGCTTCAAACATAAAGATATAAAACTGTATTTTTTTGTGAAGAATCAACAACAAGTGGGACACAATCATGAAGTGGAACGACATTTATTGGATATTTCAAACTTTTTTAACAAATCAAAAACTGAAAAATTGGGCGTGCAAAATTATTCAGCCCCCTTAAGTTAATACTTTGTAGCGCCACCTTTTGCTGCGATAAAAAGCTGTAAGTCGCTTGGGGTATGTCTCTATCAGTTTTGCACATCGAGAGACTGAAATGTTTTCCCATTCCTCCTTGCAAAACAGCTCGAGCTCAGTGAGGTTGGATGGAGAGCATTTGTCAACAGCAGTTTTCAGTTCTTTCCACAGATTCTCGATTGGATTCAGGTCTGGACTTTGACTTGGCCATTCTAACACCTGGATATGTTTATTTTTGAACCATTCCATTGTAGATTTTGCTTTATGTTTTGGATCATTGTCTTGTTGGAAGACAAATCTCCATCCCAGTCTCAGGTCTTTTGCAGACTCCATCAGGTTTTCTTCCAGAATGGTCCTGTATTTGGCTCCATCCATCTTCCCATTAATTTTAACCATCTTCCCTGTCCCTGCTGAAGAAAAGCAGGCCCAAACCATGATGCTGCCACCACCATGTTTGACAGTGGGGAGGGTGTATTCAGGGTGATGAGCTGTGTTGCTTTTACGCCAAACATAACGTTTTGCATTGTTGCCAAAAAGTTCAATTTTGGTTTCATCTGACCAGAGCACCTTCTTCCACATGTTTGGTGTGTCTCCCAGGTGGCTTGTGGCACACTTTAAACAACACTTTTTATGGATATCTTTAAGAAATGGCTTTCTTCTTGCCACTCTTCCATAAAGGCCAGATTTGTGCAATATACGACTGATTGTTGTCCTATGGACAGAGTCTCCCACCTCAGCTGTAGATCTCTGCAGTTCATCCAGAGTGATCATGGGCCTCTTGGCTGCATCTCTGATCAGTCTTCTCCTTGTATGAGCTGAAAGTTTAGAGGGACGGCCAGGTCTTGGTAGATTTTCAGTGGTCTGATACTCCTTCCATTTCAATATTATCGCTTGCACAGTGCTCCTTGGGATGTTTAAAGCTTGGGAAATCTTTTTGTATCCAAATCCGGCTTTAAACTTCTTCACAACAGTATCTCGGACCTGCCTGGTGTGTTCCTTGTTCTTCATGATGCTCTCTGCGCTTTTAACGGACCTCTGAGACTATCACAGTGCAGGTGCATTTATACGGAGACTTGATTACACACAGGTGGATTGTATTTCTCATTAGTCATTTAGGTCAACATTGGATCATTCAGAGATCCTCACTGAACTTCTGGAGAGAGTTTGCTGCACTGAAAGTAAAGGGGCTGAATAATTTTGCACGCCCAATTTTTCAGTTTTTGATTTGTTAAAAAAGTTTGAAATATCCAATAAATGTCGTTCCACTTCATGATTGTGTCCCACTTGTTGTTGATTCTTCACAAAAAAATACAGTTTTATATCTTTATGTTTGAAGCCTGAAATGTGGCAAAAGGTCGCAAAGTTCAAGGGGGCCGAATACTTTCGCAAGGCACTGTATATTGCAAGGAGGCCCAAATGGTACCTATTGGTTGTGTGGCCGATTTTCTTATTATAGTTTACCACCTAATTTGGGAGGGAAGTGTATTGTTGGGTTTGTGGTGCCGGCCATGAGAGTCCTTGGAAAAACTGCAACAGAATTGAGGGTTCTGTTCAGGGAATATCATTAGCCGACCCCTCGTTTTAATAAGCGATCCTTTGCAGATGCCACTAAGGTGCAAACCTCCTCCCGATTCGCTGGTGTTTAGCTGCCCCAAAATGGAGTTGCATGTGCCTTAGATCAAATTCGAAATTTGACTATTAAAGTTGAGAAAACGGAAAATGCTACTAGAGACACCTTGATTGCTCTGAACGAGGAAGTGAAAGCACTCAGCAAGGTCACCCTGCAAAACAGGGAGGCACTTAACTACTTATTGTCTGGTCAAGGAGGTACTGGCGATAAATGCTGGAATTTTGTCCCAGATGTGTCATCACATGTGACTGATCTTGCTAACTACATTGCCACTGTTGAAAAGTCTCATTCTGGGAAATTAGAGTGGGTGTTTACTGGTTGGCTGCAAGGCCTCTTTGGAGCTTGGGGCTCCCAGATAGCTCAGTGGGTGATAGCTGGAATATTTTGTTTAATGTGTTTAACCATTTTGCTTTGTTGTTGTAAGGCCATTTGTGCTTCCCTGGCAACTCAAGTCTCAGCAACTGTCATGTACTAAAGAAGGTGATACTGATAACTTGCTGTCTCTCCAGAAACTCCCATTTCCCCCTATAATGGATGATAATATGCAATAATTAGTTAGTATCCATGCTTGATTAAGTACCTGAGGGTTTTAAGTTAGGTTGTTAAACGATAGCAACCTTCTAATGCAAAGGGTAATGGAAAAAGGATCAAATATGAAGACAGATTTTTGTCTATTGTTATGCCTATTACATGTAAGAATCAGTATTTACTAAATGCACTCCTGATGATAGACTGAATGTATGTTAAGAAGTCAAAGAAAAATGTGTTATCACATATTTGGATAAAAGGAGGGAGTGTAGTGGAAATGTTTTTTGTCCTCTGTGTGTCTCCAAAATGTGTGACTACATATAGCGTATTGTTTCTTGTTTTTGTGTTAGGATGTTCTGTGACTGCTCTCAGGGAGGGGACTGATAGGTGAACAGAAGGAATGGAATACATAGTTTCTAGGCGTTGGGCCAAAGTAACAATGTGTGCAAGGTCATGATCAATTTGAGCATGAGCATAAAGACTGCTGAAGGGAGAACATCCCTTCAGAGCTTCTGACAGACTTGTACTTTGAGTATTAAGTTTGCTGTAACCTCTCCCGGTAATAATAAAGATCTATTCATTTAACTTCGACTTTGAGTCCTTGATGGTCATTTCTACGACAGCCACCGACTTGACTAAAGTGATCTGCTCAAACGCGCCCATTGGTTCATACCCAGTTAGGAGGCTCTGATGTTGGCTCAGGGGTTTCTCCCTGTTTGTTATTTTGAGAATATGTATGCACTGAGCTTTGTAATATTTTGAGTTGATGAATTGTATACACTTTTTTGTTCTATGGCAAGGAATTTATGAACGTCATGCCATGGTTATGAGTTTAAATCTGTGATATACCAGTGGAGGCTGCTGAGGGGAGAACAGCTCATAATAATGGCCGGAAAGGAGCAAATGGAATGGCATCAAAGACCTGGAAACTATATGTTTGATGTATTTGATACCATGTTAGCTAAATGTAGTAATGAATAAATAGGCTACATTTCTTTAAATGGACAATTCTGTCAATTGATAGAAAAGGTGTCAGCTAGAGATGATGTGCAGGGGCTTGCAGGGATTTGTAGTTTTGCATGATGTCTACTTTGATGCCATTAGCATTTTTAAAACTGAGAGTAAATAGAGCCGGACGTGTTAATAAAACTCACCTTGTCCAAGAGAGATTTACATGGTTATCAAAATGTCACGCCAGGGTCAGCTTAAACAAAACACAGCCCATATTTGAAGTGTTTCTAAAATCCCCTATGGGAAAATCAATGGTGGAAAAACAGTTTTTTTCCTGTTTGACCACTAGGTTTTATGGGTATTATGACACCTCCACTGTGGGGTTCTATAGGCCTAAATCTAATAGCTGTAGTTCACTCTAAAAGTGTTTGATAGACAGATTTATATAGCTTTTGTATTTTGTATTTGTATTTTCTGGATCCATTTGTATATTAAAATCGACTGACACCTTGCAGTAAATTAAACACCTGACTTCCCCATAAAGACAGTTGTCCAGCATCACCTTCCCACCATCTCCCTTGGCTGTAAGACATGTTACTTGTATCTTTTTTTTTTTACACAACTTTTCTTCCTCTCATCTGGAAGCATAAGGTGCTATCTACACACTAAATATGGTAATGTCACAAATTCAGAGGTTCATGAAAATATGTGATGACCAGTCAACCTGTCAATTTAATCTGTTTCAGTATTCTATAAAAGCAGTTTGGTTGAATGATTCCAGAAGCTACATTGCAGCGGACAACATAACGTTTCTAAATAGGGCGTTGGGCCACCACGAGCAGCCAGAACAGCTTCAATTAACCTTGCCATAGATTTTACAAGTGTCTGGAATTCTATTGGAGGGATACTACACCATTCTTCCACGAGAAATGTAATTATTTGGTGATTTGTTGATGGTGGTGGAAAACGTTGTCTCGGGCACCACTCCAGAATCTCACCTAAGTGATCAATTGGGTTGAGATCTAGTGACTGAGACACACACACACACACACACACACACACACACACACACACACACACACACACACACACACACACACACACACACACACACACACACATTAAACCCCTATGCTCCTTTGAGACCCCTTCTAGCCAAGTCACTGAGATCTCTTCTTCTAGCCATGGTGGCCAACTGGGCATTTTTATAAATAAGCATGGTGGGATGTTAATTAACTTAGGAAACACACCTGTGTGGAAGCACCTGCTTTCAATTTCCTTTGTATCCTCCATTTCAAGTATTTCCTTTACTTTGGCAGTTACCTATACATTTACACTGCCTGATTAAAATGTCGTTGCACAATCATGATTGCAAAAGTTGTATTTCATCCAGTACCCACAAGGGGTCACTTGTGGACTTAAGTAAAAATACAATACATGCCATTTGCTACATACACCACAAAGAGATTCTCTCTGCTTGAGTTACTTCGTTGGACACACAGATAAAAACCCATCACTGCGCTCAAATCAATTAACACCATAACAAAGCAAAAACTCCTTGTCTTAAAACATGGTTGTTGTTTGATTTTATTTATAGATAACAATAAATGGTACAGTCTATTGTATAACAACGCAGGCTGTTGCATGAGAAGGTCCGTACCTTCGAATCTATTTAAACACAAAAATATAAATTGTATGAAATAAAATTTAAGTAAACATTTGAACAGTGGATAATTTGTACCGTAATAGCATTAGAATAGGCCTAGATAAAACACAGCACAGGGACAATAAAAAACATCAATATACTGAAATTGACTTCAGAAATAATAAAACACATCAAATGTCCCCCAATAACCTCATATATCCTTCTAAAATGTCTGTATAAGCCTGTATCATTACAACATATATACATTTCAACAAGACTGCGATGTCTCACTAGAACTCCAGCTCCCAGAATCCAAGCCTCCACGTACACATGTCCTGCGAGCAAACCGGACTAAACGTCACATTCATGCGTTTCCCCTGCTTGTGTGTCTGGGAGCGTAATCTTTTCCTTCCGAATACGTTTCTCTCTCGAGAAATATACCCATGACACAGTGGGTTTAATATCAGGAGGTGATCCCGGATTCCCCAGCCGTCCGAATCCAATATCTGGGTGAGGATATTGTTTTCTGTAAATGGTTTTAACTTTCGCTATCTAGCTGAAATAATGTTTGCCAGTTGAGTGTTGGTCTAAAGCTAGGTACGGTGTGTGATCAGATCCAATGTTGTGCATGTTTTCGCTGCCTGAGACATGGTGTGGCTAAATGATGATTATGAAAGACATTTCAACTGATTGTGGCTCGACAGAAAGCTATGACTGGCTTGTAAACTTAAAAGTTATGACAGTAGGCAACGTTGGGGTTTGAGCATGAATTAAACTAACGTAGGTAACGTTAACTAGCGTGATGGCGCCCGAGGCCGGACAGATGTGTGGTCATTTTTTTTTCTGATAGTCAACATGAGGCACGCGTCCGGTAAAATAAAACACACTGAAAAAGATTCCATATCGAAAATACGTTTTTTTTTTTTTGTTGTTGTTGTTGTTGTTGTTATTATTAGCTAGCGAGCATGTGTTACTCTCAAACCATCTGCTAAGTGTTGTCCCAGCGGAGACGTTAGTAGTTGCTAACTAGCTAGCTACACAGCTAGTCGATTCTTATGGTCGCTGCAGTATCGAACTTTTTGGTTCAACCCGAGCAAGTTCACATATAAATGTAGTTCTAGATCTGTGTCATTGAAAGCAAGTCTAAGACGCGGTAGATCTGTTGTTTGCGCCATTTTCTACGCTTCTCCTTAAGTTTAGTTTTTGAGTCTTTTACTTTTGATTTTGTACACCAGCTTCAAACACCTGAAAATACTATATTTTTGGTTATTGAAAATATATTTCAGTGGTTAAGATGGTACACTGATTATCTACACTGCTTGTTTTGTCACAAACAGAAATTAGGCTTAGAATTTTAGCTAAATATAAAAAATAAAGGATCCATATTTATTTGGCCATACTGGTATTAGCCCATACAAACGCGCTGAATAACAGGTAGACCCCCCCCCCCCCCCACACACACACACACACACACACACAAAAAAAATCAAAAGGAAGTTTGTTCTGAAGTGTCTGTCAATATATATATTGTATGTATGTATGACAGACACTTCAGAACAAACTTCCTTTTGATTTTTTTGTTGTTGCCAAAGGGCACTTAATAAGGGCAAAAAAATAAATAATAATAATACATACTATATATTTCCCCAGTGGAAATCGAATTTGCATAAGACTGTTAAGTGCCAAAGGGCACTTAATAAGAGCACATGATAAAAAAAAAGAGAGAGAATACAAACATATATATTTTACATGTGCTCTTATTAAGTGCCCTTTGGCACTTAACAGTCTTATGCAAATTAGATTTCCACTGGGGTGTGGACATCGACCTTAGGGTGTTAACATAAAGCTAGGACAATAAACTGAAAATTAACCTACTCACCTTGCCCTCCTCTTACCAAAGTTTTTTGCTTAGCTCATAATTTTCGGGGATTTTGTTCTGTTTGTTCGAAAACCACTGGTCAACAGTAATAACCTATGCATTATGATTCCTGCTATAAAAGTATCTGCCTGTCCCTGTTTTATTGTCGGCTGCTGTGTGTGCAAGCCCCTCTTCACTCATATGACAATATGACCAGCATATGACAATTGTTCAAAATGCAATTGTGGAAAAATAACGTTTTCAAAGCAGCTACTGATCTAGTTAGACAGCAGTCACAGCTTTCTGTGTGTATTTAATGTATATTGGTTCATGGCACCACTTTACAACCAGAGTAAGCTATGTAGTATGGTTTTGAAGTGCCCGCAGAGCTCTCCATTTTCACTTAAGTAGCCTAGACCTAGCACTGGAAAGTTTTGTAGGGCATTACATTTACTGATCAATTAATCAATTAGTCTACATGGCTATCTAGCAACAATGTCATATTTAGTTGGCATACCTGCTAAGTGTTTTGAGTTCACACTTCCTTAGGTGGTGAATAGGCTAATAATATAGCCTGGGCCTATGCACAAAGATGTCGGCAAATCCATCTCTGAAGAACCCAAAATAAATCTGATCATTCTGGATTCTATAGGTTGCACATCAAAATATCGATCTTGAATTACCTGCATATGTTAGATTAAATAACTTTTTTTAATCATAGGCAATTCCATCTGGGTTGTTGTCATGAATCAAGCCTGTCTATCAGCACAACCCACCCCATTATAGTGCACACTAGAGGTCAACCGATTAACTAGGGCCGATTTTCAAGTTTTCATAACAATTGGTAATCAGGCTTTTTGGATGCCGATTACATTGCAATCCATGAGGAAACTGCGTGGCAGGCTGACCACCTGTTACGCGAGTGCAGCGTCAAAAGGACCTTGTGGCTGCAATGAGCCAAGGTAAGTTGCTAGCTAGCATTAAACTTATCTTATAAAAAACAATCAATCTTCACATAATCACTAGTTAACTACACATGGTTGATGATATTCCTAGGTTAACTAGCTTGTCCTGCTTTGCATGTAATCAATGCGGTGCCTGTTCATTTATCGTCGAATCACAGCCTAATTCAACTTCAATTTGCGAAAAAAGCACTTTCGATGCACAAATGCACCTAACCATAAACATCAATGCCTTTCTTAAAATCAATACACAGAAGTATATATTTTTAAACCTGCATATTTAGTTAAAATAAATGCATGTTAGCAGGAAATTTGATCTTGGGAAATTGTCACTTCTCGTGCGTTCAGTGCAAGCAGAGTCAGGGTATATGTAACAGTTTGGGCCACCTGGCTCGTTGTGAACTGTTTCTTCCTAGACCATAATTAATTAGCCAGAATTGTACATAATTCTGACATAACATTGAAGGTTGTGCAATGTAACAGCAATATTTAGACTTATGGTTGCCACCCGTTAAACAAAATATGTAATAGTTCCGTATTTCGCTGAAAGAGTAAACGTTTTGTTTTCGAAATGATCGTTTCCGGATTTGACCATATTAATGGACCAAAGGCTCATAATTCTGTGTGTTATTATAATTAATTCTATGATTTGATATTTGATAGAGCGGTCTGACTGAGTGGTGGTAGGCAGCAGCAGGCTCGTAGGCATTCATTCAAACAGCACTTTACTGCATTTGCGAGCAGCTCTTAGTCATACGTGATGCACAGCGCTGTTTATGACTTCAAGTCTATCAACTCCAGAGATTAGGCTGGCAATACTAAAGTGCCTATAAGAAGATCCAATAGTCAAACGGATATGAAAAACAAATGGTATAGAGAGATAGTTGACACTTCATAATTCCTATAATAACTACAACCTAAAACTTCTTAACTGGGAATATTGAACCACCAGCTTTCATATGTTCTCATGTACTGAGCAAGGAACTTAAATGTTATCTTTTTTACATGGCACATGTTTTTGCATTATTTAAAACAAATTGAACATGTTTCATTATTTATTTGAGACTACATTTATTTTATTTATGTATTATATTAATTTAAAATAAAAGGGTTTTTGTTCATTCAGTACTGTTGTAATTGTCATTATCACAAATATATATAGAAATCGGCCTCGGCTTTTTTTGGTTGAAAAATCATAGTCGGTCAACTTCATCTCCCCCGCCTCACATCTCTCCCAGTCAAGATCATCTTTGCTCAGTTTGTGTGAATGACATCATGGGTCTTATATACAGCGTGCTCACTCTTATAAAATAGATTACTTCGGCCTCCTGAGTGCCTTAGACCGCTGCAGCACATCATCGCAGTGCTTGATTCATCACTACAGACCCGGGTTCGATCCAAGGCTGTGTCACAACCGGCTGTGACCGGGAGTCCCATAGGGCGGCGCACAATTGGCTCAGCATCGTTTGGCCGGGCGGCTTTACTTAGCTCATTGCGCTTTAGCGATTCCTTGTGGTGGGCTGGGCGCCTGCAGGCTAACTTCGGTCCAACTGACGGTGTTTCCTCTGACACATTGGTGCAGCTGGCTTCCGTGTTAAGCAGGCAGGTGTTAAGAAGCGCGGTTTGGTTGGTCATGTTTCAGGGGACACATGACTCGACCTTCGCCTCTCCCGAGCCCGTTGGGTAGTTGCAGTGATGAGACAATATCGTAATTGGATTGCAACTGGATGTCATGAAATTGATGAGAAAAAGGGGGTAAAAAAAGAAGCAATTACTTCTTCTATACAAATGTTGATCAGTACAATAAAATAAGTCCCAAATGGAAAAGAAACAGATTGTTTTTCATCTGTAGCCCTGTGAAATCAGCTCAATAACTCAATGCATGCACACACTCCTATTGAATATGCATGCACCTGTATTGTGAATTAGTGATGCACGCTATACTAAAACTTTGTTAGTTGTTAGCTGCATTGTTAGCGTCCCACTCATGCTGCACAGAAGACTTTAATAATGCAACACGGCATGTAAAAATGTTGAAACTGTTTGCACAACAATGTCGATAGTCCAGAACACTTTTACAATGCAAGACAATACCGGTAGCTTCCAGGTTTAATTGTAGGGCTAACTTTCCCTGCAAGCTTACAGCTGACTTCACTACCGTAGTACTTTTTTGGTGATAATATGCAAACCATAACGCAAAATACTCTGATTTTCAAAGCTGATTGCCACAAAACACATTATTAATTCACATCGTCTCCCTCGCCACCAAAAACAAATTTGCTTCTTTTTCTCCACAGCCACACTCTGCCTCATGAATGACATCATTACTTTCTTAAAGATAAAGCGCACACTTTTATAATAGATTGCTTCTTCAATGCAAATGTTGTTGATCAGTGCAATTTAAAGTACATGTTCTCTTAACAGTTGCCACAATAAACTAAGACCTAAATGGAAGGGATTGTTTGTCATCTGTAGCCCCATGAAATCAGCTAAAACAAGCTCAGTAACTCAATGCATGCACACATTCCTATTGAATAATATTCCTTTACCTGTCTTGTGATTAGACCTAGGCTACATATTGATTTACCCAGTTTATCAATAGAGATTTACCATTTAAATAAGTTACCATTATGTTGTTTTGTAGGTAGATTGTTTTTACCAAAGTCAAATTGATTAATTAATGCATACATGGCTGTCTTTAAAAAATGGACATACACATTTTGTAATGTAATGATATTGAACAAAAAAATGCCCACCTATTGAACAGAGCAGTAGCTGATTTTATCTGTCTGGATCAAGCTCCATTCTGAGACTGGCTAATACGCCTTTGTTTTGTCATAGTATCTTTTTGGTATTGAGTATTGTGATACTAAATCTGGTATTGAAGTAGAAATTACTTTAAAAATAACACTGACAACACTATGAGCTCCACCAAGTTTCTGCCATATTGCTCTCACATATCCAGTCCTCTCAGATCTGTGAAGGGAAGTGATGGGAACATCTGCTCTGTGAGGGCAGAGGGAAGGGAACACGTTGAATGAGACACAGCCCAAGCTTCATTTATCAGGGCTTCAGCAGGGTTGTCAACCTAGGCTGCAGTGTTTTGTGTCGGGTCAGTTTAGGCTGCAGCACAGCAGCCAGGCAGTTCTCTAACCTAAGCGCTCTGCATTGATTTCTGTAGCCTACTAATGCAGTCCTGTGGTCACAGCCTCTGGCCCTGTGTATCACTACAGTGATGAGATTATGATGACCTGGATGGAAATCATCATGTGACCTTGGCTTGAGTCCTCGAAAGTGCCACTGTTACTGATGCACAAAACAAAGTAAAGCTAGGCTAATGTCATGGATGAAGGATGAGCCCTCGCTTAAATCTTGTATAGAGACTTTTTGAGGCAATATTTGTGGTGTTATTGGAAGTGGTGTGGGCAGCCGTAGATGAGAAGATGTCAGAATAATTTGCTTAGTCAATAAGGAGTTATAAATCACCCACATAGTTGTATTATAATAAGCAGGGAACTGTACTAGATAGAATAGGCTTTTAGTGTATTAGAAGCAGTGAGTACATTATTCTGCTGTGTGTCTATCACCCAGCTTTACGGTTTAAAGCTGCCTGAGAATCCAATGATTTAGTCCAGTATGGGAATATATTAGAGCTGGGTGATATAGACAAATCCATATTGCGATAAATTGATGCGCTAACGATACATACAGTGCCTTGCGAAAGTATTCGGCCCCCTTGAACTTTGCGACCTTTTGCCACATTTCAGGCTTCAAACATAAAGATATAAAACTGTATTTTTTTGTGAAGAATCAACAACAAGTGGGACACAATCATGAAGTGGAACGACATTTATTGGATGTTTCAAACTTTTTTAACAAATCAAAAACTGAAAAATTGGGCGTGCATAATTATTCAGCCCCCTTAAGTTAATACTTTGTAGCGCCACCTTTTGCTGCGATTACAGCTGTAAGTCGCTTGGGGTATGTCTCTATCAGTTTTGCACATCGAGAGACTGGCATTTTTTCCCATTCCTCCTTGCAAAACAGTTCGAGCTCAGTGAGGTTGGATGGAGAGTATTTGTGAACAGCAGTTTTCAGTTCTTTCCACAGATTCTCGATTGGATTCAGGTCTGGACTTTGACTTAGCCATTCTAACACCTGGATATGTTTATTTTTGAACCATTCCATTGTAGATTTTGCTTTATGTTTTGGATCATTGTCTTGTTGGAAGACAAATCTCCGTCCCAGTCTCAGGTCTTTTGCAGACTCCATCAGGTTTTCTTCCAGAATGGTCCTGTATTTGGCTCCATCCATCTTCCCATCAATTTTAACCATCTTCCCTGTCCCTGCTGAAGAAAAGCAGGCCCAAACCATGATGCTGCCACCACCATGTTTGACAGTGGGGATGGTGTGTTCAGCTGTGTTGCTTTTACGCCAAACATAACGTTTTGCATTGTTGCCAAAAAGTTCAATTTTGGTTTCATCTGACCAGAGCACCTTCTTCCATGTTTGGTGTGTCTCCCAGGTGGCTTGTGGCAAACTTTAAACAACACTTTTTATGGATATCTTTAAGAAATGGCTTTCTTCTTGCCACTCTTCCATAAAGGCCAGATTTATGCAATATACGACTGATTGTTGTCCTATGGACAGAGTCTCCCACCTCAGCTGTAGATCTCTGCAGTTCATCCAGAGTGATCATGGGCCTCTTGGCTGCATCTCTGATCAGTCTTCCCCTTGTATGAGCTGAAAGTTTAGAGGGACGGCCAGGTCTTGGTAGATTTGCAGTGGTCTGATACTCCTTCCATTTCAATATTATCGCTTGCACAGTGCTCCTTGGGATGTTTAAAGCTTGGGAAATATTTTTGTATCCAAATCCGGCTTTAAACTTCTTCACACCTGTATCTCGGACCTGCCTGGTGTGTTCCTTGTTCTTCATGATGCTCTCTGCGCTTTTAACGGACCTCTGAGACTATCACAGTGCAGGTGCATTTATACGGAGACTTGATTACACACAGGTGGATTGTATTTATCATCATTAGTCATTTAGGTCAACATTGGATCATTCAGAGATCCTCACTGATCTTCTGGAGAGAGTTTGCTGCACTGAAAGTAAAGGGGCTGAATAATTTTGCAAGCCCAATTTTTCAGTTTTTGATTTGTTAAAAAAGTTTGAAATATCCAATAAATGTCGTTCCACTTCATGATTGTGTCCCACTTGTTGTTGATTCTTCACAAAAAAATTCAGTTTTATATCTTTATGTTTGAAGCCTGAAATGTGGCAAAAGGTCGCAAAGTTCAATGGGGCCGAATACTTTCGCAAGGCACTGTAGAACGATACGTTTCTAACATTAATGTGCACCACAGTTGGAACCGGTTCAGGGAACAGATACAGAAAATACCTAAATTGTTCATGGAACAGAATCAGAACCGGGAACGAAAGTGATCTATACCGGCGCAGAACCGTTGTTTTAAAATTCATGGGAACTGGTTAATAAAGCTATTTTACATTCCAGGCATGTTCTTTCAGTCACAAAAAAAGCGCCTATGCAAAGCCCTCCCCTGTCAATCAGAAACCTCATCCAGTGTGTAGGCTACCTGCCCCTCCCCCTCCAAAGCTAAACTGTAGCTTACTGACGTGACAAGCGTGATTCAGAAGATGCGGAGAGATTTTTAATTAGAAGTATGGATTCACTTTTTCAATGATAGTTACAGATACTATAGTTATCACATTTCAGATTGGATTAACTACAAAAAGGTAACACGTGTTTTTAATTCTAGTGCCGCTCTGCACACACAAGCTTGTTAGCTGGCTATGTATCTCTGGTCCAATGTTAAGCCGACTCTGACGTTCAAAGACATTCAAAGTTCCTCCATAGAAGCCGTTCCTCTGTATGTATAATTCTGTGGTCCTAATTCAGATAATGCTTGTCATCACAAGATGCCAAGTTCTTCAAGCCAAGTCTTCTCCTCCACCCTCTTTCTCTTTCCCCACCTTCAAAATTTCAGTTGCATCTTGTGTTTCCATTACGGATGTAAACAACTCACTGATCTATAGCTTGCCTGCTCCATAACAAGCTGCTCTATCTGCACTGCATGATTGGTGTAATTTAATGTTGAGCTAAACGTACAAAAAACAGGAACAGAAAATGACAAAATATACCAGTACTTTTGACGTTCGATCCCGTTCAGAACTTTATTTTGCTGGTCGGAACATTGGAACGGAACCACATGTTGTTCTGTTCAGAACGAAACGATTGGAAAATTATTTAGGTTCCAACCCCTGCTTTAAGTAAGGACATTCTCCTACCAATGTTTGTCTATGGAGATGCATGGCTATGTGCTCGATTTTTATAAACCTGTCATCAACAGGTGTGGCTGAAATAGCCGAATCCACTAATTGGGGTGTCAACATACAGTACCAGTCAAAAGTTTGGACAGCTACTCACTCATTCCAGGGTTTTTCTTTATTTGTACTATTTTCTACATTCTAGAATAATAGTGAACACATCAAACTATGGAATCATGTAGTAACCAAAAGTGTTAAACAAATCAATATATATTTTAGATTCTTCAAAGTAGCCACTCTTTGCCTTAATGACAACGTTGCACACTCTTTGCATTCTCTCAACCAACTTCATGAGGAATGCTTTTCCAACAGCCTTGAAGGAGTTCCCACATATGCTGAGCACTTGTTGGCTGCTTTTACTTCACTCTGCGGTCCAACTGATCCCAAACCATCACAATTGGGTTGAGGTCGGGTGATTGTAGAGGCCAGGTCTTCCAATGCAGCACTCCATCACTCTCCTTGGTTAAATAGCCCTTACACAGCCTGGAGGTGTGTTTTGGTTCATTGTCCTGTTGGAAAAAGAAATGATAGTCCCACTAAGTTCAAACCAGATTGGACGGCGCATCGCTGCAGAATGCTGTGGTAGCCATGCTTGTTAAGTGTGCCTTGAATTCTAAATAAATCACTGACAGTGTCACCGGCAAAGCACCCCCACACCATCCCACCACCACCTCCGTGTTTCACGGTGGGAGCCACACATTTGTGCGTCTCACAAAGACACGATAGTTGGAACAAAAAATCTAAAATTTGGACTCACCAGACCACAGGACAGATTTCCACCGGTCTAATGTTCATTTCTCGTGTTTCTTGGCCCAAGCAAGTCTGCTTCTTATTGGTGTCCTTTTAGTAGCCAGCAGCATACCACCCTGCTTACCACTGCTGGCTTGCTTCTGAAGCTAAGCAGGGTTGGTCCTGGTCAGTCCCTGGATGGGAGACCAGAGGATGCTGGAAGTGCTGTTGGAGGGCCAGTAGGAGGCACTCTTTCCTCTGGTCTAAAAAATATCCCAATTCCCCAGGTCAGTGATTGGGGACACTGCCCTGTGTAGGGTGCCGTCTTTCGGGTGGGACGTTTAATGGGTGTCCTGACTCTCTGAGGTCATTAAAGATCCCATGGCATTTATCGTAAGAGTAGGGGTGCTAACCCCGGTGTCTTGGCTAAATTCCCAATCTGGCCCTCAAACCATCACGGTCACCTAATAATTCCCAGTTTACATTTGTCTCATTCATCCCCCTCCTCTCTCCGGTAACTATTCCCCGTGTTCTCAGTCAACTTACCTGATAAAATAACGGGAAAAAAACAAAAAGTACTGGTTTCTCTACAGCAATTCAACCATGAAGGCCTGATTCACGCAGTCTCTTCTGAACAGTTGATGTTGAGATGTGTCTGTTACTTGAACTCTGAAGCATTTATTTGTGCTGCAATCAGCTGCAGTAAACTCTATTGAACTTATCCTCTGCAGCAGAGGAAACTATGGGTCTTTCTTTCCTGTGGCGGTTTCATTATAGCGCTTGATGGTTTTTGTGACTGCACTTGAAGAAACTTTCAAAGTTCTTGAAATGTTCCGCATTGACTGACCTTAGTGTCTTAAAGTAATGGTCTGTCGCTTCTCTTTTGATTATTTGAACTGTTCTTGCCATAATATGGACTTGGTCTTTTACTAAATAGAACCAATCTTCTATTTACCACCCCTACAACACAACTGACTAGCTCAAACGCATTAAGATGGAAAGAAATTAACACTTTTAACAAAGCACACCTGTTAATTGAAATGCATTCCATTTGACTACCTCGTGAAGCTGGTTGAGAGAATGCCAAGAGTGTGTAAATCTGTGAAGGCAAAGGGTGGCTACTTTGAAGAATCTCAAATATAAAATATGTTTAAACATAAATATAAAACTATTTTTGGTTACTACATGATTAGTTTTGATGTCTTCACTATTATTCTAGTGTAATTTTGTATACATGGTGTGTCTTTCAGCATCTTGGTGGGGTTTTAATTAGCCTAATAGCTGCTCTCTGGCTTAAAAATAATGGTAATAGTTACACTAATTCCACCAAAGACCTTTGTTTATTCGTCCTTTGTTCCCTGACCGCTGTGGCTATGCTGGGATAGCAACTACCTAGGACCTTCCTGTGACAAAGTTTTGTTGTGATCTCATCCTCCTTTGTTGACATATAGCTTAGGTGAACTTTTTTATTTTATTTATTTAACCTTTATTTAACCAGGCAAGTCAGTTAAGAACAAATTCGTATTTACAAAGACGGCCCTAGGAACAGTGGGTTAACTGCCTTGTTCAGGGACAGAACAACAGATTTTTTACCTTGTCAGCTCAGGGATTCAATCTAGCAACCTTTCTGTTACTGGCCCAACACTCTAACCACTGTGCTACCTGCAGCCCCACTGGCTTTGAGGCCTTTGTATGATATTGTGCTGCATGCATCATGTATATCATATCTCAGGCTTTGCTGTGAGATAATACCTTCGCCTCGGCATTCATGCACATGTTGGTGAGCCAGGCATCTAGGGAAGCCCAGTGGGGCTGCTGCCAGGCCTGCACACCCCTGTCCTAGTCCCTGCTCCCAAGGCCCCACCAGGGTCAAACTGGAGGAACAATGTTCCCATTGACACACCTAAGACTGCATGTGAAGGTGGGCCCCCCACTTCTGCCTGTCGCCCCCACAAGCCCCTCAGTACAGCTATGACATCCTATATCTAGACCAAAGCTAGCAAATTTAGATTCATACTCACACAGGACTGTTTACTCACACTGTGGTGTTACCAGGCATATATAGAGAGAGAGGGCTGAAAAGCATTTTCTTTCCAAACATGTGGTCTTCTCATTTCCATGTTGTTGTTGTAACGCAGGCACCATGCCACCTCATTTATAGTCAGAGTATAGCAACTTGTCAAGCTTGATTTGGGTATACAATAGGGCTGGGCGATATATCAAATTAATTTGAAGTTGTGTTTTTGCGCGATATTCCAAATGCCTGTATCGCAAGAATCAAGTTTTTATGGGCGTTTATGTCCGTTTATGTTCTCATGTTGTATTTTTGGTCTCATCTCCTTCGATCCTCTGTGATGTGTGCACCTTCCTATATACACCAGAGATCTGTATATAATGACGAGGTGCCCGTCTCCGCCCTAACAATGGGAGTCGTCCCAATGGCGGGAAGTCAGGCGACAAGCTTATTTATATTTATTTATTTTATATTTATTTATTCAACTCGCTATTTATATTTGACGCTTGGTCCAACAGAATCGGTCATATGGACACAAACACATTGAGACATTATTTTACTGTAAAAGAGAAGTAAACTTTTCTAACTATACCCTTTTTATGTCTTACTCAAATTGCGCGCAGAGCAAATACCACTAAAACGAGAGTATCAATGAACGGCATTGGTGTACCATGTACCACTAACAGTATTTTAGCCAATGACTGTTATAGTAGCTGTCTAGTCTGTGTCTTTTTAAATGTGCAATAAGCATAAAAAACAATTGTATAAGGATTTGGCAACTCGTTCTCATTCTGAGAAATAAGGTAGGCCACTCGACTTCAACATCTGAAAAAAGTGGGCAGGCTTACATGCTTTTCTAATAGTTGGAGACAGACAGAAGGGGTTTGTTCATAACAATTCCGCTGTTCAACCTTGTTAGCTGGCAAATCGATTCAAGTTGGCCTAACTTAAAATAGAAAGATTAGCTGGCAAAAACACTAGCACATGGGCTTGACAGATTGTTGGTGAGACGTGATAATTTTCGATGCAAGAAGTTATTCACTATTAGTGAATGTGCATTATGCATGGTTCTAGTCTTTGTTGTAAAAAATGGCATTTTCATAGACTTGAAAGCCAGATAAGTGATTATTGCAAGTTAAACTATTTTGATAAATTCATTCAATTATTAGTGGTTCATATGGTTGTGGAAGGCTTATATTTAGCCTAGGTATAACTTCACAAGCCCTGCATTCATTAGATTTTTGCTGACTGTATGAAATGAAATGCAGTGCATTGTATTCATTGTACAACAATGCTTATTTTGAGAAAACACAACAAAAATCATCTCAAAATAAGCATTGTTGTACAATTAAAGGTTAAATACACTGCATTAAATACACTTAATTTCATATATGTGTGTATGTGTGTGTGTGTATATATATATATATGTATGTATGTATGTATGTATGTATGTATGTATGTATGTATGTATGTATGTATGTATGTATGTATGTATGTATGTATATATATATATATATATATATATATGATTTTTGTTATGTTTACAAGCATACTTGTGTCATAGGCCAAATAATGTCCATTTGCCTTTCGGTGAGTATTTATTCTTATGTGGCGCTTGAATGAACTGCCAATCATATCATATACTCAAATTCAAATAGCATGATATTAACACTGCAACAGAGTAGGTAAATGTTGAACTGGCCCTGTCGAGATCCACTGGCCCGACGCGTTTTTACTGGCCAGCGCTAGTGTCGGAATCTGCACGTGAAAGAAAACAAACGGATGTGCCAGAAAACAATGGCCTAAATGGATTTCTACTCATTGTTTCCACATTATATGTGGGAAGCAAATTCACTCACATTATGGGACATACAAATTCATGCTCTCTTCCTGCGTGTAGAGGAATTTGACTGCAACCACAGCACACACAACACACACACACACCCAGGTACCAAGAGGCGGGATCGACCAGCGCACTGTCAAACCAACAGTGTTTCCCCGTCATCGCTCACTTTGTGACTGACACACGCCTGTCCTATCAATAGATCACTAGAAGATGCATAATGTTCATTCTAGCGGGAGAAGGCTTGACATACTTTTTTTCTGGCTAGCGAATTGAAAAGTAGCGTAGTTAATTTAAGTGGGAAAGTGCCTGGCTGAAAATGAGTCTAATCGGCTGCATAGCCGACAGCCGGCGCTGGTTGAAAACAAGAAATATAATTTAATCTTACCTGCAGCAGCAGGGTGCCTCTAGGAAGCATTCTTAAAGATGCAATATGTATCTTTTTGGGCGACCTGACCAAATTCACATAAATGTGATTTATTGATCTTTCATTCTTATTGAAAGCAAGTCTAAGAAGTGGTAAATATGTTTATAAAACGTGCTCTCACTGACAACAGCGTTTATTTTCAGCAAACGTAACATGTGTAAATACTTGTATTTACACAAGATTCAACAACTGAGACATAAACTGAACAAGTTCCACAGACATGGGACTAACAGAAATGGAATAATGTCAAAATAATAACAATAATCAAAAGTAACAGTCAGTATCTGGTGTGGCAACCAGCTGCATTAAGCACTGCAGTGCATCATCTCCTCCTCATGGACTGCACCAGATTTGCCAGTTCTTGCTGTGAGATGTTACCCCACTCTTCCACCAAGCGCCTGCAAGTTCCCGGACATTTCTGAGGGGAATGTCCCTAGCCCTATCCCTGACCCTCCGATCCAACAGGTCCCAGACCTGCTCAATGGGATTGAGATCTGGGGTCTTCGCTGGCCATGGCAGAACACTGACATTCCTGTCTTGCAGGAAATCACGCACAGAACGAGCAGTATGGCTGGTGGCATTGTCATGCTGGCATTGTCATGTCAGGATGAGCCTGCAGGAAGGGTACCACATGAGGGAGCCGACCACATTATCTACCAAGAGAATCCCCCCCCCCCCCGCCCCCCCAAGCAGACACCTCAACGTCCCTGAAAGAACTTCATTGGACTCTATGTAAACTGGAAACCACATATCCTGAGGCTGCATTTATTGTAGCTGGGGATTTTAACAACACTAATCTGAAAACAAGGCTCCCTAAATTTTATCAGCCTATCAAGTGGACTGGCCAATATCCAGCAACTTTGCACAGCTATTGAAGAGTGGGACAACATTTCACGGGCTGCAATCAACAGCCTGATCAACTCTATGCGAAGATGTGTCGCGCTGCATGAGGCAAATTGTGGTCACACCACTGATTCATGCCCTTACTTTTTAAGGTATCTGTGACCAACAGATTTATGTATTCCCATTCATTTGAAATCCATAGATTAGGGCCTAATGAATGTATTTCTATTGACTGATTTCCTTATATGTAACTCTAAAATCTTTGTTGCATGTTGTCACCGGGACACTGACCAACGCTTTGGTTCTTATTAGGGCTGGGAATTGCCAGGGACCTCACGATACAATATTATCTCGATACTTCGGTGCCGATACGATATGTATTGCGATTCTTAAGATTCTATATGCCCCTCAAACTCAACTCTGGACCTCGAAGCCAGTTCCACTGCTTTTTTCCCCCCATTATTTTCTTAAACGGGCACTATTTAGACCTGTGTGACCAGGTGAGTGTAATTAATTCAGGTATACCATAAAACCAGCCGGCTCTGGACCTCGTAGGGTAAGAGTTGAATGCCTCTGCTGTATGCATTGTGATTCAATACTGTGATGTTCCAAAAAAAACAATGCTCTCCATATTTCTGCTGCAGATGGACAAGACAGGGCCATAACAAAACATGTTTTGATCAGCCTTGGAAAGAAAAGTGCGGAAAAATAAATTGGCTCCCTATTTAAAAAGATGGGGAACAAGCTATGAAGGAAAAATACTGGCGTTTTGGTGCATGTACAGCTGTCTAGCGCCAAAATTATATTGCGATATTGTCAATACAATAAGATATTTCATCCAAAATAATATCCCTATATTTAACTATACACCCCCCTCCCATCACTAGCGAATACTGCGCTAACAGACTCCTGTTCAGACCATTGTGTCCTAGCTCTCCCTCGCTGTGGACCATGTGAGTCGCTTCAGCCAGTCTACTTTTAATGTGGTCAACTGGTGAATGTGTAGCCATCAGTGGAGTTAGCATTAGCCTCACTAGCTAGGCTAATCAGGCCCCAGATTAGTGGATCATATCTACACACAGCGAGATTAAAACCTGTAGGTATAGCAGCAATAGAATGAGAATCAGAGCATTAGTACGTCATATTACAGGAACAAGAAGCGTTAATCAGTCTGTGTAGTAGGCTAATGTCCGTTGTAAAGAACAAAATGAGTCTGCATTTACCCCCCTTTAATTGGTTGAGAGTAGCCTACATACAACTGCCTCAGGCAGTCTCAACACAGGCCTACTACTATACCACTATTCAGGCTGCTCTGCTGCCATAGTAAATCCTCTTGCGTGGCATGCCCAGTGCTCAGGCAGGGCAGTAGTGTAAAGAAGCTTAGCAGAAGGCCTTAGTCATGTGACCACCAACAGCCACTTCACTGTCAGATAAAACACAGGGAAGGAGAGGTAGAGTTGGGAAGAGGGAGAGAAAGTGAAGGAAAGATGGATTTTTTAAAATATATTTTTTATAATTTTTATTTAACCTTTTATTTAATTAGGCAAGTCAGTTAACAACAAATTCTTCTTTATAATGACGATAATACCAAAAGGCGAAAGACTTCCTGCGGGGACGGGGGCTGGGATTAAAAAGAAAGAAAAAAACATTTAAATATAGGACAAAACACAGATCACGACAAGAGAGACAACACAGGCAGGGTGAAAGGCATAGAGCTCGCTATCTTGTAGTGCTAAAAAACTGAAATGAGTTACCTTTGGTTTGTTCAGCCATTCCTATGGGGGAAATTAATAGGGAAAATAAGGTCTGAGGCTTATAGGAGATCTTTAAACGTTTTGTTCTATGAGATAATATCAGTGTGTTAACACGACCTGTATGAATATGAGGTCTTTATGTGCTTGTTTGGATTACATAAATGCTTCCCAATTCACAAAAAAGTGATGTTAGCTGTTGAAGATTTTCATAGAACAAAACGTGTAAGATCTGCTAAGCCTGTGTTTACTACATACCTTCATTTGGGTGTTTGATATCCCCATAGGCTTTGGCCAACGAGCCATGGCTGAGTTAGTGCCTGGTAAAACCCCTGCAGAGAGACAAAGCTGTCCTGTTTCATAACTGACTATGTCTGGCTCTGGTCTGGGGACAAGGTTAGGAGGTGAGACAGACCGACTGTGACTAGACTGTGGTTCTGCTGCCTGCTGGGCCTGGGCGTAGCAGTAGGACTGAAGGCCAATTCTGTCTGGGATGTAAACACACTATGCCTCCCCTGCTGATGGAGTGGTGTTATTACTGCTCTGCCCTGAATGGAAGTGGTTTGGATTTTGCGTTCAGTCTTCTGAGAGGTCTGACAGTGTCTATTTGACGTTTTCTTAATGTATGTTTTTGAATGAGCTTTTCTTGAATGAAAATGATTGAACTATCCGTCTGAATGACACACTTATAGCTTCTTGACTCAACATGGTGGTTTTAAGTTGATATGCTGCAGTCTTGTTTTTGTTTTGATCTCTCTACTAACCAGCCATTTCTCCTGCACCTCTCTGCAGGTCCTCTCCTCCCTCCCCCGCCGGCGGGCAGGCAGCAGGTTGCCATGGAAAACTCGTCGGTGGCCTCCGCATCCTCAGAGGCGGGCAGCACGCGCTCACAGGAGATTGAGGAGCTGGAGCGCTTCATCGACAGCTACGTGCTGGAGTACCAGGTGCAAGGCCTTCTGGGAGACAAAAACGAGACGTACCTGGACGGAGACAACAAACCCCAGTCCCACATTTCACAGGTTAGCTAAGGCTAATGCTAAACGGGACCAGAGTGGCAACATTGATGCTGATACAAGTAGTCTAGGCTTGTCACGATACCAACATTTTGACAAACGATACAATATCAGACAAAGTAGCACGATACCAAATAGTATCGCGATACCATGGTGGGAAAAAATCAGTGGCCGAGCATCCTGTTCGCTCCGTCCCCCGTTCTCCAAAAACCTGTCACTGAAATTCACACTTCTACTTAATACAACACATTACGGCAGGGTAGCCTAGTGGTTAGAGCGTTGGACTAGTAACCGGAAGGTTGCGAATTCAAACCCCCGAGCTGACAAGGTACACCCACTGTTCCCAGGCCGTCATTGAAAATAAGAATTTGTTCTTAACTGACTTGCCTGGTTAAATAAAGGTAAAATAAAAAAAATTTAAAAAATTAACTTCACACTGTTCAGTGTATAGTAGAATACTGCATAGAACGGCTGATTTGCTCATATTGGTTGGCGGAATGGTAGGAAGGAATATTCATCAGTGTAGGCTAGAGGTCGACCGACTTATTATTTTTCAATGCCGATACCGATTATTGGAGGATCAAAAAAATCCGGTACCGATTAATCGGCCGATTTATAAATAAAAAATAAATAAAATGTATTTGTAATAATGACAATTACAACAATACTGAATGAACACTTATTGTAACTTAATATAATACATCAATAAAATCAATTTAGCCTCAAGTAGATAATGAAACATGTTCAATTTGGTTTAAATAATGCAAAAACAGTGTTGGAGGAGAAAGTAAAAGTGCAGTATGTGCCATGTAAGAAAGCTAACGTTTAAGTTCCTTGCTCAGAACTTGAGAACAAATGAAAGCTGGTGGTTCCTTTTAACAGGAGTCTTCAATATTCTCAGGTAAGAAGTTTTAGGTTGTAGTTATTATAGGAATTATAGGACAATTTCTCTCTATACAATTTGTATTTCATATACCTTTGACTATTGGATGTTCTTATAGGCACTTTAGTATTGCCAGTGTAACAGTATAGCTTCCGTCCCTCTCCTCGCCCCTACCTGGGCTCGAACCAGGAACACATCGACAACAGCCACCCTCGAAGCAGCGTTACCCATCGCTCCACAAAAGCCGCGGCCCTTGCAGAGCAAGGGGAACAACTACTCCCAAGTCTCAGAGTGAGTGACATTTGAAACGCTATTAGCGAGCATCCCGCTAACTATATAGCCATTTCACATCGGTTACACCAGCCTAATCTCCGGAGTTGATAGGCTTGAAATCTTAAACAGCTCAATGCTTGAAGCACAGCAACGAGCTGCTGGCAAAACGCACGAAAGTGCTGTTTGAATGAATGCTTACGAGCCTGCTGGTGCCTACCACCGCTCAGTCAGACTGCTCTATCAAATCATAGACTTAATTATAACATAATAACACACAGAAATACGAGCCTTAGGTCATTAATATGGTAGAATCTGGAAACTATCATCTCGAAAACAAAACGTTTATTCTGTCAGTGTAATATACGGAACCTTTCCGTATTTTATCTATCGGGTGGCATTCATAAATCTAAATATTCCTGTTACATTGCACAACCTTCAATGTTATGTCATAATTACATACAATTCTGGCAAATTAGGCGGCCCAAACTGTTGCATATACACTGACTCTGCGTGCAATGAACGCAGGAGAAGTGACACAATTTCGCCTGGTTAATATTACCTGCTAACCTGGATTTCTTTTAGCAAAATATGCATGTTTAAAAAATATATAGTTCTCTGTATTGATTTTAAGAAAGGCATTGATGTTTATGGTTAGGTACAGTCGTGGAACGATTGTGCTTTTTTCGCAAATACGCTTTTGTTAGATCATCCCACGTTTGGCTAGGTTGGCTGTCTTTGTTAGGAAGAAATAGTCTTCACAGAGTTCGCAACGAGCAGGCAATATGAACTAAATATGCAGGTTTAAAAATATATACTTGTGTATTAATTTTAAGAAAGGCATTGATGTTTATGGTTAGGTACACATTGGAGCAAGACAGTCCTTTTTTGCGAAAACGCACCGCATCGATTATATGCAACGCAGTACACGCTAGATAAACTACTAATTTCATCAACCATGTGTAGTTAACTAGTGATTATGATTGATTGATTGTTTTTTATAAAATAAGTTTATTGCTAGCTAGCAACTTACCTTGCATTCGCGTAACAGGCAGTCTCCTTGTGGAGTGCAATGTAATCAGGTGGTTAGAGTGTTGGGCTAGTAAGGTTGCCAGATTGAATCCCCCGAGCTGACAGGGTAAAAATCTGTAATTCTGCCCCTGAACAAGGTAGTTAACCCACCGTTCCTAGGCCGTCATTGAAAATAAGAATGTGTTCTTAACTGACTTGCTTAGTTAAATAAAGGATAAATAAAGGGGTAAAAAAGAAAATTGGCCAAATCGGTGTCCAAAAATACCAATTCCCGATTGTTATGAAAACTTGAAATCGGCCCTAATTAATCGGCCATTCCGATTAATCGGTCGGCCTCTAGTGTAGGCTGCTGAAGGGAGGATGGCTCATAATGGAGCGAAGGGAATCAAACACATAGAAACCATGTGTTTGATACCATTACGCTACAGCCATTACCACAAGCCCGTCCTCCCTAATTAAGGTGCCACGACCTCCTGTGATATACATGTCATGATATACATGACACACATACTCTCTCTGTCTCCCTCACTCTCATAAACACACACTCCACTCTCTCGCTCTCCCACAAACACACCGACTGCTCCCAACTTGTAAAACGTTAGGCACCAAACAATTTAAGAAGCACCAGAAATACATAGATTTTTGATTTAGTTTAGGCTTGCATTAGACCTATATGAAACCTACCATTTTGAAGCACATCTTATGAGTATCAAACCCTTTTCCTTTTTGCCTGTGCCTAAACCTACTGTCAAGTTACCAGGTTGTTAGCTAGCTAGGTTACATGACTGCACATCGTTGTTTGTTAATAAACCAATAATTAGCGATGCAGGATTAGTTTAAAATAATTGATTCAATTGTTTTTTATTCCCCTTAATCAATCTACACACAATACACCATAATGACAAAGAAAAACATGTTTTTTGAAATTTTGCACATTTATAAAAAATAAAAAACTGAAATATCACATTTACTCAGTATTCAGACCCTTTACTCAGTAGTTAGTTGAAGCACCTTTGGCAGTGATTACAGCCCTGAGTCTTCTTGGGTGTGACGCTACAAGCTTGGCACACCTGTATTTGGGGAGTTTCTCCCATTCCTCTCTGCAGATCCTCTCAAGCTCTGTCAGGTTGGATGGGGAGCATTGCTGCACAGGTATTTTCAGGTCTCTCCAGAGATGTTAGATCGTGTTCAAGTCTGGGCTCGGGCTGTGCTGCTCAAGGACATTCAGAGACTTGTCCCGAAGCCACTCCTGAGTTGTCTTGGTTGTGTGCTAAGGCTCATTGTCCTGTTGGAAGGTTAACCTTCGCCCCAGTCTAAGTGCTCTGGAACAGGTTTTCATCAAGGATCTCTGTACTTTGCTCCGTTCATCTTTGCCTTGAACGGAGAAAAATAAACATCCCCACAGCATGATGCTGCCACCACCATGCTTCACCGTAGTGATGATGCCAGATTTCCTCCAGACGTGACACTTGGCATTCAGACCTGAGAGTTCACTCTTGGTTTCATCAGACCAGAGAATCTTGTTTCTCATAGTCTGAGGGTCTTTAGGTGCCTTTTGGCAAACTCCAAGTGGGCTGTCATGTGCCTTTTAATGAGGAGTGTCTTCCGTCTGGCCACTCTACCCTAAAGGCCTGATTTGGTGGAGTGCAGCAGAGATGGGAGAACCTTCCAGAAGGACAACCATGTCCACAGAGGACCTCTAGAGCTCTGTCAGAGTGACCATCGGGTTCTTTTTTCTTTTGTGTGTGTGTGTGTGTGAATTTTTCCCCCTTTTTTTCCCCTAATTTCGTGGTATCCAATTGTTAGTAGCTACTATCTTGTCTCATCGCTACAACTCCCGTACGGGCTCGGGAGAGACGAAGGTCGAAAGTCATGCGTCCTCCGATACACAACCCAACCAAGCCGCACTGCTTCTTAACACAGCTCGCATCCAACCTGGAAGCCAACCGCACCAATGTGTCGGAGGAAACACCATGCACCTGGCGACCTTGGTTAGCGTGCACTGAGCCCGGCCCGCCACAGGAGTCGCTGGTGCGCGATGAAACAAGGATATCCCTACCGGCCAAACCCTCCCTAACCCGGATGACGCTAGACCAATTGTGCGTCGCCCCACGGACCTCCCGGTCGCGGCCGGTTGCGGCAGAGCCTGGGCGCGAACCCAGAGTCTTTGGTGGCACAGCGCCCTTAACCACTGCGCCAACCGGGAGGCCGACCATCGGGTTCTTGGTCACCTCCCTGACCATGTTCCTTCTCCCCCGATGGTTGAGTTTGGCCAGATCTAGGAAGAGTCTTGGTGGTTCCAAACTACTTCAATTTTAAGAATGATGAAGGCCACTGTGTTGTTGGGGACCTTCAATTCAATTCTTTTTTTTTTACCCTTCCCCAGATCTGTGCCTCGACACAATCATGTCTCTGAGCTCTTCGGACAATTCCTTTGACCGCATTGCTTGGTTTTTGCTCTGACATGCACTTTCAACTGTGGGACTTTATATAGACGTGTGTCTTTCCAAATCATGTCCAATCAATTGAATTTACCACAGTTTGACTCCAATCAAGTTGTAGAAACATCTCAAGGATGATCAATGGAAACAGGATGCACCTGAGCTCAATTTCGAGTCTCGTAGCAAAGGGTCTGAACACCTATGTAAATAAGATATTTCTGTTTTTTATTTTTAATATGTTTGCAAAATTTTCTAAACCTGTTTTTGCTTTGTCATTATGGGGTATTGTGTGTAGATTGATTTTTGTAATTAAGTTGGAATAAGGCTGTAACGTGACTGTGGAAAAAGTCAAGGGGTGTGAATACTTTCCGAAGGCACTGTAACTCTAAAACCAATACTTGGTGGCTCTTGTACGTGCACAGAAAACAGGCTAGTTTACCTCATGGGATGCATTGCCAGCTGAGCAGCATTCACAAAATAGCCAAGCAAAAATTAGGGGACAACATTGACCAGCTGGCAGAGGGTGGAGAAGGAGAGATTTGTAAACGTCTTTCTTTCCATCATCATCACAAAATAGTGTTGAGTAATTGTCATTCCAATTTTTCCCCTCTCTCTCCCTCCCTCTGACCTAGTGGACAGAGGACTGCAATGACAAGAAAGACGGGAGTTGGTCACCCTCGTGGGGGAGGGGCTCCACCAAACCAGTGAGTGTTTGGACTGTGTATGATGTGTCTGAATTCTGGAGGAAATGCTGGCTGGCTGAAGGTCTACACACAACACACAGCTGTGCTGAACCTGCATGTACGATCATTGATGAGGGGGAAACAAGATCTCAATGATAGCCAAGGTTACTAACATATGGCTCCAGTCAGACATGCATACATACTGCACATTACTGCTGTTTCATTGGGTGTCTACTTCTTTGGTCATATAGCAAATGCCCTTAGGACACAACCGTCATAAATAAGCAAGCTCCATGCTAAAAGAGACCAGATGCATTTTGAATTCAACTTATTTAATCTCTGGTGATGGCAGCTTTGCCTACAATGTATCTCAGTTCGAGGCTCTGCTGAAGTGTAGGATGGATGAAGACAAGTGCTCGTCACAAAATGTAGGCGTAAGTGAGTTTCCACCAGGTAGCTGGGCTGATAACTGATAGCTGATAACATATCCAGACTGGCTGATCATAAATTGAGACCTCTCTCACTAATCCTCCTCCTATTTGCATGGGCTTTATGGCGCTAGTGTGTTTGCATAGCGAACTACCCTGGAATATCACGGTACCAGTAGGTGTTGTTCTGTCAGTGGTGGAATATAGGGGGTTGTAGCCCGGTTGTATAGCTGAGAACAGGGGCGTGTTCAGTTATGTTTCTGAATGCTGACGTCATAGCCAGGGTTCTTCTGGTCCGGTGGATGGGGTTTCCCCCATGTGCCGCCTCCGGCTTTGTGTTTGTCTGTGCCTGTTGGCAACGACGACGTGGCAGAGTGTATTTGCCCGTGTCTGCTAGCACAGGGTGCAGGGAGACACACACGTCTCTGGCTCGCTCTGTCTCCTCCTGTTTAAACCAATGATGTGTGGTAGAGGTCGACTGACAGATTTTTTTTTCAACGCCGATGCCGATTATTGGAGGACCAAAAAAGGCCTATGCCGATTAATCAGACTATTTTTGTTATTTTTTATATATTTGTGATAACGACAATTACAACAATACTGAATGATCAATGAACACTTTTATTTTAACTTAATATAATACATAAATAAAATCAATTTAGTCTCAAATAAATAATGAAACTTGTTCAATGTGGTTTAAGTAATGCAAAAACAGTGTTGGAGAAGAAAGTAAAAGTGCAATATGTGTCATATTAAAAAGCTAACGTTTAAGTTCCTTGCTCAGAACATGAGAACATATGAAAGCTAGTGGGACCTTTTTAACATGAGTCTTCAATATTCCCAGGTAAGAAGTTTTAGGTTGTAGTTTTTATAGGACTGTTTCTCTCTATACCATTTGTATTTCATATACCTTTGACAATTGGATGTTCTAATGGGTACTTTAGTATTGCCAGCCAAATCTCGGGAGTTGACAGACTGCTCTATCAATCATAGACTTAATTATAATATAATAACACAGAAATACGAGCCTTAGGTCATTAATAATAACGGGTGGCATCCGTAAGTCTAAATATTGCTGTTACATTGCACAACCTTCAATGTTATGTCATAATTATGTAATATTCTGGCAAATTAGTTCGCAACGAACCTGGCGGTCCAAACTGTTGCATATACCCTGACTCAATGTGCAATGAACGAAGAGAAGTGACACAATTTCCGTAGTTAATATTGCCTGCTAACATTAATTTCTTTTAACTTAATATGCAGGTTTAAAAATATATACTTCTGTGTATTGATTTTAAGAAAGGCATTGGTGTTTATGTTTAGGTATAGTCGTCCAACGATTGTGCTTTTTTTGTAAATGCTCACACGTATCAGACACCTCAAGCTCCCGACTACTATCCAATCCACATTGACTAGTTTGTCACATTTGGCTTAAAAAGCCAAAGGTAAGAATATCTACCAATTCATTTCCAGCAATATTGCCTGTATGTTTGTCTATCATTTACTTCATGTAGTCAGTTAGCGATGATGAGGATAACTGTCTTCTGGGTAGACAAACTTTCCCCCAAAACTTCTCAATTTAATGTTAACTGCAAAGTAAATATGGGAAAAAACACGTTTGTTTAGAAAAAAAAAGTCCCTTATACATTGTGATGGGATGATCATCTTTCCACTGAATGGTACTTTAAAGGATGTATATGAAACAAGGGTTCATGGAGAAGGAAACACTTCACCAACCACCATAGTATTATTTGTCATTCTATATAGAGTGCATTTGGAATGTATTCAGACCCCTTGACCTTTTCCACATTTTGTTACGTTAGTCTTATTCTAAAATTGATTAAACTGTTTTTTTCCCCTCATCAATCTACACACAATACTCCTTAATGACAAAGCAAAAACAGATTATTAGAAAATGTTGCAGAAAAATATCACTATCACATTTACATGAGTATTCACATCTTTTACTCAGTACTTTGTTGAAGCACTGTAGCAGCGATTACAGCCTCGAGTCTTGGGTATGACGCTACAAGCTTGGCACACCTGTATCTGGGGAGTTTCTCCCATTCCGCTCTGTCGGGTTGGATGGGGAGCATCGCTGCACAGCTATTTTCAGGTCTCTCCAGAGATGTTAGATCGTGTTCAAGCCCGGGCTCTGGCTGGGCCACTCAACGACATTCAGAGACTCCTGCGTTGTCTTGGCTCTGCTTTGGGTTGTTGTCCTACTGCAAGGTGAACCTTCGCCCCAGTTTGAGGTCCTGAGCGCTCTGGAGCAGGTTTTCATCAAGGATCTCTCTGTACTTTGCTCTGTTGATCTTTCCCTCAATCCTGACTAGTCTCCCAGTCCCTGCCGCTGAAAAAAACATTCCCACAGCATGATGCTGCCACCACCATTCTTCACCGTAGGGATGGTGCCAGGATTCCTCCAGATGTGGCATTTGGCATTCAGGCCAAAGAGTTAAATCTTGGTTTCATCAGACCAGAGAATCTTGTCTTTCATGGTCTGGGAATCTTTAGGTGCCTATAGGCCAAGTGAGCTGTCGTGCCTTTTTCTGAAGAATGGCTTCCTTCTGGCCACTCTAACATATAGGCCTGATTGGTGGTGCTGCAGTGATGGTTGTCCTTCTGGAAGGTTCTCCTATCTCCACAGAAGAGCTCTGTCAAAGTAACAAAATGTGGAAAAAGTCAAGGGGTCTGAATACTTTCCCGAATGCACTGTATACTGAACAAAAATATAAACATAACATGCAACAATTTCAAAGATTTTCCTGAGTGACTGTTCGTAGAAGGAAATCATTCAATCCAAATAAATGCATTAGGCCCTAATCTGTGGATTTCACATGACTGGCCAGCCCAGCCAATCAGAATTAGTTTTCCCCACAACAAGGCTTTATTACAGGCAGATATACTCCTCAGCACTCTACAGCCCCCTGCAGGTGAAGAAGTCGGATGTGGAGGTCCTGAGCTGGCGTGATGACACGTGGTCTGCCTTTGTGAGGCATGTTGGACGTACTGCCAAATTCTCTAAAACGACGTTGGAGAAATGAACATTAAATTCTCTGGTAGTCAGCATGCCAATTGCACACTCCCTCAACTTGACATTTGTGGCATTGTGTTGAGTGACAAAACTGCACATTTTTAGTGGCCTTATTGTCCCCAGCACAAGGTGCACCTGTGTAATGCGCATGCTGTTTAAACACCTTAATTTGCCACACCTGTCAGGTGGATGGGATTAACTTAGCAAAGGAGAAATGCTCACTTACAAAGATGTAAACAAATAAGTTTTTTTGCATTTTTTTATTTTTGTTGGGTATATTAACATTTCATCCCTAAAAAAATGAACAACATGAAATTTAAACCAACAGTTTGCAAAGTACTTTTGAACGTTCTGAAATAATGGACTTTGACATCACTCAAGGAACCAGTCAATCAACTGCAGCATATTACTATAGCAGTGGCCATGGATGTAACCTGGAAAAGGATGAATATTTTTGTTGAAATCCATAGGCCATTGCCTAATACCAGAATTAAGATGGACCTGCCTATTCATTTTTTTTGTAACAGTTATGTAAAAGTTGGTTTGCCCTGTTAAAATGTTTCCTTATACACCCTTTAACATGTCAATGACTGTTAGCATTCAAGTTAAGTATTAGTTCAATGAAGCACCGTGACAATGGACACCAAGATGCCCCATTATGATCAATATTAGCTGTAGTAGTAGACGTGTTCTGTAAAGTGATATATAGATAATACACTGTTGTAATGTGTTGTCTTTCAGAACGGGAACAGAGAAGGGTCCTTTGACATCCTGGGTACTGACATCTGGGCTGCTAACACCATGGACTCTCATGGGTATGTCATGTATGTAACTATTTACTCATTCATTACTCACCACCACCCCACAGCTCCCCTTCACCACACACACCATAGTAACACCATGGACTCATGGGTATGTCATGTATTGACCAACACGTTTCCTACCCATCAATGGATAGGAAAAATATGCAGTATTACAAGCTTCCACAGATGTATAGCTTGTAGTCTGTTTACATTCACAGGCTTCATTGTCTTTATGGGCGGTTGGATGTGGGTAGTCCAGGTTAGCCTTGACTACACATCCATATCGCTCCTGCCAAACACCACGCTCACTGAGTGTGGATTTGGGTTCCTCCCCGACGTCTTGTAGAATGCAAACACGTTCTGATTGGTCCCAGAAACTGATGGGTTGGGCAAGAGCAGGCCAACACTAATCAAGTCAATGGCTTTGATACTCTGATTGGTTGGAGACTATCCAATCGCTGAATAATTTGTTTTATAACCCCCCCATTTTGACATCGGCACAAATGACTTCTAGGATGGCAGTTTCAGAATGAATGTATAGACTGATTGATAGAGCAGCGGAATTAACTTCAGGATGAGTCGTCAGGCAAGTGGGCTGGTGTCTTCAGCTTTTGAAACTGTACGGTCTCTTGTCCTCATATAGTGGTGGCTACCCTCTCCAGACCAGTCAAGCTGATGCTAGGAAAACATTACCTGCTTTGGTGTTGTCAGACTAGAGATAGAAGAGAGAAAAAAAGCCACAGGGGTCAGACTGTTCTAACAAAATAACTACATTAGCAACGGCTTAGCCTCAGGCTAAATGAAATACATTTACAGCCACACCTTCTTTCAGCATCAGCAAGCTGTTTTTTAATTGCTGATGATATCTGCCCCCTAGCAGCTTAAACAAGGGAAAATGTGGTTTGTTCTGATTTAACAATTCATATCAGCATTTGTATTATTATTTTATTTTTTTGCTACAAGCTTAATTAGCTGAGTTTCTCTATTTATTGAAGACATAATGACAATTTCACCTTTCTGAGTATGCACCCCAAAATGGAACCCTATTATCTATACAGTGCACTGCTTTTGACCAGAGCACCATTGGCCCTGGTCAAAAGTTTGGCTCCATGTAAGGCAATATGGTACCATTTGGGATGCAGCCTGAGATTCAGCTCTTGGCCTGTTTGTGATGCCATCTAGAGGGGTAGACTCACTCTGTAATCACAAATGCATGCTACGAAGATGAACACGTATACAAAACAAACTCTTCTGGGATGAGATGGCCAACTGTTTTTGGGAGGTTTTTAAAAAGAAGCTGAACCAGCACTGAAAAACAAAGGCTTGAATCTCTTGCGTGACCCGGTAGCTAGGTAGGTGTGTTGAATAAAAGGAGAGCGGTGTTATGTGATGATGACATAGTGGGGGTGGGTGTTGGGTGTCGCCAGTGTAGCTGGAGGCTGCCATGGCGACAGCTGCATGGTAATGCCATGTTAACTTTTCCTCAAAGAGGTTGTTAAATCACGTTGGTATAGAAGGAAGGAAGCCACGTACACAATATGGAAGCCCGCCCTGTTACTACGACAACCTGTAATTGGATTAGTCAGAACCCCTTTTCCAGGACCAGGGGCTGTATTTGCTTACAAACAAGTGTTTATATTCTGTATCAGATTCATGATAGATTAATGTAATGGCTGGATTAAAACTGCCACTTTTTTTTTTTTTGACACTTCAATTTTGTGATTTACGTTTTAATCGGCACACTGAAACATATGGTAACATCGTCTGACTGAGATTTTTAAAGGAGCTATTAGCCGGGCATCATCAGGGGGTCATTTAAAGTAGTTAGGATGACCGGGCATCTTCAGGGGGTGTTCCTAAAGTAGCTAGGCTGCCTATATGCATCATAAGCGGGCAGCTAGGCTTCAGTGGTGTTTTGGGTGATTAAAATGATGATCACATGTCTAAGCCCCCTTGTTTTGGGGGCTTAGAGAAGTGGGCAGATGGTAGAGTAGATGGAGTTAGTGATGTTCTGGAGACAGGAAATGGAGACTTCCCAGTTTATGCTCTGAGTGGATGCTCTAAGAACAGTGGGTGTCTTTCCTGCTATTAACAGACCTCGTCCTGTCCTGTATTGTAGTTGGGCATCCAGCCTGAGTGTATTAACTGTCATGTCATCTTCCTCACCTAAGTTGTGTTGTTTTTGTAGGGGGGCAACATGGGACCTCCAGCCTGAGAAGCTGGACTTCAGCCAGTTCCACAGGAAACCCTTCCGGGGAACACCAAAGCACCTTCCACAAATCGACAGAGAGGGGTCAGTGCATCTTCAGCCTCAATTAAAAAAATTAAATAAAAGGCTCCTGTCCAAAGGCTCCTTGACTTGAACATAGAGGAACATGGTCACTCATGGTCACTCCTAATTCACTCGCTACTTTCTCGCCATTTTCCCTTGGCCCTAACCCTTCAATGTTTCCTCTTTGCAGATCTGAAAGCCCATACATCCCTCCCATTGATCCTCTTCCATGGGATAAACATGACAATGATGATGCTGGTCCATTCCATTACTACTTAGAACTGTAGGTGTCTGTAGCCTCTGCTAGACTCTTCCTTCCCCAGTTCTCTCAGCCTCAGTACTGGGTTATCATATAGGCTCAATCTCAATGAGTCTTTCCACGATTCCTCACAACCTATCCTCACATCCTTCTCAACCATATTGGAGAAGATCCAAGGTCCCGCCCCTCAAACCTTCTTCTCCAATGAGTTTTGAGATGGAGGTGAGAAAAGAGGATGTGAGGAATGGGGGAAAGATGAACTGAGAATGAGCCACAGCCCACTGTATAAGGAAGTCCCTATCAGAGCCCAATCTACCACACCTGTTCATCCTGTCTCCATCCGTGTGTCTGTTTCTGTCTTTCAGGATGATGAAAGGCAAGTTTGAATATGATGATGGGATCAACTTGAACGACATGGAGCAGTTCCTGCCAGGCCTTACCGTAAGTTACCGATCTTCTATCTCTATCCTCTTCTGTAGATAGAAGACTCAATCTTTATCTCTATCTCTTAGAGGTTAGAGCATTGGGCCGGTAACCGAAAGGTTGATGGATCGAATCCCCGAGCTGAAAAAGTAAAAATCTGTCGTTCCGCCCCTGAACTGTTCCCCAGTAGGCCGTCATTGTAATAAGCATTTGTTCTTAACTGGCTTGCCAAGTTAAATAAAGGTTAACATTTTTATAAATAAATAAAAATCCTCTTTCTGCTTTCTATCAAGACCATAAACCTACTTGTTGGTAGGGAGCTCCACCTGATGGTTAGAAGATTGAACAACCGTACTTTAGTGAAAGAAAGGTTTTGAGTATTCTTGTGTGAGTGGAGTGACTACTAGTGGTGAAATATTGTCCCTTTACTGCCACCCTGTGGTAGTTTCAAGGTAAGTTCCATCCATCCTCATCATAATGCACTGTAGTGCTGATGAGACTTAACCTTTCCTGGATCTCTGTATCTATCTTACTAACGCTTGAAAACCCTAAATAGAACACATCCCTAAAGACCAAGATGGGGGTGTAATTTTCTTTAGCTCTGTAGCCAATATAACTGTAAAACAATGCAATTCAGTAAACCTGAATCATCCCAAGGGGCAGTTATTGCTGGCAGGAATAGGATACAGATACAACTAGGTTGGGTCTTGCATGTCTACAGTACTGCGTCACTGTGTGCCAGTCGGGTTTGTCTGCTCTGCAGTGGTCTGCTGACGGGCAGGATGTTGGCACAGGGGCACTGGAGGGTCATGAGGACAGGGCAGGACACCCCCCCCCCCCCACCGCTGCCCACGTCACAGCCCTGCCAGCCAGCCAGCCATGACGCCAGGCCAAGCAAGTCTCCAGGCTATTGTTATCGTTTCATTGTGACCACCGTCTCCTTTGCCCGACTGCATTCTAAAATACACAGATTCCCCACAACAACATAAGGGAAGGAACTGTGACTGCAAGGATGCAGATGACCCTGAAAGTAAAACTCAAATCATAGCCAAAAAAGTAGAAAATAGACCGAAGACAGTACCTCCTCAAGATGACTGAATATGAGTGTTTATGATCATGCTTCCTCTACTCTGCAGTGCCTGATACTATTTATCATGAGACCTGGCAATGCCAGTCCTGTTTCCCTCACAGTGTTTGTCAATAGTGACATTCAGTGGGTTTGATGCCAATTGCCCTCTGTTGGTCTTAGTAACTCAGCCACATAGAGCTCTCTATTGTCCCCTGCTAGGATCCTGTGACCAGGACCAGCCAGTCAGTCCCTGGGTTTACCTCACTGATAACCTAACTAAATATAGCAGCAGACCACGCCAGGCCTCTAATCCTCTGTGATTGACCGGAGCTATGTGTGTACAATGCCGTGAAAAGATATTTCCACCTTTCTGTTATTCTCTGCATATTTTTTGTTCAATCAAAACCTAATATTAGATCAAGGGAACCCGAGTGAACAAATAACATTTAGATAATTATTTTTATTTTATTAACAAAGTTATTCAACATCAAATGCCCCTGTGTAAACAAGTAATTGCTCCATTACACTCAATAACTGGTTGTGCCACCTTTCGCTGTAATGCCTGCAACCGAACACTTCCTGTATGGAAGAATTTTGGCCCACTCTTCCATGCAGAACCACTTTAACTATGTGACATTTGTGGGTTTTCGAGCATGAACTGCTCGTTTCAGGTCCTGTCACATCTCAATCGGGTTAAGGTCTGGACATTGAGTAGGCCATTCCAAAACTTTAAATGTGCTTCTTTTCAGTCATTCTGATGTACTTTCATATGTGTTTTGAATCATTGTCTTGGTGCATGACCCAGCTGCGCTTCAGCTTACGGACGGATGGCCTGACATTCTCCTTTTAGAATGATCTCATGCAGAGCAGAATTCATGGTTTCTTTGATGATGGCAAGTCGTCCAGGCAGCAACGCTTCCCCATACCTCACAATACCACCACCATGCTTGACTGTTGGTATGACGTTCTAAATGTGGAATGTAGTGTTTGGTTTTCGGCAGGAATAATGGGACCCATGTCGTCAAAAAAGTTCCTTTTGACTTGCCTGTCCATAGAACATTCTTCCAGGAGTCTTGACGATCATCCAGGTGCTAGTTTTGGCAAACTAGAGTTGACTTTTTGGACAATATGGATGCTGTCATTTCTGGCGAAAACCAAACACTGCATTCCACAGTAAGAACCTCATACCAACGGTCAAGCATGGTGGTGGTAGCTGAAGCGCAGCTGGGTCATGCAGTAAGACAATGATCCAAAACACACAAGTCTAAATCAGAATGACTGAAAAGCAACAAATCTAATGTTTTGGAATGAGACTGACGTGCTGCTGGCGTGGGAAGGAAGCTTACTGTATGTTTGTTCCACTTTGTCTCCCTGATGGTGAAAGGTAGTCGGTGTCATGTTTGTGTGTGTGGTTAGATATTGTGTACGTCCTGCCAATCAGAATCATGAATAGGAGTAGGGCTAGTCATATGTGCAGCTTTGGCAGTGTTCAGTAGGGATAAACTGTTAAATGTTTTGGAACAGTGAGGTACTACCTGACATCATCCAATAGCAACACAGATTTTGGTCTGTTGCGAAACGTTTTTGCTTCCGAGTGCCCTACTGAACACAACCCTGATGTAGGCATAATGTCTGAAACTGGCCCTGAGTGCAATGCAATGGGGAACAGGGACACTCTGTGCAGACAGAACTCTGTGTGTCAATGTAACACTGACTAGACCAGTTAGTCAACAGTGACCTACCACTTCCACAGTCTTCACCCTTTAGACTCTAGGGGGGTAGTCTGGGCCAAGAGAATACGTAACCCACAACCCCCCTCTCTTCCACCACTTCCTCAGTCACTTCCGAGAGAGAGGGGTGAGAGGGAGAACATCTCTGCAAGACATGTCCCTCGGGAGCCCTGCTAGCTTCCCTGGAATGCAGCTGATTGCTCCACACACACACACCCCTCCCGACCCTAGCGCCTGTGTTACGATGACAGTGTAGACAGGTTAGATTCTTGCTGGATGAATCCCTGGGGCTGGAGTGAGACGTGCTTCATTAAAGATGAGTCAAGCCCTTTCCCGCTCCTCATTCCCGCTCCTGACATAGTTTACACTGGGAGTGGGTGTGTGTCATGTGGTCCCACCCACCCTTACCCTAGCAGAGATGGTTTACATCAGGTCAGCTTTAAGAGCAGGACATGGCAGGGACCCCTCTCATGTTCCCATAGTTTATAGTGACAGATGGACAGCTCAGTCATTGGGCAGATGATGTCAACAGAAGACGTGCTGTTGTGACCTACACAACTATGTGTGCTTTTGGCGGCTGATGTCAACAGGATATGTGTTATTGTGACAGGCCTATACATCTGGGTGCTCTGGGGCATCCTGAGCATGCATGTCAACAACACAACCCATCCACACAACTGAATTTGGTGTGATGTGTTGTCATGCATGGGTCTGTCTATGAAATGAAACCATGTCTGTGACTCGTGTGTGTGTGTGTGTGTGTGTGTGTGTGTGTGTGTGTGTGTGTGTGTGTGTGTGTGTGTGTGTGTGTGTGGTACTGGGTAGGACAGAAGATTGTGTCTGTAAATATGTACATTTTTAGTACCCTAACAACATCTAGTTGCCCTGTTCAGGATTCGTTCGGTCATAAATCCTGGAAAAAAATCATGGCAATTTGGAAATTGTGTATTCCAGGCCTCAAAAAAATAATACAATCAGAAAAGTCATGGAAATGCGTTTAAAAATGGGTTCATGTAATTAATTTGAGGCAAACGTTATAAATATTGTGGCAATCATATAAAAAAATCGACATATCAGCCATGATCAGAATGATCCTTCAGAGCATGTCTCCGTGTGTACTGTATGTGCATCACCTGCATATAGTATGTGTGCCAATGCGAATGCTCAGTTGGTGACGGAGAGCAAGGGAGACATTGCAGCAACAGGTAGCCTATAAAATAATGATAGACAACCGACTCTTAATTAGATAGCTTGTATCCTGGCTAGATATTTCGCTCTCCGGCTATTTAGCTATTATTAGCATGTGTTAATGTCATTGGTATGTCCTAAAAACTTTCCGCTGACACTCGATAAAATAACCTTAAATGGCCGACGTGCAGAAGGTGAACGGGACAGGTACTACATATTTCGGGTGTAAACAATGTCTCAAGAACTGAATATTAGGAGATGAGAAATACAACACACCACATTCTAAAAATGTGATCAGCTGACTCGAGTGTGTTTGAGCAAGGACGCGTGCTTTGCGTGGAAGCGTGTTTGTGCTCATGTCCTGTGTGCGCTCATGTCCGTCGCTCCATTTGTTCTCATTCATTAACTCTCAATGGTCTTATCAACCCAAGCCTGATGGAAATTGGCTGACCCCTGAAGAAGACTAAACTAATGTTGGTCAACATCAGGGTGATTTTTATTTTTTTCATTTTTATTTTTTTACCTTTTATTTAACTAGGCAGGTCATTTTAAGAACAAATTCTGATTTACAATGGCGGCCAAACCTGGACGGCGCTGGCCCAATTGTGCGCCGCCCTATGGAACTCCCAATCACGGCCGGATGTGATGCAGCCTGGATTCGAACCAGGGACTACAGTGACGCCTCTTGCACTGAGATGCAGTGTGAGTTTATAGTAGATTAACTGTAGGTTTCCTCCCCTGTCTTCTGCCTCTGTCTCAGTGGAGCTGGTTGTTTTCCCAGGAGGGAGGAAGGCTGATTGCCTTGTCCCAGATCACTTTTTTCCTGTTTTGCCACTTCCTATGGTCATTGTCATGTCAATGACCATAGGAGTTGACAAGACCACACAAACTAATCTGGCACCAGGCTGAGGCTTACCCTCCTGCACATTCTCTTTCTGGTGGTGCTTTGGTACTGAGCCAGTCAGTAGGGGCCTGGCGGGCTGACCGGGGGTGGCCGAGCCGGGCCCACAGAGTTACTGAGGACACATCCGCTCCGTCCCCTTCCTGCTGAACAAAGCGACCAGAGGGCCAGACCAAAGACGTCTCCTCAGACTGGCTGGCCCCCCCGGTCTACGTGCACCGGAGCAGGAGTCTTCGGTGCAGCCAGCCAGCTAGCATTCATGACTCTAACTGGGGTCGGTATGTAACACAGGCCTGCCTGGGTCTGCTCCCTCCTCCATTTTTGTCCTCCTTCACGTCCACAGTAGAACAATGTGGAGGTCAGTGCGGCGAGCAGCCCCGTCCTACTCCCTTTTCCTGCCATTGTCTGTCAGAGAGGGAGAGCAGAGAGCCTCCGTTCTGCTCCCAGTGACCGACCACAGAAGAACTGCTTTTAGGGATCAGGGAACTGGCTCTGGAGGAGATGTGTATACAGACACACACACAATGTATTTGGCACTCAAACTCAATCACTGTTGTTTTCCCCGCTGCCATGTTTGTGTGTGAATGGATTCATTTATTAGTTCTTTATTTGGGTCTTTATACTCCAAACCTCAATATTATATACATCAATATTATTTGACATTTAACAATGCATACAAGTTCATGAATGAATGTAAGACATCTGGGACTTTGAGTATCAACACTTTCTACTCCATAATCATCACCTCTGGTGGTCTGATCCTGAGCATCTTATTGGTTGGCCAGACCCAGGACAATTGCATCATAATAGTCAGTCAGTCAGTGGCTGTTGTGGAGGTACCTCCCCTGTGGGAGTGGGAGCTAGGCCTGGGTTGTGTCCCAAAGGGCACCCTATTCCCTTTATACTGCACTACATTTGACCCGAGCCCTATGGAGCCTGGTCAGAAGTAGTGCACTAAAGGGAATAGTTTGCCATTTGGGACGCACACTGGATATCCTGCACGCCATGGCTCCCCGATCCCCATTTTGGGTCATCCTCCTTCCCCTGTATTTATGAGACTGGAAACCAGACAAACCACACTGGCCTGATTTGAGATGAGAGAGATGGGAGGAATGGAGGGAGACTAGAGGAGCTGCGTGGATGGGATGGGACACAGAGGGGAAAGAGAGGAGGAGAGAAGGACTTGACGGCTGGATGGTAGAGGTAAACATAGTGTCTGTGTGGGCCACACCCGATAGAGGCCCCTCTGTGCCCCTGCCAAACCAGACGACCAGACTATACGGTGTGTCTCTGATTATATACCAGTCAGATATGGGCCCATTAGGCAGTGTCTTGTTCTCTCTCTCTGCCTCCCAGGCTGATCAATAAGATATCCAACAACACAATACAATTTAATCAATCATTAAACATCATCCAATAATATAATTCAAGTGTATTAGTTATAACCATTAGTTAAAACTGATTCATATGGGGCCTCCCAGGTGGTGCAGTGGTCTAAGGCACTGCATCGAAGTTGCTAGCTGTGCCACTAGAGATCCTGGTTCGAGTCCAAGCTCTGTCGCAGCCGGCAGCTTCTTTTGTTAGCACGTTTTGTAAACAAATCCAAACACGCGTTCAGGTCCAGCTGAACGTCGGACGAAAAGTTAAAAAATGTATATTACAGCCCGTAGAAACTTGCCAAACTAAGTATAGAATCAATCTTTTGGATGTTTATATCATAAATGTTCAGTAATGTTCCAACTGGAGAATTCCTATGTCTGTAGAAAAGCAATGGAACGAGAGCGAAGTCTCTCGTGACCTCGCCTCAGAGCCTGTGGCACTCTGTCAGACACCTGGCTCAATCAGCTCTCATTCGCCCCCGCTTCATAGTATAAGCCTGAAACAACGTTCTAAAGACTGATGGCATCTAGTGGAAGCCTTAGGAAGTGCAATATGACCCCATTTACACTGTATATTGGAATGGCAAAGAGTTGAAAAACTACAAACCTCAGATTTCCCACTTCTTGGTTGGATTTTTCTCAGGTTTTCACCTACCATATGAGTTCTGTTATACTCACAGACATCATTCAAACAGTTTTAGAAAATTCAGAGTGTTTTCTATCCAATACTATTAATAATATGCACATATTAGCATCTGGGACAGAGTAGCAGGCAGTTTACTCTGGGAACCTTATTCATCCAAGCTACTCAATACTGCCCCCCTGTCACCAAGAAGTTAATCAGCTTTTTGATATGCCACACCTGTCAGGTGAATGGATTATCTTGGCAAAGGAGAAATTCTCACTTACAGAGATGGAGACATGTGTGCACAACATTTGAGAGAAATAAGGGTTTTGCGCGTATGGAACAGTTCTGTGATCTTTTATTTCAGCTCATGAAACATGGGACCAACACTTTGCATGTTGCGGGGACTGGGGTATGGTGGGGGTTATCTTACAGCCTCTCATTGTGACGACAGCCTGATCCCGGCCTGACTGACTGAACTGAAGAACAGCAAAATAAAGCACTGCTCGACTCCCTCTACAAAAGTATCAATCATCCAGCAGTCTCTCTCTCTCCCCATTGTCTTTAATCCACAGATCGCTGCCTGACACTAGTCTGGCTGCTCCACTCACAATGGCTTCTTATGCATCCAGTGACCATTGGCCAGAGAACAAAGATATACAGGGTCCCTGCCTGTGAATAATAAGCCATTCGACTAAACTAGATCCTGAATAATAAGCCTTTAGACTACTAGACTAGATACTGAACACTCAAACCGGGGGAATAATAAGCCATTAGACTAGAGCCTGAAAACCGAATAATAAGCAATTAGACTAGAGCCTGAGAATAATAAGCCATTAGATGTTTCTCAGTCCTGACTCCAGAGTTGAGTTTTTATAACAGCCCTTTTGGAAAGGAATCAGGACAGACAATGTTATGTATAGAAATGTAATATCCCTCTAGGAGAGATGAGGCAGTAGATTTTTAGATTTCACATTTTTATGTTATCCTTATTTCTGACTCATCCATCCAGCAGGCCTATCTGATGGGACATACTAGTGCTGATTGGAGAGGTGATTACCTGGCTGTGTTGCAGGGCTTTGGATCCATGCTTTCAGAAAATAATGACTTTTACTGGTGTGTTGTAATGCTTGATTATTCCACCAGTTCTAAGCATACCTCATTTTCTCACCCATCTCAGGTTCTGTGGTCAGTTGTTATTTGTGGGATCCTGAGTAAAAGTAGAACTTAGCTGGTGTTGCTAGGTGGTGGCTGTTTTGCAAAACTGTCACATTTCTTGGGGTCTTTGAGGTGGCCAGAGTCTGGTTTTTATACCTGAGGCATTGTAAATCCCTTCACTGCCCACACACAATCACGCACACATTGAGGTTGTACGGGTATAATGTTTGTGTGTGTCTGCATCTGTGTGTGTGCATCCCTGTGTGTCTGTGCATCTGTATGTGTCCACCCGCTCCCCCAGTTGATCCAGGGTTTGGACTGTGACACAGAGCAGGTAGCCTATTGGAGGACTTGCCTGGCCTGTGGTGGAAAGACATTCCACAGCGCTTCCTGTTTGGTTTGAGCGACGACGCTTCTCTTTCCCTTGTACGCCTCCATTCGCCTGCCTGCTTTCTCAGCTCCGGAATACCTCACTTAATGAAATAATGTGAGGTCAGAGAGGAAACTTGGACCAATGTCGGACTCGGAGAAGGAACGTCTGTAGAGTACAGGACCCTGTGTAGCTCTGTGCTGCCTGTGTGGAGGATTCCAGTTGGCTAGCACCAGTTGGATAACAGGGGCCATTCACTTTAGTGATGTGTCAAGTTACAGTGCTAGTTCCACATGCATTACACATGAAAGACTAGCACGGGTTTGAAATGGGCAAGACAAGCATAAAGGTATCTGTAATAGTGTAGTGTACACTTCATGTGACGGAAGAAATTAACCTCTCTGGGATATGTGGGACGCTAGCTGGCCAATAGCCAGTGAAAATGCAGAGCGCCAAATTCAAATAAATTACTATAAAATTCAAACTTTCATGAAATCACACATGTAAGATACCAAATTAAAGCTACATGTGTTGTGAATCCAGCCAACATGTCAGATTTCAAAAAGGCTTTTCGGCGAAAGCAAACAATGCTATTATCTGAGGGTAGCACCCCCGTATACAAAGAGAGAAAGCATATTTCAACCATGCAGGCGCGACACAAAACTCAGAAATAAAAATATAAATCATTCCTTACCTTTGAGGAATCAATTATTTTGTTGGCACTCCAATATGTCCCATAAACATCACAAATGGTCCTTTTGTTAGAATAAATCCATCCATATATATCCAAAATGTCCATTTATTTGGCGCGTTTGATCCAGAAAAACACCGGTTCCAACTTGCGCAACGTGACTACATATCTCGAAAGTTACCTGTAAACTTTGCCAAAACATTTCAAACTACTTTTGTAATCCAACTTTAGGTAATTTTTAAAAGTAAATAATCAATAACATTGAGGACGGGATGATCTGTGTTCAATACAGGAAGAAAACAAACTGATGCTAGTTTTCTGGTCAAGCGCCTCTATTTAACAGTACACATGAAGTGACCCTCGTTTTGAACAGGGCTACTTCTTCATTACACAAAGGAAAAACCTCAACCAATGTCTAATGACTGGTGACATCCAGTGGAAGCGGTAGGAACTGCCAATGAATTCCCAATGAAAACTCATTGAATAGAGTGACTTCAAAAAAAACATCTGAATGGTTTGTCCTCTGGGTTTCACCTGCTACATAAGTTCTGTTATACTCACAGACATGATTCAAACAGTTTTAGAAACTTCAGTGTTTTCTATCCAAATCTACTAATATTAATATCTTATCTTCTGGGGATGAGTAGCAGGTAGTTGAATTTGGGCATACTTTTCATCCAAAATTCCAAATGCTGCCCCCTATCCTAGAGAAGTTAAAGGATCTGTGACCTATTTTTAGCCAATATGAATGACTTCTTGGCAGTTTTGCATTTCAAGACTTTGGCCTTACAATGGCTTGTGAAAGATGAGGGGTGAATGTGTAAGACTTGGGCCTGGCCTGGGTAGAGAGGAGAGATATGTAAACAAGCGATGCCCTCAGAGCTGAGGAACTCACCGTGGCAGGCAGTGATGAAAAGTAGTTCTGTTAGCGTCAGCACTGTGGTTACAAGCACCATGGTCCAACTGTACACATGCCATGTGTAGAGTCAGGACCAGGGAGGGGGTAGTGTTGAGGCAGTGAGATATAAGTCATAGTATAAGATTACCAAACTGAGAGGGATGTCACCCTATTCACTATATAGTGCACTACTTTTGTCCAGAGCCCAGGTCAAAAGTAGTGCACTATAAAGGAAAAGGTGCCATTTGGATCGCAGACCTAATCTCAAAACGCATAAAAAAAGGAATAGTTACAGTGCTGTAGTAACAAAGCGTGTTTGGCTCTATGCCTTTGTAGCCCAAAGCCTTGAAGAAAAAGAGTTAAAGAGCTGGTTCCTTTCACTTTCCCTTTTGTGTTGATAACCCCTATGCATATTTTCATTACCTGTGTCAGTCGTTTGAACAATCATTTATTTACACTACTGGTCAAAATGTTTTTAGAACACCTACTCATTCAAGGGTTTTTCTGTATTTGTATTATTTTCTACATTGTAGAATAATAGTGAAGACATCAAAACTATGAAATAACACATGGAATCATGTAGTAACCAGTGTTAAACAAATCAAAATATATTTTATATTTGAGATTCTTCAAAGTAGCCACCCTTTGCCTTGATGACAGCTTTGCACACTCTTGGCATTCTCTCAACCAGCTTCATGAGGTAGTCACCTGGAATGCGTTTCAATTAACAGGTGTGCCTTGTTAAAAATTAATTTGTGGAATTTCTTTCCTTAATGCGTTTGAGCCAATCAGTTGTGTTCTGACAAGGTAGGGGGGTATACAGAAGATAACCCTATTTGGTAAAAGACCAAGTCCATATTATGGCAAGAACAGCTCAAATAATCAGAGAAACGACAGTCCATCATTATTTTAAGACATGAAGGTCAGTTTTAATACAGAACATTTTTGCAGTCGCAAAAACCATCAAGCGCTATGTTGAAACTGGCTCTCATGAGGACTGCCACAGGAATGGAAGACCGAGAGTTACCTCTGCTGCAGAGGATAAGTTCATTAGTTACCAGCCTCGGAAATTGCAGCCCAAATAAATGCTTCAGAGTTCAAGTAACAGACACATCTGACAGGAATGTCAGTGTTCTACCATGGCAAGCGAAGAGCCCTGCTCTCATTCCCATTGAGCACCTCTTGGACCTGTTGGATCGGAGGATACCTTGGAGGAAGAGTGGGGTAACATCTCACAGCTAGAACTGTGCAAATCTGTTGCAGTCCATGAGGAGGATATGCACTGCAGTACTTAATTCAGCTGGTGGCCACACCAGATACTGACTTTTTATTTTGACCCCCCCCCCTTGGTTTAGGGACACATTATTCCATTTATGTTAGTCACATGTCTGTGGAATTTGTTCAGTTTATGTCTTAGTTGTTGAATCTTGTTATGTTCATACATATATGCAGTTGACAGTGAGAGGACGTTTCTTTTTTTTTGCTAAGTTTTGTTTTGATGTCTTCACTATTATTCTATAATGTAGAAAGTAGTTTTTAAAAAAAACCTTGAATGAGTAGGTTTTCTAAATCTTTTGACCGGTAGTGTATGACTTCATTTTTGTTAGGATATCATACATTGTATTTACAGTGTTGCAATATGTCATTATTTCTCATTGAACAACAGTAATTTAATGCAGACATAAAGGACAGGGCAGTAATTGCAAGATAATGTTTTATAATTCACATATTCCCCTCAGTCTCCTTTGTAATTGATTATAGGTCCCCTGAAGAGGAAAGTCTGCAAAGATAGATTACAAAATGGCTGCCTCCTGAGGTACAAGATGCAGCAGCACATGGAATATAGCTGATTGGCTGGCTGCTGCAACACTCTCTCTCTCACACACAGTAAAAAAAAATATTTTCAGAAGGTCTGTTATCAGACGGCCCTGACTCTGATCCCCTTCCTTCCTCCCTCCCAGTAGCAGCTCTCTTTCCAGTGGCTGTGGCTAAGAATCTCTATCTCGCTCTGTCACTCTCTCGCTCTCTCTCCCCCCTCTTTCGTTCTCTTCTTTTCTCCCCCTCTCCCTCCTTGCTCTCTGCACTCTATGGACAAATTCCCATGTGTCAGACATGGTCGTCAATCAGTTCCAGTTGTCCCCAATAACAATTAAAGACACTGTGTTTGTGCTGAGGAAAACATGGCCCAAAACATGGCTGTTGCGCCTATCGCGGATCTCAGCTTTAAAAAGCAACATGGGTTTAAAAAAAAGAAAAAGTTTAACTGTTTTCCTTCCTGTCCAGAGAGGAAGGCATATCCGTATCACATTTTTCACCGCGAGGCGGCAGAAAGAAAGTTAATTTGTATAACCCATAGCCTAGAAATAATACATGCTGCAATGACATTGAGAGTCATTTTTTTTCCCCCTTAATTTATTGCTTTTGTAGGGAGGCCAAACAAGCATAAATAAGCAGAGATTGAACAATGGAGTGTAGGCTTTGTGAATGAAGCTTAATCTAGCAGGATAATTACACAGTAAGGGGTTAGAGGAAGTCACCTCAACCAGACTGACTTCCATTCCATCAACTGTGTTATAACAGACTTTCTTGCTCTCTGTGGCATATGACTTGTTATGGCTTCTCTTCCACAACAGTCGTCATGGATAATCATGAGGTTATACATTCAATGTTCTCAATGTTTGTTACTGTCTGAGGTTGGAGCCCCTCTTGACCCCTGAACCCCAGCCCCTGGAATGTGGTGCTGTACGTGCGCTACCTGGTGATGTTTCTATACTACACACACACACACACACACACAAGCCCATGGCCCGTCGTCACGTCCACAGAGCCCTCCAAGGCTCCTTCCCTATGTCTGCTGCTAGGTTAAAGGTCATACTGCCTGGCTGGGGAAGGGGATGTGCTGAGCACACACCTCCTCTTTGATCAGTCTGGTCCTCTGTCTGCACTGATGAAAGACCCAAATGCAATCGGCATAGTCTAAAAGACGCTTAAGGAGTACAGACAGGACACGGTCTGAAGACAATAGTCTTGATGTCCATGTCTGAGTTTGCATATTTAAAATGGGCTTTTTATTTGTTTACAGCACTTAAAAATCTAAGTTACGATGGAATGAGTCACAGCAGATTCCCATGCAAACCCCAAATCTCCCTTGCTAACGTTTCTCTAAATATTTGCATTTTTTCTTAGGCTTTGATGACTGTGTAAGTATACTGGAGTTCAGATAGTCATCTGGTAACCATTTGGAAGCAGGATTACAGCTAATGATATCCTACAGGAAAACAACAGTAGCTAAACATGCAACTCTGCCTCTCTCCCTCCCACTTTTTCTCCTCCTAGGCCTTTCCCCATCTTTTATCTGTCCCCCTGGCTCAGAGCGTTCTCTGAAGTTAACCAGTTAAATGCTGAATGAAGCAGACTTATTATGAATAATATTACTGGAACTAATCAGTGTTTATTTTCCGTAGAAGGATAACTACACTGGTATCTCCTCTGCTTACCCACCAGAATGTACTTGTGTACACCTCTAACTGACCTGGGATCAGGGATACTCAATAATCTTTTTTTAAACTAGATGGTTGTGTTGGCTGTCTGGTAGTGTTGCAAAACCGGTTCTGTTTAGACTCAGGAGTGTGGGCTAGCAAGACTCTCTCTTTGTGTGTCCCTTCATCTTGACCACCCCAGTGTGGTGGCGCTCTTTCCTTCTGAATCCCCTCTCCTCCTGCCTTACTCCCCGGGGCAAGACTCTCTGGCCGGGGCTAGCTGCTTGGGGCTGGGCCTCTGTTCCTGTGGTTCTCTGCTGCGTGTCTCAGGCTCGTATTACCACCATGCCACACTACAAAGGCCTTCCCCTGCCTCCAGCCTCCGCACACATCTGTATCCAATCAGCCTCCAATCAGAGCCCAGCACCACCACAGCAGCTTAGTTAGACAGAGGAAGAAAACTTGATAGAGGGGGGGAAAAGTACATTCGAAACAACAGCAACATTAATTTCTTCTGTTAACTTCTCCCAGACTATGTCTGAAATGTGTAACCTAAAGTCGAGTTATGAAGGTGTTGCAGTGTAAGTGAATGGCTCAGTGCTGTGTGTGTGTCTCTGTTAAGCCAGGTATGATCCTCTTATTGCTCTGGGGATTCATACTGCTGGCCTGGCTTGGGGACTCTGGGTAGGAGACTGACTGGGAAGGAACCCCACCCTCCTGCGGTCTGGGCTCTGGAAAGTTTCACTTCTTCTGAATGAGCTACGTCTGAACAGACCAGTGTTCAAATACTATTTGAAATAATTTCAGACAATTTAACTGGGTTTGATCGAGCTTGCCTGGTGCAATGGATCCAATAGAATAGTCTCAGAATAGTATGAAAACCTGGCCCATCAGGCACTTCAGGCAGTCTGAAGCAAACACCAATATTTGAACATAGACTACCGTTCAAAAGTTTGGGTTCACTAAGAAATGTCCTTGTTTTTGATAGAAAAGCATTTTTTTGTCCATTAAAATAACATAAAATTGATCAGAAATACAGTGTAGACATTGTTTATGTTGTAAATGACTATTGTAGCAAGAAATGGCAGATAAAAAAAATGGAATTTCTACATCGGTGTACAGAGGCCCATGATCAGCAACCATCACTCCTGTGTTCCAATGGCACGTTGTGTTAGCTAATCCAAGTTGATCATTTGAAAGGCTAATTGATCATTAGAAAACCCATTTTGCAATTATGTTAGCACAGCTAAAAACTGTTGTTCTGATTTAAAGAAGCAATAAAACTGGCCTTTAGACTAGTTGCGTATCTGGAGCATCAACATTTGTGGATTTGATTACAGGCTCAACATGGCCAGAAACAAAGTACTTTCTTCTGAAACTCGGCAGTCTATTCTTGTTCTGAGAAATGAGGGCTATTCCATGCGAGAAATTGCCAGGAAACTGAAGGTCTGGTTCAAAGCTGTGTACTACTCCCTTCACAGAACAGCTCAACCTGGCTCTTTCCAGAATAGAAAGAGGAGTGGGAGACCCCGGTGCACAACTGAGCAGACCCTGACAGTCTGTAATACCTACATGTTTCAAGCTGACCACTATAGTCCCTATGCCCAAGGAAGCGAAGGTAAACTGCCTAAATGAGTACTGCCCTGTAACACTCACGTCGGGAGCCATGAAGTTCTTTGAAACGCTGGTCATGGCTCACATCAACAGCATTATCCCAGATACCCTAGACCCACTCCAATTTGCATACCGCCCCAACAGATCCACAGATGGCACAATCTCAATTGCACTCCACACTGCTCTTTCCCACCTGGACAAAAGGGACACTTATGTGAGAATGCTGTTCATTGACTCAGCGTTCAACACCATTGTGCCCACTAAGCTAAGGACCCTGGGACTAAACACCTCCCTCTGCAACTGGATCCTGGACTTCCTGACTGGCCGCCCCCAGGTGGTAAGGGTAGGTAACAACACGTCTGCCACGCTGATCCTCAACACTGGGGCCCTCATGGGTGTGTGCTTAGTCCCCTCCTGTGCTCCGTTCACCCAAGACTGCATGGCCAAACACGACTCCAACACCATCATTGAGTTTGCTGACGACACAACAGTGGTAGGCCTGATTACCGACAACAATGAGACAGCCTATAGTGAGGTGCCAGGACAACAACCTCTCCCTCAATGTGAGCAAGACAAAGAAGCTGATCATGGACTACAGGAAAAGGCGGGCCGAACAAGCCCCCATTATCATCGACAGGGCTGTAGTGGAACGGGTCGAGAGTTTCAAGTTCCTTGGTGTCCACATCACCAATGAACTATCATGGTCCAAACACACCAAGACAGTTGTGAAGAGGGCACAACAACACCTTTTCCCTCTCAGGAGACTGAAAAGATCCTCAAAAGGTTCTACAGCTCCACCATCGAGAGCATCCTGACCGGGGAGGAAGGCCTAAAAAATTCCCTAAGACTCCAGTCCCCCAAGTCATGGACTGTTTTCTCTGCTACCCCACGGCAAGCGATACCGGAGCGCCAAGTCTAGGACCAAAAGGCTCCTTAATGTCCTCTACCCGCAATTCATAAGACTGCTGAATGATTAATCAAATGGCCACCCAGACTATTTATGTTTAACCCCCCCCTTTCTTTTTACACTGCTACTACTCACTGTTTTTTTATCTATGTATAGTCACTTTACCCCCACCTACATGAACAAATGACCTCGACTAACCCCACATTGACTATATACCTGTACCCCCTGTATATAGCCTTGTTATTGCTACACACGAGAGCCCATGATGACGAAGCAAAAACAGGTTTTTAGATATTTTTTTTTGCAAAAATAAATACAACTGAACTATTACATTTACTTAATTATTCAGACCCTTTACTCAGTACTTTGTTGAAGCACCTTTGGCAGAGATTACAGCCTCAAGTCTTCGTGGGTATGACGCTACAAGCTTGGCACATCTGTATTTGGGGAATTTTCTCTGATTCCTCTCTGCAGATCCTATCAAGCTCTGCCAGATTGAATGAGGAGCGTTGCTGCACAGCTATTTTCAGGTCTCCCTAGAGATGTTCGATCGGGTTCAAGTCCCGGCCTGTCTGGGCCACTCAAGGACATTGACACTTGTCCCGAAGCCACTCCTGTGAAATTTTGGCTGTGTGTTTAGGGTTGTTTTCCTGTTGGAAAGTGAACTTTCGCCCCAGTCTGAGGTCCTAAGCGCTCTGGAGCAGGTTTTCATCAAGGATGTCTGTGTACTTTGTTCCGTTCATCTTTGCCTCAATCCAGACTAGTCTCCCAGTCCCTGCCACTGAAAAACATCCACACAGCATGATGCTTCCACCACCATGCTTCACTTTAGGGATGGTGTCAGGTTTCCTCCAGACGTGACGCTTGGCATTCAGGCCAAAGAGTTCAATCTTGGTTTCATTAAACCAGAGAATCTTGTGACCTTCAATGCTGCACACTTTTTTGGGGTTCCTTTCCCCAGATCTGTGCCTCGGTACAATCCTGTTTCGGAGCTCTACGGACAATTCCTTCGACCTCATGGCTTGGATTTTGCTCTGACATGCACTGTCAACTGTGGACCTTATAAACATCTCAAGGATCATCAATGGAAACAGGATGCACTTGAGCTCAATTTCAAGTCTCGTGGCAAGATATTTCTGGTATTGTTTTATATTTTTATTAATTTACCCTAAAAATCAAAAAATATGTTTTCACTTTGTCATTATGGGGTATTGTGTGTAGATTGAAGAGGGAGAAAACAACATGATTTAATCCATTTTAGAATAAGGCTGTAACTTAACAGAATGTGGAAACAGTCAAGGGGTCTGATAATCGTACAATATCATCATGTGCAGCTAGCTACATAGCCTATTGGATGTGGTTTCTTATGAGATTAAGGGTTGGGGATGGGTAGTGTTAGGAGGGTTGGCGGTATGGGTTGTGCCTGGCTCTTCCCTACCCTGGCTGGCTCTGCGGAACGCCTGATTTCTGTTGACTGAAGTGCAATTAAAGTGCGGGGCTGTGGGGGTTTAGAGTGAGGGTGTCTGCCCAAGAGTGGGCGTTTCCACTGCTTCCTGTGCAGACACTGCTGATCGGGAGATAACAGGGTTGGAACCTGGACTGGAGCCACACACTGCCATACCACGTCACCACAGAGGGGAAGAATAGAGAGAAGTTGTAGACACACACACTACATGTCAAACAGAAAATACTAACCCACCCCACCCAGAAATGTACAACACATCTTGTTACACACATTACGCACACAAACTGTGCACAAACATTATCAACACTTTAACGCACAAACACATTTGAACACCCTTCCCCCAGTCATCCTCCTCCTCAAACTTGTAGTTGACCATCTGTAACCATGACAACACCAGACACTGTTTCCATCCCAGACAAACCAGTTTTGACTGAAAACAACCAAACCACTATATTTAAGTCTTGAAGTTGTGCCTTTAGAGCACACACACAGGGGTGGCACGTTGGGCCAGTGACTGAAAGGTCGCTAGTTCGAATCCCCAAGCCGACAATGTGAAAATCTGTCTGTGCCCTTAAGCAAAGTGCTTAACACTGATTGCGCCGCGGACACTGTTGATAATGGCTGACCCCTAATGGCTGACCCCTGCCGTGACCCCACTCCCCGAGGGTGACTCGGGGAGATTGTACAAATAATAGGCCAACTATTAGCACCCACCAAATTCTTATTATTGCACACACACTCCAACACACACATCCACCGACACACACAACATATGGAATATAGCTGTCTTGACTTGGAGCCTGTTCCCCGCTGCTTCTAAGTGCCCCCCCCACCTTCTCCCCTCTTTCAGAGTTTGTCTGGGGAAATTGTAGGCTGCCAACATTCCTGTGAGAAGTTAAGGGTATGAGAGGAGAGGAGCTCTGCATTGGCTGTGTGGCTCTGCCTTCCTTCCTTATTGGAGGTTGTGAGGTGGACCTATAATTTGCGGTGGGTTCCATGCGTCGCTCAATGCCTGCATGGGCGTAGACTGAACTGTTGGAGGGGAAGGCGGTAACTAGACATGGGGGAGGGAGGGGTGCTGGATTCCTCTCTGTCTTGGGAGAAAAGACACAAAAATGACGACGATTTGTGCGTCACTTCCATCCGTAGCTGTAATACCATCTAACGACAACCCTTTATGTACAGTATGCATGTGGGCTAAAGAAAAGATCACTCAGGAATTCAGTTTGTGTATACAATGACCATATAATCTACGCACACACTGTAACTCGCTTTAGATGAAAGTGTTTGCTATGTCTCTCCCTCTCTCTCGCTCTGCAGGGTTTCCCGCCCCTGCCTAACGAAGCTGAGATTGCCCAAACCAAAAAGCTTTTCCGTCGCAGGAGGAACGACCGACGGTAAGCACACAAACACAAACACACACTTTCTCCCCTCCTGGAACGTTGTTGCAACACTGATGAAACACTAGGCCAGGCCAGAACCCTTAACTCTTCTCTCTAGTCAAAGCAGGAATGCTCCTGGCCCCAGACTCACTTACACACAGACAGAAAAGGCAGATTTTTTTATTTTATTTTTTTTACAAATTTCTTCACGTATCTGGTCTGTGTAATGATACTGGGTGTGTCCTAAATGGCGTCCTATTGCCCTTTTATAGTGCACTACTTTTGACCAGAGCCCTATAGGCCCACTATAGGGAATAGGGTGCCATTTGGGATGCATACACTGTCATCTCCAATCACACTTGACTGTTGATATGAACCTCTGTCTCTCAGTTCTTTTGCTCACTGCAGCGTTCAACGTTCCTTAACTCAATGAAATTAGTTTAATCGCAGTTTAATCTTCTGAAAATGTTTCCGCATGACGTCATTGGAAAGTTCTCCCCGGTTGCTAAGAAACAACTGAGAAAGAAAATATTTGCGTCTGACTGAAAGGAGGAAAGTTGAGCCAGAGAGTGAAATGTTAACTTATTTTATATTCTCTTCTATTTATTCCTCTCTTTCTTTATACTATTTTAAAACCAGTGGTAGATAATTGATTCACAGTGATTGTGTGGTTAAATAGCTGTGGTTAGATTATAATATTGCTGAGGCCAGATCACAGTATACTAGTATATACTACAGAGAAACTGGCTGGAAGATATCACAGGTAATGGCTTTGACTTGGGGCCCTGCCTGCCTGCCTGCCTGCCTGGCTGGCTGCCGGGCTGGCTGTGTTTTTGTATTGTTAATATTTACTGAGAGAAAATAATGTTGCCTCTGGCTACAGGAGGAAGGATCAGTTTCTTGTGTGGTTTGCCTTTTATGTCAGTAAGGTACTGCAATTGCATGGTTGTATGGGTTGGAGTATGACAACCAATGGCTATGATTACATTTAGAAGTTTCAGAGAGTAAATAATAAAAAATATTGCAGTTCTATTGCTCTATGCTGGACCATATGTGCATACTGGACCATACTTGCTGCAGTGCTGTGGCTTTCAGAGCAGGACTGTAATTACCCTCAGCCAGCTCCAGCCCCGACCACAGAGCAGCACAGAGCCAGGAGTGAATGGAGGTTCAGCCAAGGGGTGGGCCCCATCGCCCCAACCAAGCATTTCCACACACTTGTGTTCATGCACACACGCAAACACACACTCTCAAGCCTGCTCTGCCCCAACACTTCTGTACACACACACATCCATTGCCTGGCCCAGTTCTCTCTACCGCTCTCCTCATTTCCTCCCTTTTTCCTTTTCTCTCACTCACTACTTTTTCTGGAATGATATAGTCCCTCTCTACATTTTCAGCTATTACATTCTTCCTTCAGCCTGCTGTCTCTAGAAATACACCCACAATGCATCTCTCTCAGGGCGGGGCCAGAGCCACTTTCTCCCCTCACAGAGCTCATCGTCAGGCCCAGCTAACGTGCGGTAATAGCGGTGTGTGTGACAGTGAATCATATTGTGAAAAATGCATCAGTCCCACGCCAGTCCTGCTATTAAAGCAATGCTCCACCATTCATTCCATAAATTAACACAGCTATTACTTGCATTGCTTTCCACCCCCGGGATAGGTAGAGGGAGCGGTACACGCCATATAGGAAGAAAAAAGAGAAAGAAGACTAAAGTGTCATATCCTTATTAACCCTTGTGAGTGGGAGCAGTGCAATAAGCTCAGAGGCATGCAGAGCGAGAGGGAGGCGGAGAGGGAGACTGGGTATAGGTACTAGTGACTAAACACAGAGGTATCATCATTTAATCATTCTAGTCGTTTTCTGTTGTCCTCTCCTCCCTCTAGGGGGGAACCTGACCATTGTAAGAGACAGAATGAGAAGCAGAGAGGGGGACAGAAAGAGCTGTACCTAGAAAATATTACTTTATAGATTTTGGACATGTCTGTTGTGTTGTGGTGGCGCTAGCTGACTTACTGACTTTTCCCTGTGGTGGCGCTCTATTTACTCACTCTACCTCTTTTCTGTCTCTCCTTTTGTCTGTGGCCCTTCTCCTTCTTTCACCCTCTCTCTGACCCTGACTCCCCCTCATCACTTTTCTCCCCTCACTTTCATCTCTTACTTTCTTACTTGCTCTTCTCTCCCTCACTCTCTTGCTCTCCCGCCTCTGTCTCTCTCCCCCTCTCTCGCTGTGATGGATGTGTACTCAGTGTTCTGTACACGATCTGACAGAACCCACTGGGCACACAATGTAATTTCAACATGGATAATTGGGCAATATTTGGTTGAGACGTTGCTCAATGAGATTACAACTTATATTTACCCACTCAGCCAAAAGTTTGTTGAATTTCCAATGTGTTATCACTATTTTCAACAATCTAAAATCACAACCAAATTCCAATGTCGAATATGATATTTTGTTTATTTACTGTATACAACAGATTAATCTAATAGCAGAACCAAATCACCTGGATTGTAGTTGAGATTGCATTAAAAGTACATGGTGCAAGTGATCAATGCCGTTCAAGATTCTGCGCAATTGATTGCAGCAATTGTGAAGATATCCACAGACCTGCGGTGACCTACCTTAAATATGCATGCTTTACATGATTACATAAGAATACATTTATACTGTAGTTATAGTAACCTCAAAATCTGTGAATCTTGCTTCCATTCAGCCACGAGCATTAGTGAGGTCAGGCACTGATGTTGGGCGATTAGGCCCGCAGTCTGCGTTCCAATTCATCCCAAAGGTGTTCGATAGTGTTGAGGTCAGGGCTCTGTGCAGGCCAGTCAAGTTCATCCATACCAATCTCGGCAAACCATTTATGTATGGACTTTGCTTTGTGCGAGGAGGCATTGTCATGCTGAAACAGGAAAGGGCCTTACACAAACTGTTGCCACAAAGTTGGAAGCACAGAATCGTTCTAGAATGTCTAGAATGTATGCTGTAGAGTTAATATTTCCCTTCACTGGAACTATGGTGCAGGAACCATGAAAAACAGCCCCAGACCATTATTACTCTTCCACCAAACTTTACCGTTGCCACTATGCATTTGGGCAGGTAGCGTTCTTCTGGCATCCGCCAAACCCAGATTTGTCTGACTGGCTGCCAGATAGCGAAGCGTGATTAATCACCAGAGAACGTGTTTCCACTGCTCCAGAGTCCAATGGCGTCAGGCTTTACATCACTCCAGCCGAAGCTTGGCCTTGCGCATGGTGATCTTAGACTAGTGTGTGGCTGCTCAGCCATGGAAACCCATTTCATGAAGCTCCCGACGGACAGTTATTGTGCTGACGTTGCTTCCAGAGGCAGTTTAGAACTCGGTAAGGAGTGTTGCAACCGAGGACAGACTTTTTTTTATATATATATTTTTTATATATATATATATATATATATACACGTGCTAGGCACTTCAGCACTCTGTGGTTCCATTCTGTGAGCTTGTGTGTCCTAACACTTTGAGGCTGAGCCGTTGCTACTCCTAGGTGTTTCCACTTTACAATAAGAGCACTTACAGTTGACCGGGGCAGTTCTAGGGCAGAAATTTGACAAACTGACTTGTTGGAAAGGTGGCATCCTATGATAGTGCCATGTTGAAAGTCACTGAGCTCTTCAGTAAGGATATTATACTGTCAATGTGTGTCTATGGAGATTGCATGGCTGTGTGCTCGATGTTATACACCTGTCAGCAACGGGTGTGGCTGAAATAGCTGAATCCACTCATTTAAAGTGGTGTCCACATACTTTTCAATGTGTGTATAGGCCTATATAGCATCATTGATACAGTATATGATTGATATAGTATGGTCACATTTAATTTGCTCTGTAAAACCTACACTTTGGAATGACTTCGATAGCGATAGTGTTTTTTGTTGTTTATACTGAACAAATTTGTTGACATCCCTGTTAGTGAGCATTTCTCCTTTGCCAAGATAACCCATCCACCTGACAGGTGTGGCATATCAAGAAGCTGCTTAAACAGCACGATCATTACACAGGTTCACCTTGTGTTGGGGACAATAAAAGGCCACTCTAAAATGTGAAGTTTTCTTAGACGACACAATGCCACAGATGCCTCAAGTTTTTATGGAGTATGCAGTTGGCATGTTGATTGCAGGAATGTCCACCAGAGCTGTTGCCAGACAATTGAATGTACATTTTTCTACCATAAACTACGTCCAATGTCATTTTAGAGAATTTGTCAGTACTTCCAACCAGCCTCGCAATCTCAGACCATGTGTAACCTGTGTGTGGGTACAAACTAAATCTGAGTGGGTGGGCCTATGCCCTCCCAAACCCAGCCAGTCATTTGAAATCCATAGATTAGGACCCAATGATTTAGGACCCAACGCCAACGAGCGTCTGCGTTGCCAAGGGCTAAAATAGAAGTCAGTTCTATTTCTGACGCAGATCTTGCAGCAAGTCATGCCTCTCCCATCTCATTGGTTTATAGAAGCTGGTACCCACGTTGCCATCTTCTAATTGGTTATACCCACGTGGGTGACTGAAAGACGAACAAGGTCAGTGCCGGTAAATCACCTAATTTATGAAATGCCAATCGCATTATAAAGTCGAGAAGAAAAGGCCTGGAAGGAGGAGAGATGACTAGAAACGGTTTGGTTGGCCGTTTTGTGTGTGGCTTAATTGTCGGAGTAGAGGATCTTGTGCCTTTGAGGTAAAATAACAACTCAATGTTTATATCCCAGGACAAATGATCTGGCAACAGCAAGCTAGCTAAATAGGACAAATTAGCTAGCAAGTGCAAGCTAGCTATAAAATTGCCATACATGTTTAATGCTTTTCGACCTGTCCCCAAATTAATATAATTGGTTCAGAGTTTGTTTTGATGTGTTAACCTGCTTGTTGTGATCGCGTTTGGTGTGGGGGGGACAAAATACATTTATGCAACGATGGCGCACGCACGGTTTGGGTTCCGTGTAAGCCAAAGGGTAGTCCGAGATCAGTGGTTCCCAAACTTTTTATAGTCCCGTACCCTTCAAACATTCAACCTCCAGCTGCGTACCCCCTCTAGCACCAGGGTCAGCGCACACTCAAATGTTTTTTTGCCATCGTTGTAAGCCTGCCACACACACACTATACGATACATTTATTAACCTCTCTAGGGTATGTGGGCTTAGCGTCCCACCTGGCCAACATCCAGTGAGATTGCAGAGCGCCAAATTCAAATACAGAAATACTCATTATAAAAATTCCGAAAATATACAACTGTTTTACATAGGTTTAAAGATTGAAACCATCCACGGTGTCACATTTCAAAAATGCTTTACGGCGAAAGCATACCTTACGATTATTTGAGAACATAGCCCAGCAGACAAATCATTACAAACCAGTAACCAGCCAAGTAGAAGAGTTACACAAGTGAGAAATAGAGTTAAAATGAATCACTTACCTTTGATGATCGTCATATGATTGCACTCAGAAGACATTCAATAAATGTTCCCTTTGTTCGATAAAGTCTCTCTTAATATCCGAAAACCTCAGTTTTGTTCGCCTGTTTTCTTCAGTAATCCACAGGCTCAAACGCCGTCACAACAGGCAGACAAAAAAATCCAAATTGTATCCATAAAGTTCATAGAAACATGTCAAATGATGTTTATATTCAATCCTCAGGTTGTTTTTAGCCTAAATAATCAATAATATTTCAACCGGATAATAACGTCGTCAATATAAAAGGTCAACAAGAAAGGCACTCTCTCGGTCGCGCGCATGAAAAAGCTCTGTGACACGGCAGGGTCCACTCATTCAGACTGCTCTTACTCCCTCATTTTTCAGAATACAAGCCTGAAACAATTTCTAAAGACTGTTGACATCTAGTGGAAGGCATAGGAACGATTTAAGTCCTAAGTCAATGGATACTGTAACGGCATTGAATAGAAAACTACAACAACAACAAAAAATCCAACTTCCTGAATGGATTTTTCTCAGGTTTTCACCTGACAAATCAGTTCTGTTATACTCACAGACATTATTTTAACAGTTTTTGAAACTTTATAGTGTTTTCTATCTATCAAAATCTACTAATTAAATGCATATCCTATCTTCTGGGCCTGAGTAGAAGGCAGTTTAATTTGGGCCAGCTTTTCATCCAAAATTCCAAATGCTGAGTTTTTGTCACAACCCGGCTCCTGGGAAGTGACAAAGAACTCTTATAGGACCAGGGCACAAATAATAATATAATAATCAATCATTTTTCTCTTTATTCAGCCATGTTACATATAAAACCTAATTTGTTAATGAGAAGGGTGTGCTTGAAAGGATGCACATAACTCTGCAATGTTGGATTGTATTGGAGAGTCTGTCTTAAATCAATTTCCACACACAGTCTGTTCCTGTATTTCGAATCCACTCTCACATAGGTACATGGTTGCAAAGGGCATCAGGTTAACAGCGCGATTTGCCAAGGCAGGATACTCTGAGCACAGCCCAATCCAGAAATCTGGCAGTGGCTTCTGATTAAATTAAATTGTCCCAGAACAGCTTGTTGCAATTTCGATGAGGCTCTCTTTTTCAAATATCGGTAAGTGGACTGGAGGCAGGGCATGAAAGGGATAACTAATCCAGTTTGTGTCATCCGTTTCGGGAAAGTACATGCGTAGTTGCGCACCCAACTCAGGTGCTTCGCTATATCACATTTTTACATTATCTGTAAGTTTGAGTTCATTTACACACAAAAAAAGCATGCAATGATGGAAAGACCTGTGTGTTGTCCTTGTTAATGCAGACAGAGAAGAGCTCCAACTTCTTAATCATAGCCTCAATTTTGTCCCACACATTGAATATGGTTGCGGAGAGTCCCTGTATGTAATCCTAGATTCAGATCATTCAGGGGAGAAAAAACATCACCCAGATAGGCCAGTCGTGTGAGAACCTCGTCATCATGCAAGTTGTCAGACAAGTGAACATTATGGTCAGTAAAGAAAACTTTAAGCTCGTCTCTCAATTAAAAAAAAAAACGCGTCAATACTTTGCCCCTTGATAACCACCGCACTCTGTATGTTGTAAAAGTGTTACATGGTCTCTGCCCATATCATTGCATAGTGCAGAAAATACACGAGAGTTCAGAGGCCTTGCTTTAACAAGTTAACCATTTTCACTGTAGTGTCCAAAACGTCTTTCAAGCTGTCAGGCATTCCTTTGGCAGCAAGAGCCTCTCTGTGGATACTGCAGTCTACCCAAGTGGCGTTGGGAGCAACTGCTTGCACGCGCGTTACCACTCCACTGTCTCCCTGTCATGGCTTTTGCACCATCAGTACAAATACCAACACATCTTGACCACCAAAGTCAATTTGATGTCACAAAGCTGTCCTGTTGTCCTGGTTTCCAATGGTTTGCAGAAGATGATGTCTTCCTTAATAGACCACCCATTAACTTAACGGACATATACCAGGAGCTGTGCCAGGCCCGTTGACTCATCCAGCTGTAATGCATAGAATTCACTGGCTTGTATGCGAAGCAGTAATTGTTTCAAAACATATCCTACCATGTCACTGATGTATCGTGAAACAGTGTTGTTTGATGAAGACATTGTCTGTAGTGTTTTTGGCCTTTTCAGCCAGTGTTGTCCCAGCCATATCTGCGGCAGTAGGAATAATTAAGTCCTCCAGAATAGTATGGGGCTTACCTGTCCTAGCCATTCAGTAGCTCACCATATAAGATGCTTCTAGCCCCTTCTTATTAATGGTATCTGTTGCGTTTATACATGTCTTACTACTTGAAAGTCATCTTAATTCTCACTCAAACTCCCGTGGCTTATTTTTCAAATTGGCATGTTTTGTTTCTAAATGTCTGCGGAGATTGAAGTTTTCATAGAGTTGTGAGATATTACTTTTGCACATACACTACCGTTCAAAAGTTTGGTGTCACTTAGAAATGTCCTTGTTTTTGAAACACGTCCCGGATTCGCCTCTTCACTGTTGACATTGAGACTGGTGTTTTGCGGGTACTATTTAATGAAGCTGCCAGTTGAGGACTTGTGAAGCTTCTGTTTCTCAAACATGGCACTCTAATGTACTTGTCCTCATGCTCAGTTGTGCACCGGGGTCTCCCGCACCTCTTTCTATTCTGGTTAGTGCCAGTTTGCACTGTTCTGTGATGGGAGTAGTACACAGCCTATGAGATCTTCAGTTTCTTGGCAATTTATCGCATGGAATAGCCTTCATTTCTCAGAACAAGAATAAACAGGTTTCAGAAGAAACTCCTTTGTTTTCTGGCCATTTTGAGCCTGTAATCGAACCCACAAATGCTGATGCTCCAGATACTCAACTAGTCTAAAGGCGGACAGTTTTATTGCTTCTTTAATCAACAGTTTTTAGCTGTGCTAACATTATTGCAAAAGGGTTTTCTAATGACCAATTAGCCTTTTAAAATGATAAATCTTTGATTAGCTAACACAACGTGCCATTGGAACACAGGAGTGATGGTTGCTGATAATGGGCCTCTGTACGCCTATATAGATATTCCATAAAAAAATCTGCTGTTTCCAGCTATAATAGTCATTTACCACATTACCAATGTCAACACTGTATTTATGATAAGATTTTGTTATTTTGATGGACAAAAAATGAGCTTTTCTTTCAAAAACTGTGACCCCAAACTTTTGAACGGTTGTGTATAACACACTGTGGCTGAAGGCACAACTCCCAATATTAGTGAATGACAAATCAATGTAGTTCTCATCATATTTGCGCCTCTTTGATGGTCCAACGTCGCTGTCTGTTCGGTGCTTTCCCGGGTTAGGGGGCAGTAGCGCTTCGGCTGCATCAAAAACAGTGTCTGTGCTTGCTGGTCTAACAACAAATGTAGAATTACGGATGTTAGCATTGGATGTGCTCATGGAAGCAGAACAACTTTTGTCGTCGACAGGTGCAGGTGTAGTACTGCTGGTAGTAGAAGTATTACTAGTCTCTATGGACATGGGCCTTACTTTTTTTTAACCATTTATCAATTTTCGAGCAAATGGAATGCGCAGCAGCTACGTTTGGCTCCATACGGACTGTTAGTGGATTTCTCGCGAGAGAGTAACGGTTAATGTGATTGGATGTTAATTTTTGGACGAGGCTACCTTTATTTGACATTAGTGTTCAGCGAAAAAACAACATAGATGGTTTAATTTTGTTTTTGGCAGTAAAACGAGGCTACTCGGGCGCGGGGAAAAAAAAATGTGAAGAAATATTATATATATATATTTTTTAAATGTGAATCACTTTTATTTGGCGTACCCCCCGACGGCATTGCACTTCCTTGGGAATACCAGCTTTAGATACAGTTGATGTTGGAAGTTAACATAAACTATAGTTTTGGCAAGTCTGTTAGGACATTACTGTTTGCATGACAAGCCATTTTACCAACTACTGTTTACGGACAGATAATTGTTTAATTTTTAATGGTGCACTTCACAAAATAGGTGGCATCATGAGGTAGACATCAGTCAGGAAGTTGAAGCTTGTTCGCAAATGGGTCTTCCAAATGGACAATGACTCCAAGCATACTTCCAAAGTTGTGGCAAAATTGCTTAAGGACAACAAAGTCAAGATATTTGAGTGGCCATCACAAAGCCCTGACCTCAATCCTATAGAAAATTTGTGGGCAGAATTGAAAAGGCGTGTGTGAGCAAGGAGGCTTATAAACCTGACTCAGTTACACCAGCTCTGTCAGGAGGAATGGGCCAAAATTCACCCAATTTATTGTGGGAAGCTTGTGGAAGGTACCCGAAATGTTTGCCCAAGTTAAACAATTTAAAGGCAATGCTACCAAATACTAATCGAGTGTATGTTCACTTCTGACCCACTGGGAATGTAAAGAAAGAAATAAAAGCTGAAATAAATCATTCTCTCTAGTATTATTCTGACATTTCACGTTCTTAAAATAAAGCTAGGGGATTTTTACTAGGATTAAATGTCAGGAATTGTGAAAAACTGAGTTTAAATGTATTTTGCTAAGGTGTCCGACTTCAACTTAAGATCAATTTTCCAGTAGGATGTACTACCCAGCTTATTGTTCTTTTTTCTGATAGTGGATATAACGTTGATCATCTGACGTTTTTAAAGGTACAAATTCAACATATTTTATACAAGGTTTGTCTATGTTGAAATTTGCTTACCAATGATAACATAACTTGTGGTTGAAATTTCAACCTCAAAACAAAAGTTACTTTTCAAGTCCAATGTATTTTCCAGAGATTCCACATCACAATACTTTACAAATTACATTAAAACAATGTTGATTACACCAGTTTGTGCCCAATGGGAAAGAGCTATGCTCTGTTTTTTCTGCACGGCTGTGCATGTGTGAGCGCACGCGCCTGCACTGCTGGCACGGAGGACACTGCGGTCTTGTTTGTCAGAGTTTTCTCGCTTAAGGACAAATCTTTCCCCTGGCAGGAACACCTTGCTGCAGAAACACATGAGGCAATACTCCAGCTAGAGTTACACACACACACACTATCTCCTGTATAAATACTGTATAGGTGATCACAGCCAATACTGGAAACATAAATCATTACTAATCTGGGAATATACCAGCCAGAGAAATGGCCATAATTGGCCATTAAACCAATAGATCAGTGTTTATATCAGTAGTCGAACTCCCCAGCAGCATCTTTGTATTTGTCCCAAATGTCTCCCTATTTGATGCACTACCATAGAGCTCTGGTATAGGGAATAGGGTAGCGTTTGTCACATGCGCCAAATTCAATGGGTGTAGACCTTACAGTGAAATGCTTACTTAACCAAAAATACACCAAAAACAATATGAATAAGAAATGAAATGAACAAATAATTAAAGAGCAGCAGTAAAAAAAATAAAAAATAAAGTATTTATTTTTTATTTCACCTTTATTTAACCAGGTAGGCAAGTTTAGAACAAGTTCTCATTTACAATTGCGACCTGGCCAAGATGAAGCAAAGCAGTTTGACACATACAACAACACATAGTTACACATGGAGTAAAACAAACATACAGTCAATAATACAGTAGAAAATAAGTCTATATATGATGTGAGCAAATGAGGTGAGATAAGGCAGGTAAAGGCAAAAAAAAGGCCATGGTGGTGAAGTAAATAAAATATAGCAAGTAAAACACTGGAATGGGAGATTTGCAGTGGAAGAATGTGCAAAGTATAAATAAAAATAATGGGCTGCAAAGGAGCAAAATAAATAAATAAATACAGTAGGGGAAGAGGTAGTTTGGGCTAAATTATAGATGGGCTATGTACAGGTGCAGTAATATGTGAGCTGCTCTGACAGCTGGTGCTTAAAGCTCATGAGGGCGATAAGTGTTTCCAGTTTCAGAGATTTTTGTAGTTCGTTCCAGTCATTGGCAGCATAAATAACGATAGTGAGGCTATATACAGGGGGTAATAACGATAACGATAGCGAAATAATGATAGCGAGGCTATATACAGGGGGTACCGGTACAGAGTCAATGGTTAGTCGAGGTAATTGAGGTAATATGTACAGTGCCTTGCGAAAGTATTCGGCCCCCTTGAACTTTGCGACCTTTTGCCACATTTCAGGCTTCAAACATAAAGATATAAAACTGTATTTTTTTGTAAAGAATCAACAACAAGTGGGACACAATCATGAAGTGGAACGACATTTATTGGATATTTCAAACTTTTTTAACAAATCAAAAACTGAAAAATTGGGCGTGCAAAATTATTCAGCCCCCTTAAGTTAATACTTTGTAGCGCCACCTTTTGCTGCGATTACAGCTGTAAGTCGCTTGGGGTATGTCTCTATCAGTTTTGCACATCGAGAGACTGAAATATTTTCCCATTCCTCCTTGCAAAACAGCTCGAGCTCAGTGAGGTTGGATGGAGAGCATTTGTGAACACAGCACACACAGCACACAGTAAACACACAGACATGCATCTGCATATGCATCTGTACTGAACAAAAATATAAACGCAACATGCAAAAGGCAACCATTTTCAATGATTTTACTGAGTAAACAGTTCATATAAAGAAAATCAACCAATTTTGAAATGAATGAATTAAGCCCTAATCTATGGATTTCACATGACTGGGCAGGGGTGCAGCCATTGGTGGGCCTGGGAGTGCATAGGCCCACCCACTGGGGAGCCAGGACCTTCTCCCAACAACAGGGCTCTATTACAGACCGATTTCAGAGTTGGTCTCAGACGATCCCGCCAGTTTGACGTACTTCCAAATTCTCTAAAACAATTTTGGAGGTGACTTATGGTAGAGAAATTAACATTAAATTCTCTGGCAACGGCTATGTTAGAAATTCCTGCATTCAGCATGCCAATTGCACGCTCCCTCAAAACTTGAGACATCTGTTGCATTGTGTTGTGACAAAACGGCACATTTTGGAGTGGCCTTTTATTGCCTCCAGCACAAGGTGCACCTTTGTAATGATCATGCTGTTTAATCCGCTTCTTGATATGCCACACCTGTCAGGTGTATGGATTATCTTAGCAAAAGAGAAATGCTCACTAACGGATGTGAACAAGTTTGTGCACAACATTTGAGAAAAATAAGCTTTTTGTGCATATGGAACATTTCTGTTATCTTTTATTTCAATTCATGAAACATGGAAACGATACTTTACATGTTGTGTTTATATTTTTGTTCAGAATAGATATATAGATGTAATTTGTTCCTGATTTGTTGCAAGAACGAAACAACTCATGCATACATGAACATACTACTGTATATTTCAAATTGAATTGAGTCACAGGACATTAACATGGAAACATGCAACCTCACACACACCCTGTTCTTAACAATGTCTCTGCTGAAAAGCTTTATTTGCTTGCTTGTTGTCAGTGGAAGGAAGCTGCCGTGGATTGCAGAGAGGGGGGGCTACTAAGGCTGCTACCGCTGCTGTCTGAAAGGAGGGAGAAACACACACGTTTTGAATTTAGCCAACACGGCAACTGGGTAGAAATTAGACCTGATTTACAGGAATGCACTTCTTACTGCCTCGATTCAGGGAGCATGTTTAATCTTTCCCACTGGAACGTTTCAGAATGGTTCAGAGAGTCAATACTCCTGAGGGCTTCTGCCTAACCTCTCACTGACTACAGGGAAGACCTTTCTATATGGACTGATTACTTGGGATGGGTTAGCTGGAAGGGGATATTCTCTTGACAATCGAAGAGTCATATAGTAGATTGAGAAAAACAGCAAGGCTGGCTTTGGAGTGTAGCCATTTTATGTTGAATTAGCAATTCGCCAAGCAAGCACACTTCTTATAACCCCCGCCCTGCCTTTGCCCAAGACACTAACCAAGTCTTTGGTGCTATCAAGAGAGCCACCACAGCAGTCAATCTGCCAGCTGTAAACGCATATCCACACACCAAAGCCACTATCAGCCACTTGCTTACTTTGTAGAGTGGGGAAACACTACTGTGTTACTATGTAGTTTTATGGGTTTAAGATGAAGGAATCACACTTTTGACATCCTCTACTTCTAAATGTGTTGAACAGAGAATCTGTTCTGTGATTGGTTGATGGTTGGGCATTTCTCTGTGTGTGTGTGTGTGTGTGTGTTGCATGTGTGTGTTGCATGTGTGCGCTCCAGTTGTCAATGAGTAGAGCTGGCTACCACATGCCAGTCTGTCTGTCTCGCCACCTGGTTTGAATCTTCTGCCTTTCCTCAACTACCAACCAACCGGAATAACCTGAAATGTTTTCTATATAGACACAGATGAGGGCAGATTCACACGCACACATAGATAAATAAACATGCTTGCTGTATTCTGTCTGGAGCCTATGGTCTTTCTATAAACTAGTGTACCAGTGAGGATTTCCTACGCTGGACAACTGGTTACGGCTGTTGAAAAGTAATTGATAAATATCTGCAAATGTTTTTTCACGTCATTACATTAAGATAGCTACAGTACCAGTCAAAAGTTTGGACACTCCTAATCGTACAAGGGTTTTTCTTTATTTTTACTATTTTCTATATTGTAGAATAATAGTGAAGACACCAAAACTATGAAATAACACATATGGAATCCTTTAGTAACCTAAAAAAGTGTTAAACAAATCTAAACATTTTATATTTGAGATTCTTCAAATTAGCCAACCTTTGCCTTTGACAGCTTTGCACACTCTTGGCATTCTCTCAACCAGCTTCATATTATCATTGGGTTTACTTGATAGCTACCTACACAAATAGCTAGCTAGAACAAAGTGTTAATAAGATATTCATTTAAAAGGATTAAAAGCAATACAAATAAGTTATCCAGTAGGAATGCATTTCAATTAATAGGTGTGCCTTGTTAAAAGTTCATTTGTGGAATTTCTTTCACTCTTAATGTGTTTGAGCCAATCAGTTGTGCTGTGACAAGGTAGGGGTGGTATACAGAAGATAGCCCTATTTGGTAAAAGACCAAGTCCATTTTTTGGCAAGAACAGCTCAAATAAGCAAAGAGAAACAACGGACATCATTACTTTGCAGTCCAACTCATCCCAAACCATCTCAATTGGGTTGAGGTCGGGTGATTGTGGAGGCCAGGTCATCTGATGCAGCAATCCATCACTCTCCTTGGTCAAATAGCCCGTACACAGCCTGGAGGTGTGTTTGGTCATTGTCCTGTTTAAAAACAAATGATCCCACTAGTCCCACTAAGCGCAAACCAGATGGGATGGCGTATCACAGAATTTTGTGGTTACAATGCTGGTTAATTGTGCCTCGAAATCTAAATAAATCACTGACAGTGTCACCAGGAAAGCACCCCAACACCATCACACTACCTCCTCCATGCTTCACTGTGGGAACCACACATGCGGAGATCATCAGTTCACCTACTCTGCGTCTCACAAAGACACGGCGGTTGGAACCAAAAATCTCAAATTTGGACTCATCAGACCAAAGAACAGATTTCCACCAGTCTAATGTCCATTGCTCAAGTTTCTTGTCCCAAGCTAGTCTCTTCTTATTGGTGTCCATTTGTAGTGGTTTCTTTGCAGCAATTTGACCATGAAGGCCTGATTCACGCAGTCTCCTCTGAGCAGTTGATGTTGACATGTCTGTTACTTGATCTCCGAAGCGTTTATTTGGGCTGGAATCTGAGGTGCGGTTAACTCTAATGAACTTATCCTCAGCAGCAGAGGTAACTGGGTCTTCCTTTCCTGTGGCGGTCCTCATGAGAGCCAGTTTCATCATAGCGCATGATGGTATTTGCGACTGCACTTGTAATGTTCCGTATTGACTGACCTTCATGTCTTAAAGTAATTGTGGACTGTTGTTTCTCTTTGCTTATTTGACCTGTTCTTGCCGTAATATGGACTTAGTCTTATATCAAATAGGGCTATAATTTTGTATACCACCCCTACCTTGTCACAACACAACTGATTGGCTCAAATGCATTAAGAAGGAAATAAATTCCACAAATTAACTTTTAACAAGGCACACCTGTTAATTGAAATGCATTCCAGGTGACTACCTCATGAAGCTGGTTGAGCTGTCGTCAAGGCAAAGGGTGGCTACTTTGAATTATCTAAAATATATTTGGATTTGTTTAACACTTTTTTCTTTTTTTTGGTTGCTACACGATTCCATATGTTATTTCATAGTTTTGATGTCTTCGCTATTATTGTACAATGTAAAAAAAATATATATATTTTTTTTTACAATTAAATGTTTTAAATACAGTAGTCCCTTGAAGTCCTTGAATTTGACATGTTAATGTCTGTATGAACCCTGCTTAAATGCTGTATAGTTGTACGCCTATGTTTTATAGATATTTACACTGAGTAAACAAACATTAAGAGCACCTTCCTAATATTGAGTTGCACCCCGTTGGAGCATGGACTCTACAAGGTGTCAATCATTTTTTTTTTAAAGTTTAAATGTAACCTTTATTTAACTAGGCAAGTCAGTTAAGAACAAATTCTTATTTACAATGACGGCCTCCCCCGGCCAAACCCTAACCTGGATGACGCTGGGTCAATTGTGCACCGGCCTATGGGACTCCCAATCAATCGGTTGCGATACAGCCTGGAACCAAACCAGGGTATGTAGTGACGCCTCTAGCACTGAGATGCAGTGCCTTGGACTGCTGCACCACTCAGGAGCACTTAAATATTGTGTTTTGCCTATTCACCCTCTGAATGGCGCACACACACAATCCATGTCTCAATTGTCTCAAGTTTTAGGTGTCCCCTACCCTTCATATACACTGATTTGAAGTGGATTTAACAAGTGACTTCAATAAGGGAGCATAGCTATCACATGGGTAGTCTGTCATGAAAAGAGCAGGTGTTTTTAATGTGTTTTACACTCAGTATACAGTGCCTTGCGAAAGTATTCGGCCCCCTTGAACTTTGCGACCTTTTGCCACATTTCAGGCTTCAAACATAAAGATATAAAACTGTATTTTTTTTGTGAAGAATCAACAACAAGTGGGACACAATCATGAAGTGGAACGACATTTATTGGCTATTTCAAACTTTTTTAACAAATCAAAAACTGAAAAATTGGGCGTGCAAAATTATTCAGCCCCTTTACTTTCAGTGCAGCAAACTCTCTCCATAAGTTCAGTGAGGATCTCTGAACGATCCAATGTTGACCTAAATGACTAATGATGATAAATACAATCCACCTGTGTGTAATCAAGTCTCCGTATAAATGCACCTGCACTGTGATAGTCTCAGAGGTCCGTTAAAAGCGCAGAGAGCATCATGAAGAACAAGGAACACACCAGGCAGGTCCGAGGTACTGTTGTGAAGAAGTTTAAAGCCGGATTTGGATACAAAAAGATTTCCCAAGCTTTAAACATCCCAAGGAGCACTGTGCAAGCGATAATATTGAAATGGAAGGAGTATCAGACCACTGCAAATCTACCAAGACCTGGCCGTCCCTCTAAACTTTCAGCTCATACAAGGAGAAGACTGATCAGAGATGCAGCCAAGAGGCCCATGATCACTCTGGATGAACTGCAGAGATCTACAGATGAGGTGGGAGACTGTCCATAGGACAACAATCAGTCGTATATTGCACAAATCTGGCCTTTATGGAAGAGTGGCAAGAAGAAAGCCATTTCTTAAAGATATCCATAAAAAGTGTTGTTTAAAGTTTGCCACAAGCCACCTGGGAGACACACCAAACATGTGGAAGAAGGTGCTCTGGTCAGATGAAACCAAAATTTGACTTTTTGGCAGCAATGCAAAACGTTATGTTTGGCGTAAAAGCAACACAGCTGAACACACCATCCCCACTGTCAAACATGGTGGTGGCAGCATCATGGTTTGGGCCTGCTTTTCTTCAGCAGGGACAGGGAAGATGGTTAAAATTGATGGGAAGATGGATGGAGCCAAATACAGGACCATTCTGGAAGAAAACCTGATGGAGTCTGCAAAAGACCTGAGACTGGGATGGAGATTTGTCTTCCAACAAGACAATGATCCAAAACATAAAGCAAAATCTACAATGGAATGGTTCAAAAATAAACATATCCAGGTGTTAGAATGGCCAAGTCAAAGTCCAGACCTGAATCCAATCGAGAATCTGTGGAAAGAACTGAAAACTGCTATTCACAAATGCTCTCCATCCAACCTCACTGAGCTCGAGCTGTTTTGCAAGGAGGAATGGGAAAAAATGTCAGTCTCTCGATGTGCAAAACTGATAGAGACATACCCCAAGCGACTTACAGCTGTAATCGCAGCAAAAGGTGGCGCTACAAAGTATTAACTTAAGGGGGCTGAATAATTTTGCACGCCCAATTTTTCAGTTTTGTTAAAAAAGTTTGAAATATCCAATAAATGTCGTTCCACTTCATGATTCTGTCCCACTTGTTGTTGATTCTTCACAAAAAAATACAGTTTTATATCTTTATGTTTGAAGCCTGAAATGTGGCAAAAGGTCACAAAGTTCAAGGGGGCCGAATACTTTTGCAAGGCACTGTACATTCTTTGAAGTACACATGTGGAACTGCATAAAAATTATTATTATTTTGTTTCAAACCATTTTGAAATGTTGATCCTAATGTCACACATTGGCCCCAGTTATTTATAGAAAGACGCCTATACACCCTGGGTCGTAGTACTGAACCAGGAATAGGTAAGACTTCTGTGCTGCTACTGCTAATTCAATCTAGTGACTCCTCACAACACTTGATAAAAAATCTGTCTGGAACGTAATGAAATATTTGAACCTTGAAGTGCTTATATTGAGTGTAGACTGTAGCAGCAGCAGGTAGCAATTTGATTAGCTATTTAGCAGTCTTGTTTAGAAATCTTATGGCTTGGGGGTAGAAGCTGTTCAGGATCCTGTTGGTTCCAGACTTAATGCACGGGTACTGTTTGCCATGCTCTAGCATAGAGAACATTCTATGGCTTGGGTGGCTGGATGCTGACAATTTGTTGTGCCTTCCTCTGACACCGCCTGGTATAGATGTTCTGGATGGCAGGGACCTCGGCCCCAGTGGGCCATACACCACCCTTTGTGGAATGGGTAAGACAAAAGATTTAAGTGCCTTTGAACAGGGTATGGTAGTAGGTGCCAGGCGCACCGGTTTGAGTGTGTCAAGAGCTGCAACTGCTGGGTTTTTCACTCTTGACAGTTTCCCTTGTGAATCAAGAGTGGTCCACCACCCAAAGGCCATCCAGCCTTGACACAACTGTGGGGAAGCATAGGCAGTCAACATGGGCCAGCATCCCTGTGGAACGCTTTCGACAGCTTGTAGTCCATGCCCCGACAAATTCAGGCTGTTCAGGGGGGAAAGGGGGTGCAAACTCAATATTAGGACGGTGTTCCTAATGTTTGTAAACTGTTTTGTAAACTCAGTGTAGTTAAACAATAGGACTAAATCAAACATTAAATGCACTTTAAATAAAATTTGATTTAATTTAATACTATTCTTTAAATATGACTGACCGGTTTGATGTAGCAAATTTTTACATTGGATAAAAGTAGAGACTCGTACACAACCGTTGAGGAACTGACAAGTCAGTGTCAGGTAAAGTGGTGCCTAGGGTTGCACGTTTTGGGGAATATTCAGAGGTGGAAACTTTCCGTGGGAATTAACGGGAATATATTGGAATTAAGGGGAATGTATGGGAATTAATGGAAATATATGCAAATTAATATTAATACGATTTAATTGTAGATGTTTTTTGCATTGGCTATATTTACCATATCATATAGAGATTATTATGGCATTGTCTCCCTCAATCCGTGCAATGGCTACTGCTATAGGTTTCAGGAGTTTCAGGCTGCTTACCACTCTCTCCCAAAATACATCATCCAGGAGGATACTCTTGATGGAGCTGTCCATATCGGCAGACTGTGAAATGGTCATTTGTTGGAGAGACTTCCCTTCCAGGAGACTGTCAAACATGATGACAACACCACCCCAATGGGTGTTGCTGGGCAGCTTCAATGTAGTGCTCTTATTCTTCTCACGTTCCTTGGTGAGGTAGATTGCTGCTGTAATTTGATGACCCTTCACATACCTAACCATTTCCTTGGCTCTCTTGTAGAGTGTATCCATTGTTTTCTGTGCTATGATGTCCTTGAGGAGCATGCATGAGCAGCACAGCCAATGGGTGTGATCTCCATTGTCTGTCACCAGTGCAAATACCTTCTGTGGTCCAAGGTAATTGATGACTGCCTTCAGCTCATCTGTAATGTAGAGATCGGTGTGCCTGTTGTCCCTTGTGTCTGCTGTTGTAGAATACTGGTTGAGGGGTGGAGATGATGTAGTTAATTATTCCTTGCCCACGAACATTCGACCACCCATCAGAGATGATTGCAATACAGTCTGCTTTCTCTATGATTTACTTGACCTTCACTTGAACTCTGTTGAACTCTGCATCCAGCAAATGAGTATATCAAGCATGGCATTTGAAGAGATTTCTGAATGTTCTTCGCCCAGCACACACCCCTGTATGCGGGGCAAAGAACATTCAGAAATCTCTTCCAATGCGCATTGCCTTTGAGCATCAGAGGTGAACCAGTTTCATACACAGTTCGAGCAAGACATTCATCAGAATTTCTCTGACTACATTCCTCCATTGAGTCAAAAAAACGACCATGAGCTGTTGCTATCGATAAGGTGTCTGATTCATCCTTTTCTGATCGAATAGAAGTAGAGGGATTTTTGTCAGAGGTTGCTTGTTGTGAGCGCTGAGGGAACTTTGTGCACTTGGCCAGATGATTCTGCCTCTTTGTTGCATTCTTCACATATGATTTTGCACAGTATTTGCAAATGTACACAGCTTTTTTTTACAAATGTACACATCAGATAGTGCCCGTGGCATTTTCCTGTAAAGATTAGACAAAAGTTAGTAAAAAACAAATACAATTCCATGTGCAGATAAATAGTTAAGCAGTTAGATTAAACATCTCCTTTTGTAAGATAAATGTTTTAAAATGTAACATGTATGGAAACAGGTGAATTAACACTCTTCAGTTAGCAGGCTCAAGCAAGCTAAAACCCACATGGTAGCAAAAATTAACTAGCAAAAACAAGGTAAGTTGCTAGCTAGCATTAAACTTATCTTATAAAAAACAATCAATCAATCATAATCACTAGTTACACATGGTTGGGGATATTACTAGTTTATCTAGCGTGTCCTGCGTTGCATCAAATCGATGCAACGCTGGGGGATGATTTAACAAAAGCGCATTTGCGAAAAAAGCACAATCGTTGGACGACTATACCTAACCATAAACACCAATGCCTTTCTTAAAATCAATACACAGAAGTATATATTTTTAAACATGCATATTGCAAGCAGAGTCAGGGTATATGTAACAGTTTGGGCAGCCTGGCTCATTGCAAACTAATTTGGCAGAATTTTATGTAATTTTGACATTACATTGAAGATTGTGCAATGTAACAAGGATATTTAGACTTAGGGATGCCACCCGTTAGATAAAATACTGAACGGTTCCGTATTTCACTTAAATAATAAATGTTTTGTTTTCGAAATGATAGTTTCCAGATTCGACCATATTAATGACCAAAGGCTCGTATTTCTGTGTGTTATTATGTTATATTTAAGTCTATGATTTTGATAGAGCAGTCTGACTGAGCGATGATAGGCAGCAGCAGACTCGTAAGCATTCATTCAAACAGCACTTTCGTGCGTTTTGCCAGCAGCTCTTCGCAAGCACAGCGCTGTTTGACTTCAAGCCTATCAGCCTAATGGCCTGTGTAACCGATGTGAAATGGCTAGCTAGTTAGCTGGGTGTGCGCTAATAGCGTTTCAAACGTCACTTGCTCTGAAACTTGGAGCAGTTATTCCCCTTGCTCTGCAAGGGCCGCGGCTTTTGTGGAGCGATGGGTAACGCTGCTTCGAGTGTGGCTGTTGTCGATGTGTTCCTGGTTCGAGCCCAGGTAGGGGCGAGGAGAGGGACGGAAGCTATACTGTTACACTGTCAATACTATAGTGCCTATAAGAACATCCAATAGTCAAAGGTATATGAAATACAAATAGTATAGAGAGAAATAGTCATATAAATACTATATTAACTACAACCTAAAACCTCTTACCATGGAATATTGAATTCTCATGTTAAAAGGAACCACCAGCTTTCATATGTTCTCATGTTCTGAGCAAGGAACTCGAACGTTAGCTTTTTTACATGGCACATATTGCACTTTTACTTCTCCAACACTTTGTTTTTGCATTATTTAAACCAAATTGAACATGTTTCATTATTTATTACATTGATTTTTATTGATGTATTATATTAAGTTAAAATAAATGTTCATCCAGTATTGTTGTAATTGTCATTATTAGAAATAAATAAATAAAAATCGACCGATTTAATCGGTATCGGCTTTTCTGGTCCTCCAATAATCGGTATCGGCGTTGAAAAATCATAATCGGTCGACCTCCTAATTGACATACAGTACTGGACCAAATCATAAACTATGAAGAAAAGGATAATACATTTTAGTTAATTCATGTATTTCTTTTATAGACACCTAAGCTACTCATAGTTTTCTCAAAGTGCTATCGAATTCATAAACATGAAACCATTTCAGCCTAATTGAATAATAAAGTAAATTAGAGAGTGGAATGTAAGGTTGGAGGCAATTTAGTTAAACCAGTTAAATGATAATAAAGGCAACACTGAGGCATTGTGACTTGTCCAAAATGGCAAATCTTCCATTGCTGGAGGATCTTGTTTTGCTTCCACTTCGGTGATCAAAAGTTATATTTCTGCGTCAGTTTTTTCTTTGTCTTTTGATTTCTCCCTGTTGGCGGACAGAAATTAGAGACATTTCTTGCAGCTTTAAAGGGAAGGTTTGTGGCCATAAATTGTCATTTAGGGCGTTTTTTGATGTAAATAAGACTTCACTAGCACAGTGTTTTAGAACGTGTCTGATATATCAAGGCAAAATACTTACAGGTTTGTGTAAATCAAGTGTACGAGCAATTGATATATACTAACTTTTTTTTTTACTCGCGAAGATTCTACATTTTCTTCCAATGAGTTAATTTAGAAGTTTTTCTATGCATCATTGATAATGAGGGCCCAGGTGACTTGAAGCTGGTTGAGAGAATGACAAGTGTGCAAAGCTGTCATCAAGGCAAAGGGTGGCTGTTTGAAGAATCTCATATATTTTGATTTGTTTAACACTTTTATGGTTACGTATGTGTAATTTCATAGTTTTGATGTCTTCACTATTATTCTTCAGTGTAGAAAATAGTTATTTTTTTAATAAAAAAAAAACTTGAATTAGTAGGTGTGTTCAAACTTTTGACTGGTACTGTGTGTGTGTGTGTGCGAGAGTGTGAGAGAGAGAGAACGGTTCGGTACAAATACGTGTACCGTTACACCCCTGAATAGATCATTGGCTCCATGTCATCTTCTGCTGATCAATTATGCATGGTTCTATGCTTTCGTTCTTTTAACTAGACCAGCCCAGAGTAAAACAGGTCCCTGCGGAGTTTTTTTCCATGGCTGGGTCTTTGACCATGGCTGGTAAAATAAGGGTTAAATAAAAATTAATACATTTGACAAAGAACCTGGCTGCTAATAGTAAAGAAAGAAAGGAGTGAGTTTCAATATCCTAATTGATATGTGTAAGCTACTTTGGCTACTTTTAGTAGCTAAGTGGGAGAGAGAAGTATCTGCTCGTCCTAGTAGAGAAGGGAAGGAGTGAGGATTAGTATCCTGATTAGTATTGTACTGTAGTAGGTAGAAGTCGAGGAGAAACCCATGAGGGACATTGTGATGTCTGCTCTGGTTAGTATTGTTTAGTAGATAGGGACTCGTAGAAAGCCATGTGGGAGATGTGACGTTTGCTCGTCCTATTAAAAAGAGAAGTAAGGAGAAGCATCCTGAATAATAAGTGTATTATAGGTAGGAGATGTGAGAAGTATTAGTATTGTATTAGTATTGTATTAGCTAAGTAGGAGAACCATGAGGGAGATGTGTGGAGTCTGTTCCTGTTAGATTGAGGATTTGTTGTATAGTAAGTGTATAGTATGAATTTAAGTAGGAAGAGAAAACCATGAGGGAGATATGTGGAGTCTGCTATTATTAGGTTGAGATGGCGTTGATCTCATTCAGGTTGAGTGGTACTATATTCCAACTCGGGTCTTCCACCTGTTCTTGCCCAGGGACCCCCGCCAAGGCAAACTGGCAACCCAGGGACGTCCATCATATGTAAAAAAAAAAAAAAATAATAATAATAAAACATGTCACTTGTCTTATCAGGTGAAGGATAATCGCAAGGAGAAGTAAACTACAATTTAAAATGAATAGATTTGGTAGATACACTACATGACCAAAAGTATGTGGACATCTGCTCGTCCAGCGTCTCATTCCAATATCATGGGTTTTAATATGGAGTTGGTCCCACCTTTGCCGCTATAACAGCCTCCACTTTTCTGAGAAGGCTTTCCTCTACATGTTGGAACATTTCTGCTGGAACTTGCTTCCATTCAGCCACAAGAGCATTACCGAGGTTGGGCACTGATGTTGGTCGATTAGGCCTGGCTCGCAGTTGGCGTTCCAATTCGTCCCAAAGGTGTTCGATGGGGTTGAGGTCAGGGCTCTGTGCAGGCCAGTCAAGTTCTTCCACACCGATCTCAACAAACCATTTCTGTATTGACTTCACTTTGTGCACAAGGGCATTGTCATGCTGAAACAGGAAAGGGCCTTCCCCAAACTGTTGCCACAAAGTTGGGAGCACAGAATCATCTAGAATGTCATTGTATGCTGTACCGTTAAGATTTCCCTTCACTAGCTAGAACTAAGGGGCCTAGCCCGTACCATGAAAAATATCCCCAGACCATTATTCCTCCTCCACCAAACTCTACAGTGCCAGATGGTAAAGCGTGATCCATCACTCCAGAGAACGCGTTTCCACTTCTCCAGAGTCCAATGATGGCGAGATTTACACCACTCCAGCTGACGCTTGGCATTGCGCATGGTGATCTTTGTGTGCAACTGCTCAGCTAATAGCAGCTGTTTAGCTGGTTAAGGTATTTGTATTTATTATGAATCTGCCAAAGCAGCATCTACTCTTCCTGGGGTCTAGCGAAATTAAGGCAGTTTATACAATTTTAAAACATTACAATACATTCACAGATTTCACAGCACACTTTGTGCCCTCAGGCCTCTAATCCACCACTACCACATATCTACAGTACTAAATCTGTGTGTGCGTGCATGCGCATGGCGTTAGACATGTGTTGGAAAAAATGTATGTCCAAGCCAAGAAAGCATGCCTCGTCTGTGTACCCCTTTAGTTCAGTTGGTAGACCACGGCAGTTGCAACGCCAGGATAATGGTTTCGATTCCCGGGACCACACATACGTAAAAAAATAATAAATATGCAAGCATGACTGAACGTCGCTTTGGATAAAAGCGTCTGGTGAATGGCCTAAGTTACTGGTACACGGGTGCTTTTTCAAAGCCTATGTCAGATGCACCAGTGAGTGTAATTATCTCCAATAAGTGTAATTTGCTTGAGAGAAATACAGTTGACATTAGGAAGAAGATATTCTCATCTTTTCTGCTATAGGTATGTAATTACAAATATGTTCATTCTTTTGTTGCTCGCGATTTCCATAAAAACATTGAAATATATATATTTTTTCCCATTTTTGAAATATATTTTCTGAGATCCCCTCCAGTACTCTGGTCTAACTCTAACAAGTCTCTATGGGGATGGTGTGGAGTCATGTAGAGGACATGGCAGTGTGAGAGATCTGGTGTGATGGCGTGGAGTTAGGGAAGGCCGACAGACACTGAAGCAGACACTGAAATGACCCCCTACCTCCCTGAGAGAGGGGACCAGGGAGGCCAAGCAGAGAGGCTGATGGGTAGACAAGACACACACACACCCCCCACAAACAGCCAGCTAGAGTGCAAGACGGGGTCACATGCGTCTTCTTACAACACTTCACTATGCCCATCCTTATCCACCCGAGGTTCAAACTACATTATTTCCAGCCCCACCTCCCTTGAGAGTACCACCCAGATAGCAGAGTGCTTTCTCCTCTCCTTCACCTTGACTCCCATCTCCTGCACTCTTCTGTCTCAGCATGCTTAGTGCCTCATGGTGCACAGAGAACCATGTACACACACAACCACAAAGTGCAAATATATATACATAGCATAGTCAACATCCAGGTACCTGTATGCCTATTGTTACTATATTGCGTATTCAAAGTTAACTTTTATTCATAGTGTTTTGTGTATGCTGCTACATTTCAGCCCAATTAATTTTCAACACAATTATTTAGCATTTTATTTTATCTCCTGCTTAGATAGATAATTACTTTTCAGACAGCCATTAACTACACATCAAAGTGATGCTGTAACATATTCAAGGTCTATTATGAAAAGTAAGGTTTAAAATGTTTTATATATGGTCATGATGGGAGACAAAAATGCCAGGCTAAACCGTTCTTTTTTTGTTCCCTCAATTGTATTCTTTAATTCCCTCAATTTTATTATCCTCGGAATCAGCAAGATTGTCTATTCGTTGCGTCTTCTGCACCCCAAAGGCCTTCCCCAGAAAGTCCCCACAATAGTTTAGAAAATTAACAAAAATGTGACCAACTGGGGACATTGTGTTTTTCCCCCACTAGGTCAAATACAATTTCTAGGGGTTTATGGGGAGAATGACATGCTGACCAGAGTGTCGCAAAATAAATTTAGAAATCCATGTTATTCAATTATTGCACCCACACTGCTGGCGCGCGCCAACGAGCGTCTGGGATGCCAAGGGTTAAAATAGAACTCCTTTCTATTTCTGACACAGATCCCACTGAAAGTCCTGCCTCTCCCATCTCCTCATTGGTTTATAGAAGCAGGTACCCACTTGACATCTCCTTTTTGGTTATACCCACGTGGGTGATTGAAAGACTAAATGTTTTGTCGGTTGTCATGGTAATACTATGAAAGTGTAGATGCCAATCACCATATAAGTTCAAAGATGAAAAAGCCTGGAAGGAGGAGATGACTAAAAACTATTCGGTTGGCCGTTTTATGTTTGGGTTAATTGTCGGAGTAGAAGACCTTGTGCATTTCAGGTAAAATAACAACTCAATGTTTATGTCCCAGGACAAATTAGCTAGCAAAAGCAAGCTAGCTAAATAGGACAAATTAGCTAGCAAGTGCAAGCTAACTAGCTAAATTGCCATACATGTTTAATGCGTTTTGACCTGTCCCCAAAGTAATGTCATTGGTTCAGAGTTTGTTTTGATATTTTAACCTGCGTGTCGTGATCGCGTTTGGTGTGGGGGTGGCACGATGGCGCACACGCGCAGTCGGTTTGAGTTCCATGTTAGGGTTTGGCGCTAGGGTTAGGGAAAATAGGATTGGATGTTAGCCAACAGTCAGGCTAGGATAGGTAGCTAGCTAGAGTATGCCTGGAATTCTTGCCTCGTGTACAGATGAGAACATTTCATTGCACTTGTTAACACCGAAGCCTCCTGGAAATTATAAATAATAAATTAGCATTCCTTTCCTTTCTGCCGCTGAGTCACATACACAATTGTAAACCAATCATAAACGCATTCAAGTGCTTGGCCGGTGCCATGATTTACTGGATGTGAGCTATGGCCTTAATCTTGTTCCCAAACACTTTTGTGCTCAATGACCTGGGGACGAAGCTAGCTATAGCCCTGTGCATGTGGAGTAAAATACTGGGTCATGGGGAAGAGGTGCACAAAATGGACTGTCCATGTGGCATGAATCAGAGTTTGCACGAAGTGTATAGGCCTACTTCTATTTAACAAGAATGCATGACAAACAAAGCAAACTAGACGAAATGGCGAAATGAGGAAGTAGTCTACATAAGAGGTCCTAGCAATGGAGAGCTGAGACCATGGTCGACCATTCAGTGGCGCTTTGATCGATCTGCGCGGGAGATCCGAGGGAACAAATAAATACATTGAGAAAATGAATGAATACATTGAGGGAGGGAAGTTGGGAACAAATAACAAACTAAGGGAACAGATAAGCCTGGCTGTTTTTTTTCTCTCTCCACCATAACATCTATGGGGCACCATAGATATAGCCAGACTATTTTTGTTTTAGAAGGTAACTTTTGTTCAGGAAAATGTCTGTAAAATCTGACTTGGTTGATCTCCTATTATGAGTTTTAAAAGCGTTACTTAAACATACATGTCTGAGCTCAGACAGAGGCTTTTGTGGGAAAGTTGAAACCAGCACGGCAGCACCTGCACTTCTCTTTTCTACCGTTCTGAATGGCTAGCATTTCATTTTCTAAAATGTTTTACATTTGGACACACAGGAAGTCTTATTTTTCGTCACATTGTGAATCCCTCTATTCAACCCTCCCATACTCATTATGCATGCACATTGCACAATATTGTCCATTAATCCAACACTGCTCTCACCTCAACTCGCTGCTTTCTGTCTTTATTAAATCCTTATATGAATATTGCACTATGTTCTGTTTCTCTCCTCTGCTCATGATCATTCTACTGAAATCTGAAACACTTTACTTCTCCTTAGTTTTCTGCCCCAAAACTATATAGCTTTAAGTCAGGAGGACTGAGACTAGACCACTAAACACCTCTTGGAAAGCCATTCAGGTGTGTCTTTGTCTTTACAAGTTGGGGTATTGTTCCACTGAAAAATAAAACTCGGTTTTAGACTGTTGTTTCTCTCTCTCCTGAGTATTCTACCATGAAACACACAGGAGCTCGGGTGAGGTTTCTAGGCATCTGCCCCCAAGATGTTTCAGTGTTGGGGTGGGGGTCGGGGATAGGGCCGAGGTTAACACTCATAAAGTCATAGAATGCCACGGTCGGAACCTGGGGCCCTCGACTCGGAACATCTTTATTTTGAGCCTGTCAGGCCGACTCCCAGCCTCTCCTCCATTGGTCTGGCCGTGGCTACGTTTACACTCGAGGCTCGCACTGGCTTCGGGGAAAATGTTGATATTATTCCGGGTGGTGGGGGTCTGTTTTTATGAGCAGGGAGGGCTGCATGCAAGAGGCTACCGAGGTTAAGTTTTGTTGGCTGTGAGCTGGAAGGGGGCAGGGGGTGGTTGCATTTAAAATGGGAAATTATGTGAGGTTCCCTCCTCACTATGTAAAGCGCTATAAGCGTCTGAACAAAACGTTCCGTAAATTCAGTCAATTATTATGATCCTTACATGGGGTTTTCTGGATAAAAAAGAGGCTTAGGTGGTGAGAGTGGCAAGGGGTGTGGTAGGGGATGCGGTCGACCCTGTTGGAGCGGCTGAAATGTCTTGATGAAAGCTGATATTTTATTTCTCTTCAGTTTCAAGAACATTTACTGCAATTCTACACATTTTGCCATGCAGCTGAGAGAAAATGTTGCAGTTTAAAGCTAATTTCCTGCAATTCCATGCATTTTGCCATGGCTAATGCTGTGTTCTTTTGCGCAAACATAATAACAATCTATACTGCTATATACAGGTTTCCATTCAACCTTTTTTATGTAAGTAAAGTACATGTCTGATAAAAAAAATGGTCATGACAGGCCTGATGAAAACATGCGAGAAATGGCTGTTGAAACACCTTTTTATGCGCAGATATTGATATAATAACCATTATATCGAAGTAAACTTGGAGTCACGCAATGATATGTCGTGTAGTCCACCTACTACGACTCGGAAAGCATGCCGTTTGTTAGGCTACAGATTAAATTAATTAGGATGAACTTTACATGGTGGTGAAAGTGCATGGTGATGAGCTTGATGCGCCTTTCCAAAAAATATTGAGGGTCTTATTCTGGTGACATGATGATCGATGCTTTGGCTGCTGTTTGACAAGTAATTATAATGTCATCATGTAGGCTATACCCGCACTCTATCTGTGAGCTGTTGCCTAGAGCGAACGTGCCAAGACTAAAGTGGGCACATTCGCTATAGCCTATAACACTTTATTTATTTATTTATTTTTGACAAAACCATCAGTAGAGATAAATGCCATGGAAGCCCATTTTCATTTAACTGCAAAAGTCATTTTTATGTGCACTACGTCATCACGCACAGCCTTTTATCCCCAACAAGTAAATTTGATGAAAACACATATGGTGGGAAAATGCACATCAATTTATACGGATTTCAGAATATTTGCATAAATCTCACCAATTGGATGGAAACCTAGCACTCTCTAGGTTTTATTTTAGTGATTTCTCAAATATTATATTATTTAAAACTATATAGGTCCATTATCTTTTCGACATACTTTAAATCCTTTAAGTCAACACTGAAAGCCTTTTTCCATCCCACAAATGTACAATAATAAAAAATGACACTGTTTGGATTTAAGCGACCAGAAAAAGCGCTTAGGGGGCCCGCCCAAGGATTTCGATGGCAGGAAAATCCCTGCATTATTAAGTTGGGGGTAAAGTGAGGTCTGTGTGTGTGCGTGTCTGCTGCAATTTGTGTGTTTGTTTCTCTGCTCTTCTGTCTGAGGCAGCCAGGCGTGATGCTCAGGGAACTTGTCCCAGGGAACTTGTCAGAAAACATCTGACAGCAGATCAGTGTGACAGACAGTCATTGCTTTAGGCTCTTCTTCTAGACTAGGACCCACCACATCCCCAACTAGTCTTTGACTCAATTTACTGTTCTATATCTGAGTTGTAATGAGATGTGGAAATTCGGTGATTGTCTGTTATTGCTTTGACATATTGCAAAACAATGTGAGTGACTCTGTCATTGTGTGTGTTAAGCTATAGGACATCTATTTGTGGAAACCTCTATGTTTGGACTGTGGTGGTGTTTCGGTTTTGTTGCTTGCATGTCTATATAGTTTGATATAAACATGGTGGGGAGGGAGGAATCATTCTGTGCTGCTGGTTCCAGGTTCAGGAAGCTAGCTACGGTTGCACACAGGGCACCATGACTCTCCTGTTCCCTGTGACCCTCGTATCTACGGTCACATATCAGTTTAATAACCACCACACACACACAATACAATCACACACACAACCCTCCAACCCTAGGCTAACGTACTGTAGCTCAGGGTGATAGTACTGCATGTGCCCTAGCCCCATAATGCTATAAATAGACCAGTGAAATATAACATGGGAAAGGAACATAGAGCAAAGCACTGAACACCTATAGTCTTCTAATTAAAAGCTGTGGAGCCAGTGAGCCAGCCGTGTAGGATCCAGCTCTTCTAGAGAATGTAATGTAGGTCACAGGGGTTTGGCAGGCAGTGGCACTGCAGTACTGGGAAACACTGGCTGGCTGACTGACTGACTGGGTGGCTATAAATCACTGCAGCACTGGAAACAGTCTGGCTCGCTGACCGCCTGCCTGGCTGGCTGTCTGGCTATATGTCAGTGCAGCACATGGAACTGGCTGGATCTGGCTCGCTGGCTAGCCTTATCATGGAAACCAGCTACTGACTGGTCTGCTCTGGCTGGCTGGCTGGCTGACTGACTGGCTATATAGCATTGCTGTAGCTGGCCCTGTTTGGCTGGCTGGCTAACTTATTACAAATCACTGCAGCGCTGGAAACACAAAATACAGCCTGGCTGACTGAATGACTGTTCCTGGCTGGTTGGTCACATATCTCTGCTCTGCGTGGCCTGGGTCAATGCCTGCCTGGCTGGCCAATCTTTAAAGAGAGAGAATTGATGAATGGTGGCGCTATTGGATTTTATGAGTGCTGGCCTGCTTCATGTTTTCCATGCCTCTGTAGAGTGGGTGTGGTGTTAAATTTGAACACAAGCAGTGGAAAAATCTGCTGGAAATATCTTGGACAGTGTTGTTTAGGATGTGATGGGGCTTTTGTTGAAGGGTTAGAATGTTGGTTGAGGACAGTTCCATATGAATTGCTTGCTTTAGGTTCTTGTGTTTCTATGATGGTTTGATAGGAAAGGGGATACCTATTCAGTTGCACAACTGAATGTATTCAAGCTAAATGTGTCTAAATCAGAGAGATATGGGGGAGGGGGGGGGCTGCCTTGATCGACGTCCACGTTGTTGGCGCCAGTGGGAAAAGTTGTCCGTGGGAGTTAACTAAGGGCAGAACTTCATATTTTTTTCTCCCACCTTGAACCAGCGACCTTTTGGTTACCGGCCCAACACTTTTAACCGCTAGGCTACCTGCCCCTTATAGTTGAAAGGAAGGCATGTTCAAAAAGTCACTTTTTTTTAAACTGGACATCTCATTGTAATCAGATTTTAGTCGAGGGTTGTTACCTGAAAGGATATTAGTTGTTATCCCTCCCCCTTACACAGACACGGCCTGCAAGCTCCTGTTGATCTGAAGCTAAGGGCGACAGCAGAACAAATGTGCTTAATCCTGTTGCATCAGTCAGCTCCTTGTGAAGCAGAGACCCACACCACATGGGGAAGCACCTATTATTTATAAGAACTCCCAGGCCTTATGGTAGCAGGGGGCCATAGCTGTTAGCTGTTGACAGATCTATGGTGTTTTAGTATTTGACTGAAAGAAGACAGGCTCTGGTAGATGAGCTATGTCTGTGCCAGGGGAGAAGGTCAAGAGAGAGCAGGCAGACCGAGAGGGAGTGAGCTGAACAGATGGACATGGAGTTGGCCGTGGCCCTGTGACAGGGTGCCTGAGGTCGCTGGCTTGGTTCAGGCTGGCCAGACAGAGTAGCCTGGGCGTCACGCTTTGCCACGTGGTTAACAGAACCCTTACCCGCCTGCTCCTCTCGTTACAGGAGACAGCAGCAGAGACCACCGGGGGGAGGAGGAGGAGACAGGAAGACCCAGCAGCAGCAGCAGTCGCCACAACAACAACAACAAACAGTCAATCAACATCCTCGTGACCAGCAGCAGCACAGAGGACAGTGTGGGGCTAGCCATGGGCAGCAGTTCCAGGGCCACGGCGGGCAGCGCCAGGGGCCCCTCCACCATGGCTACAGCCAGAACCGCCGCTGGCACCACAACCAGCAGGGGCAGGGAGGAGAACAGGGACTGCAGGGTGGCCCGGCAGTGGACAGAGACAGGGGGGCAACCCCAACGGGAGACAGAGACAAGGAGGCACCACCCAGAAAAAACAAAGAGACTGATGATGTAAAGGCAGAGGAGGCCAGCGCTAGGCTGGAGCCAGAGAGCTCAAGGGGCCCCAATGACGGGCCTCCCAGCCAGCCCTGGGGCCAGGGTGGCCCTAAAGTCCGTCTTCTGCCGTCGTCCAAAGAGAGGCTGAGGAGGAGGCTAAAAGACGAGGTAAACGAAAGCTCTTTACTGTCTTGTCTGTCTGTCAATCACCATCGCATGCCATGGCCACACCCTCCCCTTTCTACACACACATGTACATTACACCACATGCGCATTGCGTACACACACATAAACCCACAGTAACTAATGCACCTTTTTAGATGCATACAAAGTCATTCACACACACACACAGGTTTCTCAGTAAGGGTTCAGTCTGGATTAACAGTGGTGGCTTGTCTGTAGATTTTGCTGTCGTGGGTAAACTTCTCTCTTCTCTTGGGAGGAGGATAAGTAGCTGGAGCAACAGCCTTTTGATGTTTTCTGCTGTGTGCTAGGCTTTTGTATTGCTGGTCTCAGCTCCAGCGTCCCCACAACCATCCCAGCCTTAGCCCAGGACTACTTCCCCCTCCCTCCATCTTAGCCTGCGTCCTAAATGGCACCCTTTTCCCTATATAGTTCCCTACTTTTGACGAGTGTCCATAGGGCTCTGGTCAAAAGTAGTTCACTATGTAAGGAATAGGGCGCCATTTGGGACATAGTCTAACTAATTTCTAACGCTGTGTGTTTGTTTAGTTTGCAAGTATCTAAGACATCGAGGCTCCTAACCCACTTACAGCCTCCGACAACAAGACTGAGATTAACTGACAGCTTCAAACATGCCGATCTGGAGGGAAAACACTGGCTGTGTCTCAGATGGCATCCTATTCCCTATATAGTGTGGTTATATTTGACCACAGCCCATAGGGGGTATAGTCAAAAGTAATGCACTATATAGGTGAATAAGGTGCTATTTGGGACGCAGACACAGAGGAATTTTGCTAAATGGGAGGAAACATGGGATATTATCCTCAGCCAGGTCTGTCTGCGTTTGAGTCCAGGGTTGTATTCATTAAGGCATACCGTAGCGAAACAGTTTGAAATGGAAAACTAAAACTGCGCTTCTAATTTAATAAATTTACTTCGTACCTCTTTCAGTCAACTTTCTTCCGTTCGCTGCCTAGTGAATAAGACCAAGTTCTCATTAAGGCTAGTCTATTGGATAAAACCTGGTACTTTCACACTAATTTATGGTGAATTATGCAAGCGACTTAAATGGCAAATTAGTCTGAACGAGGGGGGTTGGGGAACGTCACCAGATTCTCAGGGAATACATTACCTACAAAGTATTCATACCCCTTGACTTATTCCACATTTTGTAGTATTACAATTCAAAATGGATTGAATTTTAAAACATCTCGCCCACCTACACACAATACCCCATAATGGCAAAGTGAAAACATGTTTTTAGAATTTTTTGTGAAAAATGAAAATGAAATAAGTTTTCAAACCCCTGAGTCGATACATGTTAGAATCATCTTTGTCAGTGATTACAGCTGTGAGTATTTCTGAGTAAGTCTCTAAGAGCTTTTCGCACCTGGACAACATTTGCACAAAATTCTTCAAGTTCTCTCAAGTTGGTGGTTAATCATTTAGACACCCATTTTCAATTCTTGCCATAGTTTTTCAAGCTATTTAAGTCAACTGTGACTAGGCCACTCAGGAACATTCAATGTCGTCTTGGTAAGCAACTCCAATGTGTATTTGTGTGTTTTTTTTACATTATTGTCCTGCTGAAAGGTGAATTTGTCTCGCAGTGTTTGGTGGAAAGCAGACTGAACTAGGGTTTCCTCGAGGATTTAGCCTGTGCTTAGCTCTATTGGGGTGGCAGGTAGCCCAGTGGTTAAAGCGTTGGGCCAGTAACCGAAAGGTTGCTGGATCGAATCCCTGAACTGACAAGGTAAAAATCTGTCGTTCTGCCCCTGAGCAAGGCACTGTTCCCCGGGTGCCGTGGATGTCGATTCAGAGGGGTTGGGTTAAATGCGGAAGACACATTTCAGTTGAAGGCATTCAGTTGTACGTCTTTCCCCTATTCCATTCATTTTTATCCTAAAAAACGACCTAGTCCTTGCCGATAACATGATGCAGCCGCCACTTGAAAATATGAAGGGATGGATGTTGTTGGATTTGCCCCAAACATAACACACAAAGTGAATTTCTTTGCCAAATTCTCTGAAGTTTTACTTTAAAGCCATATTGCAAGCAGGATGCATGTTTTGGAATATTTTTTTTCTGTACAGGCTTCCTTTTCACTCTGTCATTTAAGTTAGTATTGTGGAGTAACTACAATGTTGTTGATCCATCCTCAGTTTTCTCCTATCACAGCCATTAAACTCTGTTTTAAATTCACCATTGGCCTCATGATGAAATCCTAGAGCGGTTTCCTTCCTCTCCAGCAACTGAGTATGGAAGGACGTCTGTATCTTTGTAGTGACTGGGTGTATTGATACATCATCCAAAGTGCAATTATAATTTCATCACGCTCAAAGGGCTATTCAATATCTGCTTTTTTTATTCGACCCATTTACCAATGGGTGCCCTTCTTTGCAAGGCATTTGAAAACCTCTTTTTTTTTTTTATGAAAATGTGTTTGAAATTCTAGACCTTACAGATAATTGTATGTGTGCAGTACAAAAATGAGGTAGTCATTCAAAAATCATGTTAAACACTGTTCTTGCACACAGTGAATCCAAGCAGCGTATTATGTGACTTATTAACCAGATGTTTACTCATGAACGTATTTAGGCTTGCCATTACAAAAGGGGTTGAATACTTGACTCAAAAGACATTTCAGCTTCTGATTTTTAACTAATTTGTAAACATTCCAAAAACATCATTCCACTTTTACATTATGGGGTATCTTGTGTAGGCCAGTGACACACAATCTCAATTGAATCCATTTTAAATTCAGGCTCTAACACAACAAAATGTAGAGAAAGTGGTGCGTGCATAGTCACAAAGTCACTGGAGGATGGAGAACCAATACTCCGAGCTGCAGCTCCATACTACTTGTCAGACATCGAGAACTGATACTGGTTGTTGGGGTGGGATTGGCGTGGGGTGTGGGGGGGTCCGTGGGTGGCTTTTGACCATTTTTATTGGATTCCTCATGTCTTACTAAATAGTATGAAGACGTTTGGTCCAAATCGGACGTTGAGTACTATATGTATTGAATATGTGAATCCTATAAATTGAAAGGGCCAATTTGGGTGCAATTTCTCAAGCGATCTAATAAAATTTCAGCAAAATAATGTTGCAGGAAAGCTCATCTTATCTGTTTCTAACTATAAAAACTATTCAGAAGCCAGTCTAAACAACTTTCATACAGACATGGCTTACTGAAATGACATGGAACAACTCCCCTGTGTAAGTTGTTTGGTTAAACCTCTATTTGCTAGAGAAAGCTAGCATGTTGTCAGCTTGAATACTGTTAGTGCAGTAAGGACACAGAGATACAGTATCAAGACCACACACTTTCTATAGTACAGTAGTCGTTAACACTTCGTTGTTTAAAGTCCACGGATATGCAGTTGACAATGACATGTTGATAGTCTGTTGAGCGTTAATAGGTGGATTATCTAAATAAAGTGTTATCTACTACATACACAAGTTGTTTTTTAACCGCCGCCCTTCATCGGGTGTCTTCCAGGAGGAGGCGATTGTGTCCCCAGCGGGCCCCCAGCGGAGCCGCATGGACCGCTTGCTGGAGATCCTGAACAGCATGAGGAACAACAGTGCCGGGGTGGACGGCCAGCTCAGCTCCTTCATGGAGGAGGCCCAGACCTCGACCCAGTCAGAGGAGAGCCTGGCCCAGATCGTCTCTACTATCTATAGCAAGGCCCTCAGCGACAGAAGCTTCGCCGCTTCCGCTGCCAGACTCTGTGACAAGATGGCCCTGTTCATGGTGGAGGGGACCAAGTTTAGATCATTACTACTCAATATGTTACAGGTGAGATGGATGGAGGGAGGGAGTGGGGTTATGTGGGTACGTGCATGTCTTTCTATCCACCCATCCATCTGTCTTTCAGCGTGTGTGTGTGGTGTCTGTCAGGCAATGAGTGTGTGTGAGTGAGTAGTGTATCTCAGTGGGTGTGGATGGTCCTAATTGGTGTCATTGGCCCCGTGGGCTGTATGTGACGTGGGGAAAATGTCAGTGGGCACAGAGCTAATGAACAGCATGGGAGGCCATAGCCTGAGGGGGGGGACGTCTGCCTAGCCTCACCCAAGATAAGGTTTCTCCCCACCCACGTCTGGCCTGCCCGCACTACGGCTCAGTGCCTCCCTGGGTGTCACGACTTCCCTCCCTCCTTTGGGAGCCAGACAGACGCTCCATTGCAGACACAGTCTGGGCGCTAACTCTCTCTCCCCTCTGCTCTCTTTCCTTTTCTCTCTCCACCCGCCAGCTCTCTGTGGCTGACATGCCAGGCGAAATGATAACCCACCTGCTGCGTCACCATACTCCCCTCCTCCTCTTCCCCTTCTCTGTTTGTCTGACTTCATTTGCGGTAAATAGAGAATAGACGCATGTCTAATGTTATAAACAGCAGAATGTGGCCTGTTTAAAAAGATTGTTACTAGTGGATGTGATGCCAAATCTCCACTCTTTCCACCTCAGAATAATTTGTTGATTATTCCACAGAATTATTATACAGCTGGCTGGCTAGTCCCTGGTTTCTGTTACCTTTCTTTAATTAAACAGGCCTGTTTACTAAAGCATCATTCGGACTCTTGTCACGTGGTGTTTAGCGTAATGCATTAATTCAACATTTCTATTACTATTTCTCATTAGTAAAGAATAAAGGACTATCAAACAAAAACGGTATGTTTGTTAAAGATAAATTAATGAGGATAAATGCAACTTGCTTTATTAGTCTCCCATTTATTTATATAATAAAAAAAATACCATTAATGTACAAATTATGTTTGGGGAAACTCTTTATCGAAAGTTTTGTTGGTAGTGAGTTGATATTCCTGTTAAACTCTCATCTGAACATTGCCTTCTCCCCCCCCCCTCTACCCTATTTGCCCGCTCTCTCCACCTTTCTGACCTGTGTGTGTGTGGGGGGGGGTGTATGTGTGTGTAGCTGGCTATGGTTTGGGTTGTCTGCTGGGTGCTAAGTGCTGTAGCTGTCTTTTAGCAAATGAGTGCTAGGCTTGTTTCTCACCCTGGTGTCACATTGTAACCCATCCCCCTTCCTCCCCTATGGCACAGTCACAGAGAACTTCCTGTCCTGTCTGGCATGGCTCGCCCACCACCGAGTGTGTGCCTGCGCGCATATATAACTATTTGTGCATGTGTGTTTGCTGTACAAAGAGCATACAGAGCTACACAGACTTCACCAACTCAGATTCTCTGTCATCTACTTTTATTTCTACCATCTTATGTTATCTCTATATGTGCACAATGAGAATTAACCTTGATTAACCATAGTTATTTTTATTGCGCTCAAACAGGTTGTTTCATTCTCTTAAATTGAATTAAATGTTCCCAGCAACTTTCCCAGCATGTTTTTATGCCCAACTTTCTCATTATGAAGTTGATGTAAAGTATAGGCATTAGCCAAGGTAGGTTAGTATGGTTAGTATTTTTATTTGAGGGTTTTGCCCACTATGAAATAAACATTAAATCGATTATATAAAGCTTTACCACTTTAGTGGTTTCAAATACTGCTTATTTTAAGTATCTTATTCCCTCTTACGTTTGACTACTTCACCAGGAGCTCACAGTCATAACTAGGGTTTCACATTTTGGGGAATATTCAGAGGTGGAAACTTTCCGTGGGAACATATGGGAACTAACGGAAAGATATGCAAATTAATACTATTTAAATGTAGCTGTTTTTTGCATTGGATATATTTACCATATGATATGGAGACAGAAACATAAACCTTTTACCTTATAAATAGACATAATTGCAAATTATTAAATCCTTCCAATATATATATCTTTTTTTAAGCAATTTAGTCACGAATTTAACTTTAATTAAATGAGTTGACTCTTCTCATGGGAGGTTTCACTGAACAACAAAAGAAAGGGAATATTGAATGATCCCCAATGATCTATCGCATCTCCCAAAAACTTTTTCAGCATACATCTGTGAAATCATAGTCTAGAAACCAAAGCTTTGGTTGTCTTCCTCTCAGGCTTCCATGTCTTCTCCCTGGACCTCCTCAATGTCCACCTCTTGAACATCAGACTGAGGCCTCATCTTCACTGTCACTTTCCAACCTTGTTGAGGATGGCTCGTTGTCAGGCTCAAAAAGCCTCAAATTTGACCGGATAGCCACCAATTTTTCAACCCTTGTATTGGTCAGCCTGTTGCATGCTTTTTCCAAACAAGGACCAGTTGCACTCTGAGGAGGCTGATGTTGGTGGGATTTGGAGGATGATGTAGACAACAGGGGAAAGAGCCTCAGATCCACAAAGTCCCTTACACCAGGTGGCTGATGGGATGTAGGCATGACTGCAATATTACATCTCCAACCCAAAGCCCTTGCTTGGAAGTGTACTTGGCCAGACTGCCAAGAACATTTTCCTCATCCAGGCCAAGGTGGCGAGACATGGTAGTGATGACACCATAGGCCTTGTTGATCCCTGCACTAGACAGGATGCTCTTGCCAGCATACTTGGGGTCCAACATGTACGCTGCGGCATGTATGGTCTTCAGGCAGAAGTCTTCACTCTTTTTGGTGTATTTCAGAACTGCAGTTTCCTCTGCTTGGAGCAACAGTGAAGTGGGCAGGGCAGTACGGATTTCTTCTCTTGCATCTGCAAGCAGAGTCTGAACATCAGACAGAATGGCATTTTGTCTCCCTCAATTCCTGCATTGGCTACTGCTATAGGTTTCAGGCTGCTTGCCACTCTCTCCCAAAATACATAATTCAGGAGGATCCTCTTGATGGGGCTGCCAATATTGGCAGACTGTGATATGGCTATTTCTTGGAGAGACTCCTTCCCCTCCAGGAGACTGTCAAACATGATGACAACACCACCCCAATGGGTGTTGCGGTGCAGCTTCAATGTAGTGCTCTTATTCTTCTCAATTTGCTTGGTGCGGTAGATTGCTGTTATAACTTGACCCTTCACATACTTAACCATTTATACCAAGCAGCCTTCATGTTCGCAGCATTGTCTGTCACCAGTGCAAATACCTTCTGTGGTCCAAGGTCATTGATGACTGCCTTCAGCTCATCTGCAATGTAGAGACTGGTGTGTTTGTTGTCCCTTGTGTCTGTGCTCTTGTGGAATACTGGTTGAGGGGTGGAGATTATGTAATGAATTATTCCTTGCCCACAAACATTCAACCACCCATCAGAGATGATTGCAATACAGTCTGCTTTCTCTATGATTTGCATGACCTTCACTTGAACTCTGCACCCAGCACATTAGTAGATAAAGCATGTCTGGTTGAAGGGGTGTATGCTGGGCGAGGAACGTCCAGAAATCGCATCCAATACACATTGCCTGTGAGCATCAGAGGTGAACCAGTTGCATGCACAGCTCGAGCAAGACATTCATCAGCATTTATCTGACTACGTTCCTCCATTTAGTCACAAAAACGTCTGATTCCAGGAGGACCATGAGCTGTTGCTATCGATAAGGTGTCTGAATCATCATCTTCACCTCCAATAGAAGTAAAGGGACTTTTTTTCAGAGGTTGCGCTGAGGGAAATGTATGCACTTAGCCAGATGGTTCTGCATTTTGTTGCAATCTTCACATATGATTTGGCACAGTATTTGCAAATGTACACATCTTTTCCTTCTACATTTGCTGCAGTGAAATGTATCCACACATCAGATAATGTCCATGTTATTTTCCTGTAAAGATTAGAAAAGAGTACAAAAAATAAATACAATTCCATGTGCAGATAAATAGTTAAACAGTTAGATCAAACAACTCCTTTGTAAGATAAATGTTTTAAAATGAAACATGTATGGAAACAGGTGAATTAACACTCCTCAGTTAGCAGGCTCAAGCAACTAGCAGAAATGGTTAACGAGTTAGAGACACATTTTGCTGTAGGCTACTATTTACTAGTTAACAACAAATAATGTACAGTTGAAGTTAGAAGTTTACATACACTAAGGTTGGAGTCATTAAAACTCATTTTTCAACCACTCCACAAATTTCTTGTTAACAAACTATAGTTTTGGCAAGTAAGGACATCTCATTTGTGCATGACACAAGTAATTTGTCAAACAATTGTTTACATACAGATTATTTCACTTATAATTCACTGTATCACAGTTCCAGTGGGTCAGAAGTTCACATTCACTAAGTTGACTGTGCCTGTAAACAGCTTGGAAAATTCCAGAAAATGATGTCATGGCTTTAGAAGCTTCTGATAGGCTAATTTACATCATTTGAGTAAGGTGTTTGGAGGAAAAAGGACACCATCCCAACCGTGAAGCATGGGGGTGGCAGCATCATGTTGTGGGGGTGCTTTGCTGCAGGAGGGACTGGTGCACTTCACAAAATAGATGGCATCATGAGGTAGGAAATTATGTGGATATATTGAAGCAACATCTCAAGACCTCAGTCAGGAGGTTAAAGCTTGGTCGCAAATGGGTCTTCCAAATGGACAATGACCCAAAGCATACTTCCAAAGTTGTGGAAAAGGGGCCTAAGAACAACATTCACCCAATTTATTGTGGGAAGCTTGTGAAAGGCTACCCGCAACATTTGACTCAAGTTACACAATTTGAAGGCAATGCTACCAAACACGAATTGAGTGTATGTAAACTTCTGACCCACTGGGAATGTGATGAAATAAATAAAAGCTGAAATAAATCATTCTCTACTATTATTCTGACATTTCACATTCTTAACCTTTCTGATCTCCCCATCCCGGATCCGGGTTCGTGAATACAGACTCAAGCTCATTACCATAACGCAACGTTAACTATTCATGAAAATCGCAAATGAAATGAAATAAATATGCTAGCTCTCAAGCTTAGCCTTTTGTTAACAACACTGTCATCTCAGATTTTCAAAATATGCTTCTCAACCATTGCAAAACAAGCATTTGTGTAACAGTATTGATGGCTAACGTAGCATTTAGCATTAGCATTCAGCTGGCAACATTTACACAAAAAAACAGAAAAGCATTCAAAAAAATCATTTACCTTTGAAGAACTTCAGATGTTTTCAATGAGGAGACTCTCAGATAGCAAATGTTCAGTTTTTCCTGAAAGATTATTTGTTTAGGACAAATCGCTCTGTTTTCTGCGTCACGTTTAGCTATGAAAAAACCCCTGTATCCAGGATTGTGTAAATCTATCAGCAAGCTCATTAGCATAACACAACGTTAACTATTTATGAAAATCGCAAATGAAATGAAATAAATATGCCATCTCTCAAGCTTAGCCTTTTGTAAACAACACTGTCATCTCAGATTTTCAAAATATGCTTCTCAACCATAGGAAAACAATAATTTGTGTAAAAGTAGCTAGCTAGAGTTAGCATTTCGCGTTAGCATTTAGCGTTAGCATTAGCGTTAGCATCCAGCACGCAACATTAACAAAAACATAAAAGCCTTCAAATAAAATAATTTACCTTTGAAGAACTTCTGATGTTTTCAATGAGGATACTCTCAGTTAGATAGCAGATGCTCAGTTTTTCCAAAAAGATTCCTTGTGTATTAGAAATAGCTCCGTTTTATACATCACATTTGGCTACCAAAAAAAATCCATAAATTCAGTCCTCAAAACGCAAACTTTTTTCCAAATTAACTCCATAATATCGGCTGAAAACATGGCAAACGTTGTTTAGAATCAATCATCAAGGTGTTTTTCACATATCTCTTCATTGATACATCGTTCTTGGACACATGCTTTCTCCCCTGAATCAAATGGTAAAGTACAAGCAGCTGGCAATTGCGCACCGAATTCGACGCAGGACACCAGGCGGACACTTGGAAAATGTAGTCTCTTATGGTCAATCTTCCAATGATATGCCTACAAATACGTCACAATGCTGCTAAGACCTTGGGCGAACGACAGAAAGTGTAGGCTCATTCGTTGCGCAATCACAGCCATATAAGGAGAGAATGGAAAACAGAGCTTCAGAAATTCTGCTAATTCCTGGGTGATGCATCATCTTGGTTTCGCCTGTAGAATGAGTTCTGGGGCACTTACAGACAAAATCTTTGCAGATTCTGAAACTTCAGAGTGTTTTCTTTCCAAAACTGTCAAGAATATGCATAGTCGAGCATCTTTTCGTGACAAAATATCGCGCTTAAAACGGGAACGTTTTTTATCCAAAAATGAAATAGCGCCCCTAGAGCTCTAACTGGTTAAAATAAAGTGGTGATCCAAACTGACCTAAAACGGGCTATTCTTACTCAGATTAAATGTCAGGAATTGTGAAAACTGAGTTTAAATGTATTTGGCTAAGGTGTATGTAAACTTCCGACTTCAACTGTATGTCAAATAAAATATATTCACCCCATCCAGGATTGTAATCAAAAATTTACCAGAAATCATGTAGTCTTTGGCTCAGACAGTGTAGTACGGGCTGACTACACCGCACGCTTCGCAAAATACATTTAGAAATCTATATTATTCTATTCACTGAAATTTACATCCCTAACAATAACATTTTCTGACAAGATAGAACTGCCAAAGGGGGCGGAGTTGCAATCTACTGCAGGGATAGCTTGCCGAGTTCTGTCTATCCAGGTCTGTGCCCAAACAATTTGAGCTTCTACTTTTAAAAATCCACCTCTCCAGGAACAAGTCTCTTACCATTGCCGCTTGCTATAGACCACCTTCTGCCCCCAGCTGTGGGGACATGCTTAACACCCCGGCCATCCTTCAATCTAAGCTTGATGCTCTCAATCTCACACAAATTATCAATGAACCCACCAGGTACAACCCCAAATCCGTAAACACAGGCACCTTCATAGATATCATCCTAACCAACCTGCCCTCCAAATACACCTCTGCTGTCTTCAACCAGGATCTCAGCGATCACTGCCTCATTGCCTGCGTCCGTAATGGGTCTGTGGTCAAGCGACCACCCCTCATCACTGTCATGCGCTCCCTAAAACACTTCAGCGAGCAGGCCTTTCTAATCGACCTGGCCCGGGTATCCTGGAAGGATATTGACCTCATTCCGTCAGTAGAGGATTCCTGGTTGTTCTTAAAAAGTGCTTTCCTCACCATCTTAAATAAGCATGCCCCATTTGTTTTATTTTTAAGAACCATGAACAGATATAGCCCGTGGTTCACTCCAGACCTGACTGCCCTTGACCAGCACAAAAACATCCTGTGGCGTCCTGCATTTGCATTGAATAGCCCCTGCGATATGCAAATTTTCAGGGAAGTTAGGAACCAATATACACAGGCAGTTAGGAAACCAAAGGCTAGCTTTTTCAAACAGAAATTTGCATCTTGTAACACTAACTCCAAAAAGTTCTGGGACACTGTAAAATCCATGGAGAATAAGAGCACCTCCTCCCAGCTGCCCACTGCACTGAGGCTAGGAATCACTGTCACCACTGATAAATCCGCGATAATTGAGAATTTTAATAAGCATTTTTCCATGGCTGGCCACCAACTACTTGTCTGACAGAGTTCAGTGTGTCAAATCGGAGGGCCTGTTGTCCGGACTTCTGACAGTCTCTATGGGGGTGCCACAGGGTTCAATCCTCAGGCCGACTCTTTTCTCTGTGTACATCAATGATGATGCTCTTGCTGCTGGTGATTCTCTGATCCACCTCTACGCAGACGACACCATTCTGTATACTTCTGGCCCTTTGGACACTTCTGGCCCTTTGGACACTGCATGGCACTAGATAGGTGGTCGGAATTGAACATGTGCTGGTTAGTAAAAGTGCGTTTAGTTAGCATGGCGCTAGATAGGTGGTCGGAATTGAACATGTGCTGGTTAGTAAAAGTGTGTTTAGTTAGCATGGCTCTAGATAGGTGGTCGGAATTAACTTCTTATGGCTGAGATCCTGTTAACGGGATCGACTTGACAACAGCCAGCGAAAGTGCAGGGCGCCAAATTCAAACAGAAATCTCATAATTAAAATTCCTCAAACATACAAGTATTTTACACCATTTTAAAGATAAACTTGTTGTAAATCCAGCCACAGTGTCAGATTTCAAAAAGGCTTTACAACGAAAGCACACCAAACGATTGTTTGGTCAGTACCTAGTCACAGAAAAACACTTTTCCAGCCAAAGAGAGGAGTCACAAAAAGCAGAAATAGAGATAAAATTCATCACTAACCTTTGATCTTCATCAGATAACACTCATAGGACTTCATGTTACACAATACATGTATGTTTTGTTCGATAAAGTTCATATTTATATCCAAAAATCTTAGTTTACATTGGCGCGTTATGTTCAGTAATGTTTTGCCTTCAAAACATCCAGTGGTTTTGCAGAGAGCCACATCAATTTACAGAAATACTCATAATAAACATTGATAAAAGATACAAGTATTATATATGGAACTTTAGATAAACTTCTCCTTAATGCAACCGCTGTGTCAGATTTCGAAAAAACTTTACGAATAAAGCACACCATGCTATAATCTGAGTACAGCACTCAGAGCCCAAACAAGCCATACAGATATCCGCCATGTTGTGGAGTCAAGAAGTCAGAAATAGTATTATAAATATTCACTTACCTTTTGATCTTCATCAGAAAGCACTCCCAGGAATCCCAGTTCCACAATAAATGTTTGTTTTGTTCGATAACGTCCATAATTTATGTCCAAATACCTCCTTTTTGTTCGCACGTTTAGTTCCAAAATCCAAATTGATGACGAGCCGGTCAGAAAGAAAAGTTTTTAAAATCCATTACAGTTCGTAGAAACATGCCAAACGATGTATAGAATCAATCTTTAGGATGTTTTTAACATAACTCTTCAATAATGTTTAAACCGGAGAATTCCTTTGTCTTCAGAAATGCGATGGAACGCAGGTCGCTCTCACGTGAACTCGCGTGATCAGCTCATGCCAGACACCTGACTCAAAGAGCTCTCCTTCCCTCATTATTCACAGTAGAAGCATCAAACAAGGTTCTAAAGACTGTTGACATTTAGTGGAAGCCTTAGGAAGTGCAATATGACCCCAAAGACGCTGTATATTGGATACCTACAAACCTCAGATTTCCCACTTCCTGGTTGGATTTTATTCTCAGGTTTTTGCCTGCAATATGAGTTCTGTTATACTCAGACATCATTCAAGCAGTTTTAGAAACTTCAGTGTTTTCTATCCAAATCTACGAATAATATGCATATATTAGCAACTGGGCCTGAGTAGCAGGCAGTTTATTCTGGGCACCTTATTCATCCAAGCTACTCAATACTGCCCCCAGCCATAAGAAGTTAACTAACCTCTAGACGAGCTTCAATGCCATACAACTCTCCTTCCGTGGCCTCCAACTGCTCTTAAATGCAAGCAAAACTAAATTCATGCTCTTCAACCGATCGCTGCCCACACCTACCCACCCTTCCAGCATCACTACTCTGGATGGTTCTGACTTAGAATATGTGGACAACAACAAATACCTAGGTGTCTGGTTAGACTGTAAACTCTCCTTCCAGACTCACATTAAGCATCTCCAATCCAAATTTAAATCTAGAATTGGCTTCCTATTTCGCAAAAAAGCATACTTCACTCGTGCTGCCAAACATACCCTAGTAAAACTGACTATCCTACCGATCCTTGACTTCGGCGATGTCATTACAAAATAGCCTCCAACACTCTACTCAGCAAATTGGATGCTGTCTATCAAAGTGCCATCCGTTTTGTATCCGTCGCCAAACTCACTGGCTCCAGGTCATCTATAAATCGTTGCTAGATTAAAGCCCCGCCTTATCTCAGCTCACTGGTCACCATAGCAGCACCCACCCGCAGCACGCGCTCCAGCACGTATATTTTACTGGTCACCCCCAAAGCCAATTCCTCCTTCGGCCACCTTCACTTCCAGTTCTCTGCTGCCAATGACTGGAACGAACTCCAAAAATCACTGAAGCTGGAGACTCATATCTCCCTCACTAGCTTTAGGCACCAGCTGTCAGAGCAGCTCACAGATCACTGCACCTGTACATAGCCATCTGTAATTTGCCCACCCAACCAACTCATCACCATATTGTTATTTATTTTATTTATTTAGCTCCTTTGCACCCCAGTACCACTACTTGCACACTCATCTTCTGCACATCTATCACCCCAGTGTTTAATTTGCCATATTGTAATAATTTTGCCACTATGGTCTATTTATTGCCTCACCCCCCTTATCCTACCTCATTTGCACACACTGTATACAGACTTCCTCTATTGTATGTTTGTTTATTCCATGTGTAACTGTGTTGTTGTTTGTGTCGCACTGCTTTGCTTTATCTTGGCCAGGTCGCAGTTGTAAATGAGAACTTGTTCTCAACTAGCCTACCTGGTTAAATAAAGCACATTTTAAAAATGATTTATTGAAAAAATATATTTATTGCACCCACGCTGCTTGCGCGCCAAGGAGCGTCTGCGTTGCCAAGGGCTAAAATAGAAGTCTGTTCTATTTGTGATGCAGATCACACTGCAAGTTCTGCCTCTCCCATCTCCTCATTGGTTTATAGAAGCAGGTACCCACGTGCCATCTCCTCATTGGTTATACCCGCGTGGGTGACTGAAAGACAAACAAGGTCAGTGGTGGTAAAGCACCTAATTTATGAAATGCCAATCGCAATATGAAGTCAAGAGAAGAAAAAGCCTAGAAGGAGGAGAAATTACTAGAAACGATTCGGTTCACCGTTTTATGTTTGGATTAATTGACGGGAGTAGTGGACCTTGTGCATTTCAGGTAAAATAACTCAATGTTTATATCCCAGGACAAATTAGCTAGCAATAGCAAGCTAGCTAAATAGGACAAATTAGCTAGCAAGTGCAAGCTAGCTAGCTAAATTGCCATAAAAGTTTAATGCTTTTCGACCTGTCCCCAAATTAATGTAATTGGTTCAGAGTTTGTTTTGATATTTTAACCCGTGGTCGCGTTTGGTGTGGGGGAACAAAATAAATGTATGCACGATGGCGCAGGGTTCCAATTCCATTGAATTGGGGATAGTTTAACCAAAATATGCCACAAGACCTAGAATTGCCTTGTGTATCCCACAAAAAAAGGTTCACTGTTATAAGCTAACTTTTTTTTAAATGAATTTAAGCAAAATTCCCCAAATTCCATGTCTTAACTTCCCATGGAAAATGTCCGGGAAAATTCTAGAAATTTACCGGAAAGTTTCCGACCCTTTGCAAACCTATTATCTCCTCTTACGCATTGAAAAATAGAATATTGCTTGGAGTTTGTTTTGTGTTCCACTCTTCCATTAGGGTGTTGTCAAGGATTCCCCCTATAACCCAACCAGACATTATTCTCTGGCTTTTAGGCAAGATGTTTCAACTGGCTTCTCCAGATTACCCGTATAAACATTTGTCATTGATAAGCGCCTAACTTTGAATGCAGTGGCTTACATTAACATGCTATACATGACGTCAGAGCTCAGGTTTTCCGCCTCACAGCGCTGTATGGGCTTTGATTGACAGCAGTAATAAACTTGAGCACTGTGTGTGACAAGATGATGCCGCCGTCCCTCCCACTAAATGGGCTACTTTTGCACATTTGTTGTCTGAGTGAGGGAAATGCTGTACATTTAGAGGAGTCAATGTGTTCTAAAAGATGAGATGTTGAGGACTATAATAAATACCGCTTTGATGTCATACAAGCAAACCACACACCCATGAGCTTTTCAATACAGTCAAAACTATTTAATTGAAATGTTGCAATAAATTTGAATATTTGTAGCTACTTTTTAAGTCAACATGTGCAATACATTAGGAGATAAAAAAAACGTTTCTTAATTTGTTAATGCTTTCTTAATTTCACGTGTCACATTATTTTACATTTGAGGTTTACTGTACCTCCCCAGAACAGTTGAGCAAATCACACGTTTGTTTGTAAATAGCACAACGGGAGAAACCAGAAGCTGGTGTGTCCATAGCGTTCTATATCTATCAGCGAGTCTCTGTTGTGCGGCACACATGAAGTGATGGAGTTACACTTGTATACAATTCACTACTAAGTGTTTGCCATCAGATATCTTATAATGGCTTTCTGCCAGAAGTCAGAGCTCTAGGTGAGTTATCTTTACAGTTGCAATTTTCTCCCTGTTTTTTTTTCACTCTGTGATTTTTGCTGTTAGTTTGTGCTAATTTTGTTAGCATTCTGGTAATGGAGACCCAATTAGCTTTTCTTGTGATTTTAGCCCCCCTTTGTGTGTTATGCGGGAAATTCCGCAAATCCCAGGATGAGAGACGGACGATATGACAATTTAGATACCGCCCAAGCCTAGATAACAGACAAACAGGTTTGTCGTATTGTGGAGACAATTAACTGCGGAACACGTACTTGAATGCACTCACAACTCCATTTTAAGCACACCAAAATTACAATCTGTTTAAAGTGCCTTTTGAAATCCTAACATATTTTATAACTTAGCTAGCCATGTTGGCAACAGAACAAGCTTTACAATGCAGTGGCATATATTCAAACAAAATTTAACCCACTTTTTTTTTTCAACATCAAATAATTTATGTTTTTTTGTTGTTTCATAATTTTCCTTCAGTTCGCAAGAGGCTGAATGTATCTCACAGGAGAAAGCATCTACGCGAGCGAAACAGCGCCCTTCTGTCGCTCTTTGTGTAGGCAGTCTACAGTGCATTCGGAAAGTATTCAGACCCCTTCACTTTTTCCAGATTTTGTTATTACAGCCTTATTCTAAAAATGATTAGTTAAAACATTTCCTCATCAATCTACACACAATACCCCATAATGACAAAGTGAGAACAGGTTTTTAGACATTTCTGCAAATTTAGTAAATATAAAAAACATAAATACCTTGTTTACGTAAGTATTCACACACATTGATATGACTCAAAATTGAGCTCAGGTGCATCCTGTGTCCATTGCTCATCCTTGGGAGTTTTTACAACTTGATTGGAGTACAACTGTGGTAAATTAAATTGATTGGACATGATTTGGAAAGGCGCACACATATAATGCCCCACTGTTGACAGTGCATGTCATAGCAAAAAGCGAGCCGTGAGGTTGAAGGATTTGTCCGTAGAGCCCCGAGACAGGATTGTGTCGAAGCAGAGATCTGGGGAAGGGTACCAAAAAGTGTCTGCAGCATTGAAAGTCCCCCCAAGAACAGAGCTTTCGGGGAAGAAAGGCCTTGGTCAGGGAGGTGACCAAGAACTGGAGAACACCAAGCACTGCTCATCACCTGGCCAATACAATCCCCACTAGAGGTCGACCGGTTATGATTTTTCAACGCCGATACCGATTTGGAGGACCAAAACAAAAACGATACCGATTAATCGGTCAATGTTTTCAATTTATTTGTAATAATGACAATTACAACAATACTGAATGAACACTTATTTTAACTTAATATATAATACATCAATAAAATCAATTTAGCCTCAAATAAATAATGAAACATGTTCAATTTGGTTTAAATAATGCAAAAACAAAGTGTTGGAAAAGAAAGTGAAAGTGCAATATGTGCTATGTAAGAAAGCTAACGTTTAAGTTCCTTGCTCAGAACATGAGAAAATATGAAAGCTGGTGCTTCCTTTTACCAGGAGTCTTCAATATTCCCAGGTAAGAAGTTTTAGGTTGTAGTTATTATAGGAATAGGACAATTTCTCTCTATACCATTTGTATTTCATTAACCTTTGACTATTGGATGTTCTTATAGGCACTTTAGTATTGCCAGTGTAACAGTATAGCTTCCGTCCCTCTCCTCGCTCCTACCTGGGCTCGAACCAGGAACACAACGACAACAGCCACCCTCGAAGCAGCGTTACCCATGCAGAGCAAGGGGAACAACCACTCCAAGTCTCAGAGCGAGTGACGTTTGAAACGCTATTAGCGCGCACCCCGGTAACTAGCTAGCCATTTCACATCGGTTACACAAGCCTAATTTCGGGAGTTGATAGGCTTGAAGTCATAAACAGCGCAATGCTTGATGCACAACGAAGAGCTGCTGGCAAAACGCACGAAAGTGCTGTTTGAATGAATGCTTACGAGCCTGCTGCTGCCTACCATCGCTCAGTCAGACTGCTCTATCAAATCATAGACTTAGTTATAACATAATAATACACAGAAATGCGAGCCTTAGGTCAATAATCTCGAAAACAAGACGTTCATTCTTTCAGTGAAATACGGAACCGTTCTGTATTTTATCTATGGGGTGGCATCCATTAGTCTAAATATTCCTGTTACATTGCACAACCTTCAATGTTATGTCATAATTACGTAAAATTCTGGCAAATTAGGCGGCCCAAACTGTTGCATATACACTGACTCTGCGTGCAATAAACGCAAGAGAAGTGACACAGTTTCACCTGGTTAATATTGCCTGCTAACCTGGATTTCTTTTAGCTAAATATGCAGGTTTAAAAATATATACTTCTGTGTGTTGATTTTAAGAAAGGCATTGATGTTCATGGTTAGGTACACATTGGAGCAACGATACGCACCGCATCAATTATATGCAACGCAGGACACGCCAGATAAACTAGTAATATCATCAACCATGTGTAGTTAACTAGTGATTATGATTGATTGTTTTTTATAAGATAAGTTTAATGCCAGCTAGCAACTTACCTTGGCTTACTGCATTCGCGTAACAGGCAGTCTCCTCGTGGAGTACAATGAGAGGCAGGTGGTTAGAGCGTTGGACTAGTTAACTGTAAGGTTGCCAGATTGAATCCCACGAGCTGACAAGGTGAAAATCTGTCGTTCTGCCCATGAACGAGGCAGTTAACCCACCGTTTCTAGGCCGTCATTGAAAATAAGAATGTGTTCTTAACTGACTTGCCTAGTTAAATATAGATTAAATAAAAGTTGGTAAAATCGGTGTCCAAAAATACCGATTTCCGATTGTTATGAAAACTTGAAATCGGCCCTAATTAATCGGCCATTCCGATTAATCGGTCAACCTCTAATCCCTACGGTTAAACATGGTGGTGGCAGCATCATGCTGTGGGGATGTTTTTCAACAGCAGGGACTGGGAGATTAGTCCGGATTGGGGGACAGATAAACGAAACAAAGTACACAGACATCCTTGATGAAAACCTGCTCTAGAGCGCTTAGGACCTCAGACTGGGGCGAAGGTTCACTTTCCAACAGGACAACAACCCTAAACACACAGCCAAGACATCGCAGGAGTGTCTTCGGGACAAGTCTTCGAATGTCCTTGAGTGGCCCAGCCAGAGCCCGGACTAGAACCCGATCAAACATCTCTGGAGAGACCTGAAAATGGCTGTGCCGCTACACTCCCCATCCAACCTGACAGAGCTTGAGAGGATCTGCAGAGAAGAATGGGGGGAACTCCCCAAATACTGGTGTGCCAAGCTTGTAATCACTGCCAAAGGTGCTTCAACACAGTACAGAGTAAAGGGTCAATTTGTCATTATGGGGTATTGTGTCTAGATTGATGAGGGGGGGAAAACGATTTAATTGATTTTAGAATAAGGCTGTAACTTGCGGATAAGTGAAGGGGTCTGAATACTTTTCATATGTACTGTATCTGATGCTGTCTGGTCCAAACGAGTATGACATTGTTGCCGCCCGTAGCATTGAAGGCAAGGGAAGCCAGCGAGCATCTGGCCTCCCTTGACAAAAATATAAAAAATGTGCGAATCAGCATTGAGCTAAACTGATCAAACTCAACTGTGAATGGTCCTGGCGCGGCAAAAAAAAAGTGTCAAAGGCTTGGCTTCCCCAGTGATATTACCCACGCACTGCTACTGTTCAAATGATGCCCACCTGAACCAGATTGCGATTTATAATGGAACTTATTTGGATTGTATACAAAAAAACAAGTGTGCTTGCTTCAGTTCCTCAATGGCAAGCTAGGAGAGCTAAAAACACCTTATCATTGGATGCTCTTTCCTTGAGTCATAAAAGTGCATTGAAATTACTTAGAAACTGTGCACAGTTTGGAGAGGTGTGTGGCCACTTGGAGACACCAGTTAGACCTCTCACTCAAACCCTTGTGATACTTTTTTCTTATCTTGCACCTACTCCAACATTCAATGAATATTCTTATTATCTTACTGAATCTATCCAGAGTTTTTTTCAGGTGTTGTTATCAACAAATGCTGTGAAAAGTGCAATAAATGTAAAATGCACATAACATCAACTGTCTGTTTGCATTCAGTCTTGTATCAGGTGAACTGTTGTGTCCTCACCTTTGCTTTGAAAACTTCCCCATAGTCTCCCAAGTGCTCTCTTTCAATTTCCACCATTGGAAGTTATTCTGTTAGAGACATTGACATTTGGCCCTATCCATATAGGCCCATTTCCATGAGTGTAAATTAAGATAGGCACTGAGACATCAGTCTCCTTTCTATGGATGAATCATAGATTATTCTTTCCCTCCCCCATCCCCTGGTTGCACAATAATTGTGTGTGCGTGCGTGTGTGCGTGTGTGTGTGTGCGCGCACACAGTAAGTAAAGTACAGTGCTGTGGGGTTAATAAGAGACCTTCTGAAAGCGGCTCTGATCACATTGGATCTGCATCACTGTTCGGTCTCAACCCCTGGTGATCTTCTGAGTTTAAAGTGAGTTTCAGTATACATCTCCTCTACCCTAGAAGGAGTCACAGTATCTCTCCTCTCTCTAGCTGCTACGGAAGGATATCTTGAGGCATACCCTGTGCCCTAGTTTGGTTTTCAGGTGTCTCTGTGCTTTCTGTCCCCTACGTATGGACTGACTTATAATTGTGTTAACATGTTCAATGCTAATGGCTGATCTTCCGGATGTCTATATGGCTATGCCCGAATTTGATCATTTTTCATGACAAGATAGTAATGCTTCATAGTGCCAGAAAGATAGAAATCTCACCTTTCTGGTAAAAAAATATTGCTGAGATGAACTCACTTTTGACGACCCAAGCTCAAGGACATACTGTAGTACAAATACTATACACAATTATGAAATATCAATATATGATTACGTTCCCATTCATGAAAAATGGTTGAATAGGGCCTGAAATATTTTATTTGAGAATCGCATCTATATATATATTTACAATCAAATTCACAAATGTCATCCTATACCATGTCAGTTACATTAGTACTGTAACAATTCATCATATAGCTAGTGGGTAGGGAGAAGTAGCCTTATTTTTGTGTCACAGCTTTGTGATTCTTGCATCCCTCCCCTCCTGAACGTTTTTAGTTTATTTGGATCCCCAATTTTAGGTTTTGCAGAACAGCTACTCTTACTAGGGTCCACAAAAAGTACAAAGCATAAGAAACAAAACACAGAGACTACTGATTTAATACGATCTCAGATTTCATCTCCCTTAAAAGTCGTCCGCCTGTCGCAACCGGCCGCGACCAGGAGGTCTGTGGGGCGACGCACAATTGGCCTAGCGTCGACCAGGTTAGGGAGGGTTTGGCCGGGAGGGATATCCTTGTCTCATCGCGCACCAGCGACTCCTGTGGCGGGCCGGGCGCAGTGGACGCTAACCAAGGTTGCCAGGTGCACAGTGTTTCCTCCGACACATTGGTGCGGCTGGCTTCCGGGTCGGATGCGCGCTGTGTTAAGAAGCAGTGCGGCTTGGTTGGGTTGTGTATCGGAGGACGCATGACTTTCAACCTTCGTCTCTCCCGAGCCCGTACGGGAGTTGTAGCGATGAGACAAGATAGCAGCTACTAAAACAATTGGATACCACGAAATTGGGAAGAAAAAGGGGTAAAAAAATAAATAATTAAAAGTCGTCCGTCTGTGATGAACACAGTGGTTGAAATAAGTTTTTAAAATTAAATTTGAAATAAAACCATTTGTGTTTGTCGTACAACGATGGGACTAGTTGCTATCAATGCTGAAGGTTCTTAGTTTTCCAATGCTGTCCGGAATATGAAGGGGCGACGTGTCCTTCCGACATAAATTGACAGTCTGGCCAGCGAATGAAAGTTAAGGCGGGTCTTCCCAGCTTCCAATGGCTGTGGATATGCAACCTGATACCTCAGTCTTGTAAGGCGCACTCATTTCAAGCTGGGAAGTGTGGCTATCAGCCAAATTGTTGTGAAGCGAATGTGCTTAACAGAGGCTGATTTATAAATGAAATACCTTGATAAAACAATTTAAATATGTCACAATTATTCTTAACCTGGTTAACATTGTACTCACCCCTCTCTCTGTCCCCTACCGAAGGACTTTTCTCTGCTGTGTTGTGTTTTTACAGTATCTCATCTCTCTGCTCCCTAACATTAAATCTCTCCTCTCTGTCCTCTACAGAAGGACTTCTCTCGTCGGGAGGAGCTGCAGGCATCTGACGTGGAGCGCTGGTTGGGGTTCATCACCTTCCTGTGTGAGATGTTTGGCACAATGAGGTCCAGTGCTGGAGAGCCCTTCAGAGTCCTGGTCTGTCCCATATACACCTGTCTCAGAGAGGTTAGTACACACCTACCTCCATACCACCATCAACACACATCTTCCTCTATACACTAACATACCTACTAACACACCTCCACCTGAGAGCCCTTCAGAGTCGCCCCCATGTCGCAGAGAGGATAATACACTCTCACACACGGACATTCCACCTCTACTCATCTTTGCCCAACTATGTCGCAATGTAACCTACATACAGTACTAGAACTTTGGCTATCTTCCAATATCTACACTAGCATACCACTGCAGGGACATTATTTCTGGATGGATATTGGAACGGACACAACATGTCATTCGCTACGATCACAAAGCTTCCTTATTCAGAGGGCTGTTCCATCTAGCCATCCCACAGCACAGCACTTTTAGTAATTGGAAAAAAACTAAGGGGGAAGAGGATTCCGGTAACACCTGCCTTGCCTCAGAGTTCCAATTCCCATCAGCAGAAGTGGTCTGTCACAATGGCTCCGACCGTTTCCATGAAAACCAGAGACCGCAGACAGACGCGGTAGAAATCTAGGGCTTTACCGCTAAAGAATAAGCAGAAGTGGTCGAGAGACAGACATGCGAGACAGACAGTGAGATGGGGAGGATGGAGGGTTTAGAGTGAAATCAAATACTAGGAAAACCACCAGATAATTGAGCATTTAGCCTATCATAGCCTGGTCTCAGATTTGTTTGTGCTGTATAGCCAACTCCTAGTTTTCTTTTCAAATGACCACATGCGTTGTCAAGACAGCACAAACAGATCTAGGAAGAGGTTAGCAATTAGCATTCATTTTCTTACCTTTCTTAGCTTGAGAATCAAATTTAATTCCTCACATGCTTCGTAGACAGGTGTAGAATAACAGTGAAATGCTTGCTTACGGGTCCTTTTTCCAGAAATGCAGTGTTAAAGATAAGATGTTTTAAAAAAAAAATAGAAATATAGATGAATAATGAAGAAAACTTAAACTAGCATGGCTATATATAGGAAGTGGAAAATAGCATGGCTATATACAGGGTGGTAATGTGTGTATGTAATGTACATAGAGGTTAGGGGTAAAGTGACTAGCAGCAGTGCGTGGGGGGGGTGGGGGGGGGTAGAGTCCAGTGTGTGTGTATAGAGTTGGTGCAAGAGAGTTTGGTTAGCTATTTAGCATTCTTGTTTAGAAGTCTTATGGCTTGTGGGTAGAAGCTGTTCAGGGTCCTGTTGGTTCCAGACGCAGAGAGGACGGGCTGGAGTCTTTGAAACATTTTCGACACCGACTTGTATAGAGGTCCTGGATGGCAGGGAGCTCGGCCCCGGTGATGTACTGGGCCGTACTCACTCTGCAGCACCTTGCGGTCGGATGCCAAGCAGTTGTCATACCAAGCGGTGATGCAGCCAGTCAAGATGCTCTCGATGGTGCAGCTGTAGAACCTTTTGAGGATCTGCCAAACCTTTTCAACCTCCTGAAGAGTAAGAGGCGTTGTCGTGCCTTCACAACTGGGTTAGTGTGTTTGCACCATAGTGATGTGGACCGAGGAACTTGAAGCTCTCGACCCGCTCCACTACAGCCCCGTTGATGGGAATCGGGTTGTGTTCGGCCCTCCGTTTCCTGTAGTCCACAATCATCTCCTTTTGTCTTAATGACGTTGTGGGAGAGGTTGTTGGTTGTTGTTGGCCTGGCACCATACTGCCAGGTCTCTGACCTCCTCCCTATAGGCTGTCTCATCGCTGTCTGTGATCAGGCCTACCACCGTTGTGTCGTCGGCGAACTTAATGATGGTCTGACGTGCCATGCCATGGTGGGGGGGCTAGCGTAAGGAGAGAGCGCAAGAGATCTGCCACCATGCTTGCCTGCCGGAGGGTCCAGTTGTTGGAGCCCACCTCTTCAAAATCCCAGTGATGCAAGATTTTTATGTCTATCCTATATCCAGCCACCCATGTACACACACAGACCTGCGGGTTCCAGTGTGTGGTCCATGCCTGGGCTGGCTGGAATAGTGAATAAGCTCCAAGAATGTCACTGGCACTTTTACAACCGCTGCTTTGAAGTGGCCCGGCACATACTGTTCTCTACAAATACACACATACCACAATCAATCATTCTGCATTGTTGGACTAAAGGCTGGGGTCTCCTGTCTGTGACATGCTAGCGTTGTTTGTCTTAGCTGTTGGGATGCTCCGAGGGCCAGGGAGGGATTGCGTATGTGTTTTAAGTGTGTTAGAGCCCGACCCCACACACTCTCCATAACTGGATGATGTAAAATTTTAATTATTTTAATCCACTTGCGATACTATTGTTGCACCGAAATAGTTTTTCTTTGCAATGTACGCCTGCACCTCCCTTTCATGCGCGAATACACACACACACCAGACGTCTCTCTCACTGCAGTTACTCAGGAAGCTCTGTGGTGTCGGCAGCACTAGCCGCAGTCTTCCTCTAGAGTCTCTGTCAGGCTCCTCTCTTCTCTGCATAGGAGTGAAATCACAGTGACACTCGCCCACTCACAAACACTCCTGCCAGAGAGCGAAAGCGGGGGGGGGGGGGGGGGGGGGTAAGAGCAATAAAAGGATAGAGAGAGCGAGCAGGGGGTTGAGAAAGAGAGATGAGCGAAGGTGTATGCAGCACCCCCCATTGCTACTGTTCACCCCAGCCTCCACACACCACTGACAGGTGCCAGCCATGCCTTGCACACCCTGGCACTGGCACTCCCCAGGAGACGACAATCTAACACCTCCACTGACGCTATAGGGCTGTAAAATTGTAACATGTAGGAGGGTGGGGGCACACCTCACATTCCTATACCCTGTATTAAAACCATGCTGGGTTTACAGTTATTGAAGGACATATAGGGTATAGAGTGCACTGTGAGCAGGCAGAAGGACATGGGTACACATAGGAGGGTGCTGTCTGGGAGCATTCTCCTGGATATTTTCCCCAAAGCTCAGAAACACCTAGTCTTTGTACCCCACACATGCAACTATCTGTAAAGCCCCTCAGTTGAGCAGTGAATTTCAAACACGGATTCAACCACAAAGACAAGGGAGATTTTCGAATGGCTCACGAAGGGAACCATTTGATAGATGGGTAAAAATAAAGAAAATCAGACATTGAATATCCCTTTGAACATTGTGAAGTTATTAATTACGCTTTGGGTGGTGTATCAATACATCAGTCACTACAAAGATACAGTTGCTGGAGAGGAAGGAAACGGCTCAGGGATTTCACTGAGGCCAATGGTGACTTTAAAACAGAGTTTAATGGCTGTGATAGGAGAGAACTAATTGACAGAGTGAAAAGATGTAAGACTGTACAGAATAAAAAGATTCCAAAACATGCATCCCGTTTGTAACAAAGCACTAAAGTAATACTGCAAAAAAAATGTGGCAATGCTATTAACTTTTTACATTACTGAGTACCACTCTCCATATTTTCAAGCATAGTGGTGGCTGCATCATGTTATGGGTATGCTTGTTATTGTTAAGGACTGGGGAGGTTTTCAGGATAAAAAGAAACTGAATGGAGCTAAGCACAGGCAAAATCCTAGAGGAAAGCCTGGCTTTCCACCAGACACTGGGAGATTAATTCAACTTTCAGCCGGACAAGAACCACAAACACAAGGCCACGGTAGCCTAGTGGTTAGAGCGTTGGGCCAGTAGCCGAAAGGTTGCTGGATCAAATCCCTGAGCTGACAAGGTAAAAATCTCTCGTTCTGCCCCTGCACAAGGCAGTTAACCCAATGCTCTCCGGTAAGCCATCATTGTAAATAAGAATTTGTTCTTAACTGACTTGCCTAGTTAAATAAAATGGAGTTGCTTACCAAGATTACTTTGAATGTTCCTGAGTGGCCTAGTTACAGTTTTCACTTAAATTTGCTTGAAAATCTATGGCAAGAATTGAAAATGGCTGTCTAGCAATGATCAACAACTAACTTGACAGAGCTTGAACAATTTTAGAAAGAATTCTATGAAAATATTGTATAATCCAGGTGTGCAAAGCTCTTAGAGACTTACCCAAAAAGACACACAGCTGTAATCGCTGCCAAAGGTGATCCTAACATGTATTGACTTAGGGGTGTGAATACTTATGTAAATTAAATATTTCTGTCATTAATTTTCTATAAATGTGTAAACATTTCTAAAAACATTTTTTACTTTGTCGTTATGGAGTATTGTGTGTTGATGGGTGAGAAAAAATCTATTTAATCCATTTTGAATTCTTTCAATACTTTCTGAAGGAACCCCCAACTCCCTCTGTATGGCAGGCTCACACATATTCTAGCCGTAATTCTCTGTGGTCATAAACTCATATTTTTCCTGATCAAATGCAGATGGAAACGAACAGGATATTTACGTTATGAACAGTCAAAGTCGGAAGTTTACATTCACCTTAGCCAAATACATTTAAACTCAGTTTCTCACAATTCCTGACATTTAATCCAAGTAAAAATTCCCTGTTTTAGGTCAGTTAGGATCACCACTTTATTTTAAGAATGTGAAATGTCAGAATAATAGTAGAGAATGATTTATTTCAGCTTTTATTTCTTTCATCGCATTTCCAGTGGATCAGAAGTTTACATACACTCAATTTGTATTTGGTAACATTGCCTTTAAATTGCTTAACTTGGGTCAAACGTTTCGGGTAGCCTTCCACAAGCTTCCCACAGTAAGTTAGGTGAATTTTGGCCCGTTCCTCCTGACAGCTGGTGTAACGGAGTCAGGTTTGTAGGCCTCCTTACTCGCACACTATTTTTCAGTCCTGCCCACAAATGTTCTACAGGATTGAGGTCAGGGCTTTGTGATGGCCACTCCAATACCTTGTCTTTGTTGTTCTTAAGCCATTTTGCCACAACTTTGGAAGTATGCTTGGGGTCATTGTCCATTTGGAAGACCCATTTGCGACCAAGCTTTAACTTCCTGACTGATGTTTTGAGATGTTGCTTCAATATATCCACATCATTTCCCTTCCTCATAATGCCAGCTATTTTGTGAAGTGCACCAGCCCCTCCTACAGCAATGCACCCCCACAACATGATGTTGCCACCCCCGTGCTTCACGGTTGGGATTGTGTTCTTCGGCTTGCAAGCATCCCCCTTTTTCCTCCAAACCAAATGATGGTCATTATGGCCGAACAGTATTATTTTGTTTCATGAGACCAGAGGACATTTCTCCAAAACGTATGATCTTTGTTCCCATGTGCAGTTGCAAACCATAGTCTGGCTTTTTTATGGTGGTTTTGGAGCAGTGGCTTCTTCCTTGCTGAGCGGCCTTTCAGGTTATGTCAATATATGATTTGTTTTACTGTGGATATAGATACTTTTCTACCTGTTTCCTCCAGCATCTTCACAGGGTCCTTTGCTGTTGTTCTGGGATTGATTTGCACTTTTTGCACCAAAGCACGTTCATCTCTAGGAGAGAGAACGTGTCTCCTTCCTGAGCGGTAGGACGGCTGCAGGGTCCCATGGTGTTTATACTTGCATACTATTGCTTGTACAGATGAACGTGGTGCCTTCGGTTGTTTGGAAATTTGTTCCAAGGATGCACCAGACTTGTGGAGGTCTACAAAAAAAATGCTGAGGTCTTGGCTGATTTCTTTTGATTTTCCCATGATGTCAAGCAGAGGCACTGAGTTTGAAGGTAGGCCTTGAAATACATCCACAGGTACACCTCCAATTGACTCAAATGATGTCAATTAGCCTATCAGAGTCAACTTAGTGTATGTAAACTTCTGACCCACTGGAATTGTGATACAGTGAATTATAAGTGAAATAATCTCTGTAAACAATTGTTGGAAAATTACTTGTCATGCACAAAGTAGATGTCCTAACCGACTTGCCAAAACTACAGTTTGGTAACAAAAAAATTGTGGAGTGGTTGAAAAATGAGTTTTAATGACTCCAACCTAAGTGTATGTAAACTTCCGACTTCAACTGTATATTGTGTACTGTATACTACAGTGTACCTTGTCTGCGAATCCACAGAATACACAGAGCAATCATCCTCTCAGATCATGTAAATGACTAACTGAGACATGGCAGTTAACACTAAAGCAGTCAGCAAAAATCCTTATCTCAGGGTTAGGTATTTCATCAAACACTGAGATGCTACTTCAAGAGCTCAGTATCGGAGATATGGGTGAGAGGTCACAATGTCTGGCATGGGCCCTGTTTAAAAGGAGTGCACTATATAGGGAATAGGGTGCCATTTAGGACACAGCCGAGGAGAGTACCCAATTAGGTCTGGGCTCCATGTCCCAACATGCTTCCACTGCTGAGGGTATAGCGTTAAGGCTTCTGCGTGCTTCAGTTTAGCTGCCGAACCAAACGAGTGTGCTCGCATACACCCTTAACCCCCTAAGGTCGATGTCCGTGATCTTGCGAAAATCTAGTTAGTATAATACGAAAATCCACATTTTTAAAAATCTGTCAATTTAAACTAGAGATACAGTATCTGTTTTTTTTTGCATTGGATGCATCTCAATCTACTGCGTCCTCCAAGGGTTGGCAGGCAGTCTAGTGGTTAGAGCGTTGGGCCAGTAACCGATAGGTTGCTAGATCGAATCCCCAAACAGACAAGGTAAAAATCTGTCATTCTGCCCTTGAACAAGGCAGTTAACCCACTGTTCTTAGCCCGTCATTGTAAATAAGAATGTGCTCTTAACTGACTTGCCAAGTTAAATAAAGGTTACTTTTTTTTTATATACAGTGCCTTGCGAAAGTATTCGGCCCCCTTGAACTTTGCGACCTTTTGCCACATTTCAGGCTTCAAACATAAAGATATAAAACTGTATTTTTTTGTGAAGAATCAACAACAAGTGGGACACAATCATGAAGTGGAACGACATTTATTGGATATTTCAAACTTTTTTAACAAATCAAAAACTGAAGAATTGGGCGTGCAAAATTATTCAGCCCCTTTACTTTCAGTGCAGCAAACTCTCTCCAGAAGTTCAGTGAGGATCTCTGAATGATCCAATGTTGACCTAAATGACTAATGATGATAAATACAATCCACCTGTGTGTAATCAAGTCTCCGTATAAATGCACCTGCACTGTGATAGTCTCAGAGGTCCGTTAAAAGCGCAGAGAGCATCATGAAGAACAAGGAACACACCAGGCAGGTCCGAGATACTGTTGTGAAGAGGTTTAAAGCCGGATTTTGATACAAAAATATTTTCCAAGCTTTAAACATCCCAAGGAGCACTGTGCAAGCGATAATATTGAAATGGAAGGAGTATCAGACCACTGCAAATCTACCAAGACCTGGCCGTCCCTCTAAACTTTCAGCTCATACAAGGAGAAGACTGATCAGAGATGCAGCCAAGAGGCCCATGATCACTCTGGATGAACTGCAGAGATCTACAGCTGAGGTGGGAGACTCTGTCCATAGGACAACAATCAGTCGAATATTGCACAAATCTGGCCTTTATGGAAGAGTGGCAAGAAGAAAGCCATTTCTTAAAGATATCCATAAAAAGTGTTGTTTAAAGTTTGCCACAAGCCACCTGGGAGACACACCAAACATGTGGAAGAAGGTGCTCTGGTCAGATGAAACCAAAATTGAACTTTTTGGCAACAATGCAAAACGTTATGTTTGGCGTAAAAGCAACACAGCTCATCACACTGAACACACCATCCCCACTGTCAAACATGGTGTTGGCAGCATCATGGTTTGGGCCTGCTTTTCTTCAGCAGGGACAGGGAAGATGGTTAAAATTGATGGGAAGATGGATGGAGCCAAATACAGGACCATTCTGGAAGAAAACCTGATGGATTCTGCAAAAGACCTGAGACTGGGACGGAGATTTGTCTTCCAACAAGACAATGATCCAAAACATAAAGCAAAATCTACAATGGAATGGTTCAAAAATAAACATACCCAGGTGTTAGAATGGCCAAGTCAAAGTCCAGACCTGAATCCAATCGAGAATCTGTGGAAAGAACTGAAAACTGCTGTTCACAAATGCTCTCCATTCAACCTCACTGAGCTCGAGCTGTTTTGCAAGGAGGAATGGGAAAAAATGTCAGTCTCTCGATGTGCAAAACTGATAGAGACATACCTCAAGCGACTTACAGCTGTAATCGCAGCAAAAGGTGGCGCTACAAAGTATTAACTTAAGGGGGCTGAATAATTTTGCACGCCCAATTTTTCAGTTTTTGATTTGTTAAAAAAGTTTGAAATATCCAATAAATGTCGTTCCACTTCATGATTGTGTCCCACTTGTTGTTGATTCTTCACAAAAAAATACAGTTTTATATCTTTATGTTTGAAGCCTGAAATGTGGCAAAAGGTCGCAAAGTTCAAGGGGGCCGAATACTTTCGCAAGGCACTGTATAAGAAATGTTGCACTTCCGTGTGAAAGGTGACAGAGCTAGTGCGGTGTTTGTCACACCATGAGAATTCCTGAAAATTAGTCTTCTCACAAAATCATCTGTAGCATCTGAACGGTTTGGCCTACAAACTATTATGACCCCTCTATGGAAAGATGAACCCGATAGTGTTCTCCGTTTTGCTCTACGACCCCCACAAGGGCGGCAGGTAGCCTAGTGGTTAGAGCGTTGGACTAGTAACCAAAAGGTTGCAAGATCGAATCCCCGAGCTGACAAGGTCTGACAAACATCTGTTGTTCTGCCCCTGAACAGGGCAGTTAACCCACTGTTCCTAGGCTGTCATTGAAAATGAGAATTTGTTCTTAACTGACTTGCCTAGTTAAATAAATGTACAAGAAAAAAGTTGTTACAAACGACCTGCCAACTTCTGTCTGTAGCGTCCAAACAGTTTGTGGCAAGGCTCTGTTTTTGCTCTAGGATGCCCACAAGACACTTCTGAAGGTCCCCCGGGTCCCCCTGAAGGTCCAGACACTTAGATCCCAAAATAATGGGTTAAATACATGTAAAAAAATATATATATATTAGAAAAAATGTTTCTTGATATTTTTCGCACTTCAGAACAATTTTTTTGCGGGGGGACTATTTGTTGTTCCATGTAGTGAAATGTTATTCAATGCATTTGTATGGGCTAATAGCAGTAAGGCCCAAAATAATTTTTCATCATATATTTGGAAAAAGAAAAAGATACTTCAAGGGGTCTTAATTCAAAATCAAATAGCTTGGTATGACCTTCATAAAACAATTCCATATAGCGTAGTAGAACCCCCTCCCACGGCTTAGACTTATGGGTTAAAAGACCTTCGCTTGAAACATGAGGAAAAGCAGCAATAGTACTGTTTGTCCATCTTGAGACACTGTAGCCAGATACACTTCCTCAAAATAGTCCGATTTAATATACGATAACTCAAGAAATGTCATACATTTTTGTGTTTTTGCAGAGGAGATCTTAGTTGCGCAATTTTACATCCAATATTTTTGTTACAGTATTTTGCAAGTGAAAAATGTGCATGAAACGTGTCTGTCCTTGAATGACAACAAACACTTAATTGAAGAATCCCTACAGGTGACCAATCACCAATGAAGGGGCGAAGACTTCGGGCTTCCGAACTTCGGCTTGCCTCGAAAACATTTTGTGTGCACGGACAGCCCAAAAATACCTTGCCAAAGGCCAAAATAACAAAAACTTCACAATGTCATCATAATATATGCACAAACTTCCGAACTGTTTCGGTTGGGAAGCATGCGGACGCCTTTAGAGCACCACTTCAGGCTGCAGCTGTAGTCACTGGTAGCTTACGGCAGTCAGATATTAGACAGTATTTACATGGCTTTCATCGGCTAGGCTCCCTCCACACGCCAGCCAAGTGTAATGTAGCCTACATGTTCTCCGCTGTCTGGTAGAACAGGTTTAGATAATTACAGGTGTGTTGAATGTGTATCTGGATGGACTGTAGTTACATGACAGGTGTATAGGTAGGTACTAGACTGTATGGATGTAGAGTCAGGTTCCAAAATTATTGGCACCCTTGATGAAAAATGAACAAAAAAGATGAATAAATAGTACAAATACTGGGTATGTATTGTATGCCCAAATCATTTTTTTACAATTATATTATTTTATTACTAATACAATTGCTCAGAGAAAGAGATTTTGTTTAACAAGTAAAACAATAAATCTAAAAAAGATGGCCAAAATTATTGGCACCCCTGTTTTCAATACTGCAGCACCCTCCCCTTGCTAGGATAATGACACTGAGCCTTTTTCTAAAATGTGTCCAGCCAGCTCTATCTGGGCTTTTTACGTTTTATAAAAGTACAGACTCAGAGCTTCAAAATTGTATATCATACACTGTAGTTGGGGAACGTTATGCTGCTTTAAAAGTTGATAAACTTGTAACCCCACTTTTGAGAAAAGGCTCCTGAAAACGCCCCTGAGGTTCTAACACTAGGTCGAGAGCTCTTCTTTGTGTATGCCTATTGAGCATTGTTCACACCCTCTTAGGTCTTCGCACCACCCATCTCTTTAGGATTTCACATGTGAACTGGTCTCTTTGTGAATTGGGTCTCTTTTTTTCTCCTTTGTTTAGCTAGCTAAACAAGGTCATGAGTACCAGCTAAATTCAGGGCAGAAATGTTGTTGAGCGCTGTAGCAACACTTTTGCAGTTGTCCATAGCTATATCGTCCCAAAAATATGCGATGGCAAGCATTATGTACAGTGCATTCGGAAAGTATACACACCACTTTACTTTTTCCTCATTTTGTTACCTTACAGCCTTACCTCATAATGACAAAGCGAAAACAGGTTTTTAGACATTTTTCTAATTTATGAAAATAAAAAAGATACCTTATTTACATAAGTATTCAGATCATTTGCTATGAGACCCGAAATTTAGCTTGTGCATCCTGTTTCCATTGATCATCCTTGAGATGTTTCTACAACTTGATTGGAGTCCACCTGTGGTAAATTCAATTGATTTGGACATTATTTGGAAAGGCACACACCTGTCTATATAAGGTCCCACAGTTGACAGTGCATGTTATAGCAAAAACCAAGCCATGAGGTCGAAGGAATTGTCCGTAAAGCTCAGAGACAGGATAAGACACAGATCTGGTGAAGGGTACCAAAAACATTATGCAACATTGAAGGTCCCTGAGAACACAGTGGCCTCCATCATTCTTAAATAGAAAAAGTTTGGAACCACCAAGACTCTTCCTAGAACTGGCCGTTCTGCCAAACTGAGCAATCGAGGGATAAGGGAGGTGACCAAGAACCTGATGGTCACTCTGACAGAGCTCTAGAGTTCCTCTGTGGAGATGGGGGAACCTTCCAGAAGGTCAACCATCTCTGCAGCACTCCACCAAATCAGGCCTTTATGGTAGAGTGGCCAGATGGAAGCCACTCCTCAGTAAAAGGCACATGACATCCCGCTTGGAGTTTGCCAAAAAGCATCTAAAGGACTCAGACCATGAGCATGGTGGTGGCAGCATCATGCTGTGGTGATGGTTTTCAGCGGCAAGAACTTCGAGACTAGTCAGGATTGAGGGAAAGATTAACAAAGCAAAGTACAGAGAGATGCTTGACGAAAACCTGTTCCAGATTGCTCAGGACCTTAGACTGGGGCGAAGGTTCACCTTCCAACAGGACAACGACCCTAAGCACACAGCCAAGACAGCGCAGTAGTGGCTTCAGGACAAGTCTCTGAATATCCTTGAGTGGCCCAGCCCGAGCCCAGACTTGAACTTCATCGACCTGAAAGTAGCTGTGCAGCGACTCTTCCCTTCCAACCTGACAGAGCTTGAGAGGATCTGCAGATTAGAATGGGAGAAACTTCCCAAATACAGGTGTGCCAAGCTTGTAGCGTCATACTTGAGACTGTAAAGTACTGAGTAAAGAATCTGAATACTTAGTTTGTAAATGTGATATTATAATTTTTTAATATATACATTTGTATACATTTCTAAAAACACGTTTTTGCTTTGTCATTATGGGGTGTTGATGAAGGGGGGGAAACTATTTAATCCATTTTAGAATAAGGCTTTAATGTAACAATGTGAAAGTTCATTGGGTCTGAATACTACCCGAATGCATTGACCAGGGATGGCCCCAGTCTGTTATGGGACAGAAGCCTGTGACGTGACAGACCAATCAGGACTCACCTCTCGGCATGCCCAGCCCCTGCATTATCTCAGCCAATAGAGCTCGCCAGCTTATAGTTCTAAAAAATAAAAAAAAATTTAAATAACATTTTCTACCTCTAGTTCGTTGACCGTTCCTATGGGGGAAAGAATGAGGTTTTGGGATACACGCCAAAAATAAGTTCTGGCTTAGGAGTTCTTATGTTTTGTTCTATGATATATCAGTCAGTTAACATGACCCTTATACATTTTGAAGCCTTAATGTGCTTTATGTGCTTGTGTTGATGACATAAATGATTCAAAATTCACAAATAAATTAGCTGAAGATTATCTCATAGAACAAAACAGACTTTATTTTCGCTGTTTATCCCCCCCCCCAAAAAAAAAACATGAAATTCCCCATAGGATTTGGCCAACGAGCCCTGGCGTAGATAGCCTCCGTTAGTGCCAACAAAACAACGCCATAAATATTGCTCTTTATCAGGGCAAGCCAGGAAGGATCCTGTCCTATTCTCTATGTAGTGGAGTGCTTTCTCCTTGGCTCAACTAGGCTTGTAATTTAAGATTGCATACCAATTTTTTATTAAGGCACATGAAAGTTCACATGTTCGAGGCTTTTCTGGACAAATAAATATATATATTTTTTTAATTCAAGCGGCCTTGCTGTGAAGTAGGGACTAGCTTCAAACGCCCACTTTCCTGAATCCGGTCACAAATGTTTTATGAGATTGAATAACGCATTTGGAGGGATCTTAGACCATTCCTCCATACAGATTCTTTCCAGATCCTTGATATCCTTAGTCTGCCCTCATTGGCTGCCTTCTTCAATTCAAACCACAGGTTTTCAATGGGGTTAACATCTGGAGACTGAGGTGGCCATTGAAAATGTTTTATTTTGTGGTAAATTTACAATTTCTTTGTGGATTTGTGTGTGCGCTTGGGGTTATTGTCTTGCTAGAAGATCCACTTGCAGCCCAATTTCAGCCTCCTGGCAGAGTCAACCAGGTTTTTGTCTAAAATGTCCTGGTACTTGGTAAAGTTCAGGATGCCAGGACCAGTGAAAGCAAAATAGCCCTACAACACAGAGAGCTAATATTAATAACATGCATGTCAATCTCTCCTGGCTGAAAGTGGATTTACTTCATATTGACATGTTGAATGCACCGAGCTGTCTGTCTAAACTACTGGCACAAAGCTCGGACACCCATGTATACCCCACAAGACATGCCACGAGGTCTCTTCACAGTCCCCAAGTCCAGGACAGACTATGGGAGGCACACAGTGCTACATACAGTCATGACTACATTCCACATCAAGTAACTGACGCAAGCAGTAAAATTAGATTTAAAAAAAACGGTCAAAAAACACCTTATGGAACCGCGGGGACTGTGAAGCAACACAAACATTGGCACACACAGACAAACAAAAACATACGCGCACTATACATACACATGGATGTAGTACTTTAGATATATGGTAGTGGTGGAGTAGGGGCCTGAGGGCACACAGTGTGTTGTGAAATCTGTGAATGTATTCTAATGTTTTAAAATTGTATAAACTGCCTTAATTTTGCTGGTCCCCAGGAAGAGTAGCTGCTAATGTGGATCCATAATAAATACAAAAAGATCCACCACCATATTTTACCGTCGGTATGAGGTACTGCATATACTTCTGTTTTATGAAGCCAAACCTGCCACTGGTGTGCGTGGCCAAAGAGCTCTATTTTCATGTCATCTGACCATAGCATTGCCTGTGGTTTGCTAAACAGCATTGGCACTTGGATTGGAACCAGTGCTATGGTCAGATGACATGAAAATAGAGCTCTTTGGCACACCGGTGCACTTGTATTAGTATAAAAGCATACAATATACTGTAGCTCAGGATTTGTATTTATTTTCTACAGTCTTCTTTGCTCATCTTTATCAAGGGTGCCAATCATTTTGGGGCTGAGTGTATGTTAATCCTGGGATGAATGACAGGGTGAGAGTGAATGGATTTCGAGAATTACTTTTTAAGGTGGAACTGCATCACCAACCACAATTTATAAAGTTCTGAAAATGTTTAGCCTTGTTTCTTTTGACTGATGCCTTTGGAACCACGGAGCTAAGGAACACCACCAATGAGAATAGAGGTCACATGTCAGTGAGTGACAATACCTTAAAAGATGTCACACAGGATTCCCGAGCAGAATGTCTGTGGACATCAGGGAGTTTTCAGTATTCATAGGAAAGGAAGTGGGAATGGGAGAATGCGGAAAGGAGTGGTGGTTGGGGGTTCTGGTGACAACCTGCACATGTGGTGCTAAATTTAGTGTAAGTAACGTTAGAGCTTGGCAACCGTCAGTCTACCAGGTCTCCAGGTATGTCATTATGGGCATGTCTCAGTTTATATCCCCAGTCCCAATGCTCAGTCTAGGAATTATTTCCTAGTCCCAGTCCTACTGCTGAGACTATTCCGAAGTCTTCAGTAATTACCACAGATCACCAGTAATTCTTCCTAGCAGCCATCTTGCACACGAACATAGTGAATACACACACACACACACTTCAGCAGGTGACATCTGCTGACAGATAGACAAAACTGGAATGGCATATAACCATTGTAGTGCAGTTACTTGGTTACTTTAGAATCTAAAAGCAATACATCTTTTGATTATAGCTTAGTGTTGTTTTCCCACAGCATTCTATTAAACCTGTTAGCACCGCTTCATTTAGTAACGTTAATCAATCCACAAATACACTAGGTGTTGCTATTTGATTTATGTTCACCTTTCTGACTACTTCGTAACTGTAGTGGAAACTATAGCCTTTGTTACGTACAGTATGTAGGCCCCAGCCAGGCAGTCTCAGTTGAGCTGGTGGTGGATTCTGAATAGCTAGCCTCATCATTGGGCTTAGTAGTGTAGCTGTGTACACCTAGGCCTGCTCTCCTGCCCTGCCTGCCTGCTCATTGTCCTTTTAATGGGTGTGTGAGAGAGACCAGTGTTAAAGCTCTATCTCCCCCTTAACCTCCTAGATGGTAATGTCCAACTCCGTCAGTAACTCCCACAGTGGAACGGCTGTATTCAGAATAATGTCAGTCCTAACAGAATATACAATAGGGAAAGGCTTTAGTTAGAGACAGTGAGAAGATACCATGTTTTATGGACCTCTAGCCCTATTACAACATGTAGAAAAGCGGCCAACGGAAGATCTCTTGATCAAATTGCACCATTTATTACATGTCTATCCCTACTATTTGGTCCAAAATGTATTAATTCAACCCCACAACCTCTCAACATTTTAGTCCATTTGAGTGTGCTCTGTTTTACCCATAATAATCGAGTTGAAAGTCAAAGCTCTGTGCTGGTGTCGTTGGTTGGTTTCCCGTGTAGGGATATGTCTTGCAGTACTTTTGACCAGAGCCGTATGGGCCCTGCTCAAAAGTTATACACTATAAAAGGAATAAGGTACCATTTCGGGGGAAGCCCAAGTTTAGTTTCACATGGCGGGGAAAGGGTAATTATTGTGGCTTGTCAGCCATTTTAACTCCCAGCCAGACCCAGACAGTGTCCAGGGCCTTCCCTGGTCTCTTTGATCATCCCTCTCTCTCTGGAAGGACTCCCCCCCCCCCCCCCCCCCTCACAAAGAGCTGCTTGTCTCACTGTCGGCCCCGCTCACACACAAACATGCGCTCGCATGCAGACACACACATACAGGTCATACACACACAAACAGACAGACATAGTCACACAGTCCTCTCATTAGATAACCGCAGACAGAGCAAGGTTGGGTTCATAAGGCACCAAACGGAAGACTGAAACGGACTGAAATAGGGACTTGTCCTTAAAGAAATGTTTTTTATTTTTTATTTTCCGTTGCAAAAGTTTTTGCTACAGTGTGCCCTAATGGATACGACCTAGAGGAGACCAGATGCACACAGCCAGAACGTCCCCTGAGTTGGGAACAAGCTATTTTTGTGATGTCATGGCACAGGCAAACAACTCTGCTTTTCTTGGTAGAGGAGGGGTGGAAGGAGATGAAGTTGCAAATTATGAATTGGTTGAGTTGGTAAATGGTATACAGCTAGTTCATGTATTTGTTGTACAAGTCTAGAGAATGTTTTAACATGTGGAAAAATGGATTTGCGAATATGATTTGTTACAGGCTACAGGTAGTAAAGGTATTTATTTACAGTACCAGTCTACATTGTAGAATAATAGTGAAGACATCAAAGCTATGAAATAACACATATGGAATCATGTAGTAACCAAAAAAGAGTTAAACCAATCAAAATATATTTTATATTTGAGATTCTTCAAAGTAGCCACCATTTGCCTTGATAACAGCTTTGCACACTCTTGGCATTCTCTCAACCAGCTTTATGAGTTAGTCACCTGGAATGCATTTCAATTTACAATTGTGCCTTATTAAAAGTTAAATTGTTGAATTTCTTTCCTTAATGCGTTTGAGCCAATCAGTTGTGTTTTGACAAGGTAGTGAGAGTATATAGAAGATAGCCCTATTTGGTAAAAAGACCAAGTCCATATTATGGCAAGAACAGCTCAAATAAGCAAAGAGATATGACAGTCCATCATTACTTTAAGGAACTTTGAATGTTTCTTCAAGTGCAGTTGCAAAAACCATCAAGTGCAATGATGAAACTGGAATCCACAGGAATGGAAGTTCATTAGAGTCACCAGCCTCAGAAATTGCATCCCAAATAAATCCTTCACAAGAGTTCAAGTAGCAGACTGTTCAGATTAGACTGTGTGAATCAGGCCTTCATGGTTGAATTGCTGCAAAGAAACCACTAAGGACACCAATAAGAAGAGACTTGTTTGGGTCAAGAAACACGAACAATGGACGTTAGACCAGTGGAAATCTGTCCTTTGGTCTGGAGTCCAAATTTGAGATTTTTGGTTCCAACTGCTGTGTCTTTGTGAGACGCAGAGTAGGTGAACGGATGATCTCCGCATCTGTGGTTCCCACCGTGAAGCATGGAGGTGTGGGGGAGCTTTTCTGGTGTCACTGTCAGTGATTTATTTAGAATTCAAGGCACATTTAACCAGCATGGCTACCACAGCATTCGTCAGCAATACGTCATCCCATCTGGTTTGCGCTTAGTCCCACTATCATTTGTTTTTCAACAAGACAATGACCCAACACACCTCCAGGCTGTGTAAGAGCTATTTTACCAAGAAGGATAGTGATGGATTGCTGCATCAGATGACCTGGCCTCCACAATCACCTGACCTCAACCCAATTGGGATGAGTTGTACCGCAGAGTGAAGGAAAAGCAGCCAAGTGCTCAGCATATGTGGGAACTCATTCAAGACTGTTGGAAAAGCATTCCAGGTGAAGCTGGTTGAGAGTGCTGAGTGTGCAGTGCTGTCATCAAGGCAACGGGTGGTTGCTTTGAAGAATCTCAAATAGAAAATATTGTTTAATCTTTGTTTGGTTACTACATGATTCCATATGTTTTATTTCATAGTTTTGATGTTTTCACTATTATTCAATGTAGAAAATAGTAAAAATAAAGAAAAACCCATGAATGAGTTGGTGTGTCCAAATTTCTGACTGGTACTGTATGTTCTTCACAGTTAGAGTGATGTTTGTTTTTGTGCACAATACATCATTATGCTCTGTAGATGTTCACCTATCGCTATGTCCTTCACTGTGACCGAACTATTCATCTTTCCTATAGAAAAAGAACATTGGCCTTGCTTTTCTAAGCTTTGATGCTTGTACTACTGTATAGGATCGTCTGTGTGTCATTATTCAGGCTAGATATGAGACCGTTCACACACGACAGTCACACACTTATTCAGGCTAACGGACACACACACGCCCCCCCCCCCACCCACAAACATGCACACTGTTGCGCATAATGACACTGCTCTGCCCTCCTATGAACAGTGTTTATGGTGCCATTGGTGCGTGTTCTGCCAACCGACAGCCTCTCTCCCCCCATTGTACTGTAGCATAGTGCGTTTACTGAACAGCAGGGGTTAGCGTTTGATGCTCCTCTTTTTAGTCTGTCTGCTGCTGCCGCCGCATTCGGTTGTCTTGCCAGTTTGGCAAAAAAAATATTTGATTTCCTTAACTGTTCTATGTTCTATGCACATGTTCAACCCAACCCCCCCCCCCCCCCCCCCCCGTTTATACTTTATCCCTCCGCATGTAAGAAATCAGAGGGAAAGACAGACACACACAGCATACACACAGACAAACTCCTTAGGGGAGCTGTATACACACAGACAGGCTGTAAACTAGGGACCTCATTATAATCTGTTTCAGTCTTCGTCAGACAGTGTTCATTCTGCCTGAACGATATTCTCTGTCAGTGCAAACGTGTATCGCTGAGAGAGACAACCTACACAGACTGCCTATACCAGAGGGCTAACTCGCCTAGGGTTCTTATCCGCGGTGGTCTTTCCATCATCCAGCCTTTTGTCCCAGTTACAGATACCATTCCATCTGTTCCTACAAAGACAACCAGCCCAGATAACAAGCTAGATAACGTCACAATTCCCCCTCCAGACTCTATTCCTCACAGCTTCATCTTGAGGGAAGTAGAAAGTAGCACATTGTGGTTATTTTTTCTCTCTCTGGCCTCTTTTCTGCATCCCCTCACCTCTGTGGGACCTAACCATACCCTCAGGAGACGTGATGTCCCCATCCTCAGCCCGCCCGGTGAGGTTGTGACCCCCTTCAGCAAGGCAGTGTGACTGGCTGCTCTGGGACAGTGTAGGGCTCTGGTCAAAAATAGTGCACTATATGGGGAATAGGGTGCCATTTGAGAAGCACCAGAGGACTCTTGCAGGAGCTCAGGGAGCGTTAGCATAGCGGTCGCTGTGCTGTACTGTGCAGCAGTGTGGAGTGATGAGGCTCGGAGGACCATCTGATAGCAGGCAGTCAGGTAGTTCCCTCAGAGCCAAGCTAGGATACACAGCTTTCACATCCCCACACTGCCCCCAGGGGGCGACTCTGAGAGACACACCAAAGTTAGCACCAAGCTACCTATCTACCACCTCCACAGGAATCTCTACCAATAGGGCTTAATGTGTGTTTGTTATAATACATAGTTTGCGCAAAGCTACTTTCTCCTGCCGACTTTAGTTTAGTAAGGCCGAGCTAGCTAGTGCAAGGCTTTGAGTATGGCTTAAGCATACCATCATGTTACAGGAGTTAATTTGTAGGGCCATGGGCATAATTTCAAGTCCTTGGGACACAAAGTAGCTCCTCTGACCCAGTTTCTTCCATCACAGTTCCAAAATCCCTTCATCCTCCTTGGTGGTTTCCCCACCAGCCACCACCACAACATAGCACTTCACCCCTTCTACTACTTTTCTGCACGACACATGAAGGATGTTCCTTTTCCATGTGGAATATTTTTGTTTGTCTGAACTGGCCCACCTGCCCCAGCTTCTTGGCTCCCGCGCACACAATTCCCCCAGAGGTGAAAGGTCAACGTCTCTGAGGGCTGGCCATCGATTGGAGTGGTTGGTGCATTAAGAGAACAATGGGAGAAACTCCCCAAATGCAGGTGTCCCGAGCTTGTAGTGTCATACCCAAGAAGACTCAGGGCTGTAATCGCTGCCAAAGGTGCTTCAAGGTACTGAGTAAAGCATCTAAAATACTTACAGTATGTAAATGAGATTTGTTTTTTATTTTTAATAGATTTGCAAAAATTTCAATAAACCTGTTTTAGCTTTGTCATTGTGGGTAAATTGATGGGGGGAAAAGCTATTTAATCGGTTTTAGAATAAGGCTGTAACGTAGTTACACGTTAAGGGGTCTGAATACTTTCTGAAGTAGTGTACTATTAGGGGAATAGTGCCATTTGGGACACTCACAGTGTGTGGGAAATAGCTCAGCATTTCAGGGTAGGAATTTGCTTACTTACTAACTCCTTCTTAAGCAGTTTAAGCACCACCATGCACCATTATTTCCCTGTGATGAAGCGAAACTAGCTCATGAGAAGTGTGTGTGTGTGTGTGTGCGCGTGTACATGCCTACTTGTGTGTTCTGAAAGTATTTTTTGGCAGCAGAGTCACCAAATTGAATTTGTTCTCTGACAGTCTCAGAACAAAGGCGGACAGATCCTGCTCTGCTCTCCTCTCTCTGGTCCATATGATCTAATTGTTTGTAGTTACGCACCCAATAAAGATCTGCCAACACAGTCGCACAGCCTCAGATAGCTCAGCAATAGATCCTTATGGTGTTTGGACCTGACTGAATTTACAGCCCTGTTCTGCTCGTCTATGTTCTGTTCTGTTCTATGTTCTGTTTGGACTGAGCTGGACATACACACACACTGAGCTGGATGTTTAGTGAGCCGAGCTTGCCTCCCGGGTGGCGCAGTGGTCGAGGGCGCTGCAGTACTGCAGCGCCAGCTGTGCCACCAGAGACCCTGGGTTCACGCCCAGGCTCTGTCGTAACCGGCCGCGACCGGGAGGTCCGTGGGGCGACGCACAATTGGCCTAGCGTCTTCCGGGTTAGGGATGGTTTGGCCGGGAGGGATATCCTTGTCTCATCGCGCCCTAGCGACTCCTGTGGCGGGCCGGGCGCAGTGCGCACTAACCAAGGTTGCCAGGTGCATGGTGTTTCCTCCGACACATTGGTGCGGCTGGCTTCCGGGTTGGATGCGCGCTGTGTTAAGAAGTAGTGCGGCTTGGTTGGGTTGTGTATCGGAGGACACATGACTTTCAACCTTCGTCTCTCCCGAGCCCGTACGGGAGTTGTAGCGATGAGACAAGATAGTAGCTACTAAAACAATTGGATACCACGAAATTGGGGAGAAAAAGCTGTAAATTCAAAAAAATATATATATAATGTCTCGCTCTCTCTCTGGCTGTCTGTGTGTGTTTGTTTTTCCCTCTCATTGTCAGTCAACTTTACAGACAGAGAGACAACCCCTCCTCGGTGTGCATAGTACATTTAGAGTACCATCTCTGCTCTGGGTATACACTCGGTGTACAAAACATTAAGGACATCTGCTCTTTCCATGACATATACTGACCAGGTGAATCCCGGTAAAAGCTATGATCCCTTATTGATGTCGCTTGTTAAATCCACTTCAATCAGTGTAGCTGAAGGGCAGGAGACAGGTTAAATAAGGATTTTTAAGCAGTGAGACATGGATTGTGTATGTGTGCCTTTCAGAGGGTGAATGGGCAAGGCAAAAGATTTAAGTGCCTTTGAACGGGGTATGGTAGTAGGTGCCAGGCGCACCGGTTTGTGTCAAGAACTTCAACGCTGCTGGGTTTTTTACACTCAACAGTTTCCAGTGTGTATCAAGAATAGTCCACCACCCAAAGGACATCCAGCCAACTTGACACAACTTTATGAAGCATTGGCGTCAACGTGGGCCAGCATCCCTGTGGAACACTTTCAAGACCTTGCATTGTCCATGCCCGACTAATTGAAGCTGTTCTGAAGGCAATAGGGGGGATGCAACTCAATATTAGGAAGGTGTTCCTAATGTTTGCTATACTCAATGTTATCGGTCTCACTCTCTGTGGAGCTGTGTTACTTTGAGCCAGCCATATATAGAAAATAATGAAGTATCATCTCTATAAGAGCCATACTCTCATCATCTTTGTTCTCTTCTGTAACTCTCTGTTCTCTGTCTGTCTGTCTCTTACAGCTGCTGGAGTCTCCAGAGGTGAAGGAGGATGCGGTCCTCTGTTATTCTATGGAGGTATGTACTTTACTTTACCATACTACTGAATGTCAATACGGTCCTTCATATGTACTGATGCCTCCTACAGCTGCACACAGTCATTTATGAATAATGAATTGTTATGTTATGTGTGATAGATTTGTTTTGAATGCACAGATAACTCAAGCCGTAGTAGGAGTGTGTCTGTAGTGAGGCAATTTTCTCTGTCTGGATGTATTGAAGGAATCTTCTGTCTCATCATGAATTATAGAGTGACTGTGAGGTAGTGTAGAGGCTAAGAACAGAGTCTGAAACTCCCTGAGTCCCAGCCTGTAGACTGGAGCTGGGTTGGAGAAAGGGGGGCTAGGTAAGAGCTCTGTTCAAGGGAGAAAAAGAGAGCGATAGGGCAGGCAAGGTGGGGCGGCAGGTAGCCAAGTGGTTAGAGCATTGGGCCAGTAACTAAAAGGTTGCTAGATCGAATCCCCGAGCTGACAAGGTAAAAAAAAATATGTTGTTCTGCCCCTGAACAAGGCAGTTAACCCACTGTTCCCCGGTAGGCCGTCATTGAAAATGTGTTCTTAACTGACTTGCTTAGTTAAATAAAGGTAGCTTTAGAAAGACTGCCATAGCTATAGTGGAGCTAGTCAGTAATTGCTAGAATTTTCACCTTGAATTGTATGGGAAATTGGGAATATCAGACAGACAGACCAGACAGACAGGCCAAGGTTCCTATAATGGGACTCCATCCTTCTGAGACAGACATCTGTTAATGAGCCTGCCCCCTGCATGCCACAACTCAGACAGACACCCCCACTCTTTAGTCAGCCGGCCACGACCCGTCTCTCAGACTAGCCTTCTTAATATTCAGACAGCTAGACATAACCCCCGACTCCAACGCCAAGTCACCTCTCCTCTTTTCCTCTCCCTCTCCTCCTCCCTCATCCTCCTTCTCCAGCTGCAGTCCACTGGTCGTCTCCTGGAGGAGCAGCTTCCAGAGATGATGACAGAGCTCCTGGCTGCGGCCAGGGACAAGATGCTGTGTCCAGCCGAGTCCCAGCTAACTCGCTCCTTGCTCATGGAGATCATCGAGCTGCACGCCAACCACTGGACCCCTCTGGAGGACCTCACCACACAGTACTACAACAGGACCATCCAGAAGCTCACCACCGCCTAGCCCCCCAGACCCAGGACCTGTCCCACAGGTCAGGCACATGGAGGCCTGAGCTGGGTTGATGGCTGGGATGCATGGGGCTGGACTAGACATGGGACTGTACAGAGTCGCAGAACATAATTGGTTGGCCCCATACCAGACAGCAAATGCGTTTAGGTATAAGGAGATGGGACTGACAAGACATACAGACAGACTTGAAATCCATGCAAAGACAAACACTACACCACACACACAGACAGAAGAGACTGGCCACTGGCCATGCAGCCTGCACACATTCGACGGTGGGGGCCTATCTGGTCACTGAGATGGGTGGAGGACAAAGAGACGACATGATGTGTGTGTGTGGGGGGGGGGGGGGTTGGAACAGCAGCCGCCTGTCCTTGGTGAACAGTCTCTCCTCAGAGGTTAAAAAGAGAAGAAGCAGGGGGGGTCCAGGGAGATTTCTTTCTCTCTGTGTTCATGTGCCAACCACCCTTCCTCCTTTCTGTCTTTCTCCTTTATCTATCTCCCCTCCTCCTCTCTGTCCCAGACCCTTTCACCCCAGGGTCTACGTAGCTGACTGGGGGAGATGAGAGGGGAGGCAGGCAGACCTCCCTCCAGTGGGCCAGGTCAAATGTCCAGACTGCAGGGCTAGGTTCCAGTAAGGCCTGCCTTTGTCCCCCCCCCCCCCCACTCCCCAGAGGCGCTTTGTGTGGCTGAGACACTGGCTGGCGCACTCTGGATTGCTGGCTGGGTAGCAGATGGCTTCTGGCGCCTCAGTGGGCTGGCTGCAGACACCCTCCCAGTCCCACCTACACTCCAGCCAAGGCCAACCCATCTTCCAACCCAGGCTAACACTAACCCAGCCAGGCCGCTGACAGACGGGGGCAGTGGGTTTGTCCTGGGGGCCAGTGGGGCTGCCGTGGGGGGCTAGGGATTGGGGATTGTTGGGAGGCGCAGCAGACAGCAGCATCAAGCCGCTGATTTAGTGGGGCTTTTGTTGTCATTATCATTTTCAGAGTGGTTTAATTTTCTCTGTCCATGCTTTTGTTACCTTTGTTATTAATTATATTATATTATTGTTACTATTATTGTATTATTTATTTTAAATCATGTACTGTAAATATGTATGATAATGGAATATTTTAGGGTAGAGGTATTGCACAGGTTTGATTTGTTTTGCACTGTTTTAAGGTGGTTACTTGTTTTAAGAGAAAAAAATACTTTTTAACGGTGGTATGGATAAATACTAGCATTAAGAAGAATCAATAGGTTTATGGGGTTGGTTGACTAGAAAGGGAAGGTTTAGCCAGAAGGAAGAATCAAAGAAATTATGGATTTGATGAAGTCAGTCAGACTAGAGGCCTTGTGAACTATAACTACATTTATAGAGTTGCGTCCTTGCTGTTTTGAAAGAAAAGGCCAAGAGAGGTGGAGAGTGCTTGCCGAGTGACCGAATTTAGTGAGGTTATTTATTAGATTTTTTTCCTGCAAAAAAAACAACAACAAAAAAACGAGCCTGATACAAATCGCTTCTTCAAATGTTCTCCTGTTCAAGCAGCCATTTTGCAGTGTTGGGACATTTTGCAACTCTATCTGTATGATGATGAAGTATTTGCTTTTGAGAGAGAAAAAAATCTGTTTCATTTGACAGATTATAAAAAAATATATATATATTTGACAATGTAGTTAGCTAGTATGTGATTCGCATTACTCTGGCTTCTGCAAATGTGTGTACAACACTATTAACATATCAACCCCATCATCATCATTATGTAATCCAATTAAATGTAATCGAATATACAGAAAATACCAGTATTTAAGACAACGAAGCAAGCTCTAGGAGGGCATGGTGCAAAGAGAGACGAGGGCTACGTCCCCTTTATCAACCCTTCCAAAGTGTGCACTTGTTCACTTCCCTTTCCTGATTTGAAAGGCATGACTGGTATAAGAAATATGATATTCTAGCCATGATGATTAGCTATAGGGTTGTGGTTGTGTGGATAGGGTGTGGCCTTTCCATGTGTTCTTACTATGGCTTCAGCTCATGTTGAAGGAACTGTTCTTTCTGCGGGGCAGTCTTTCAGTCCTAGTACTACTAGTGTTACTAGCTTCTGATTTCCTATTGACATTAAAAAAATTTTTGCATCAAGAATTCAAATCTTTTAAGGTAGGCACACGTCCAAAACAATAGGGTATTTTAAAACAGATAACTGACTAAATAAAGGAAACACCAACACTGGGGCTACCATGAGCCAGAACAGCTTCAATGTCCTTTGGCGTCGATTCTACGAGTGTCTGGAACTCAATTGGAGGGATGCAACACCATTCTTCCACTAGAAATTCAATCATTTGCTGGTGTTGGTGAACGCTCAGGGAATCTCCCTTAAGTGTTCAATTGGGTTTGAGATCTGGTGACAGAGACGGCCATGGCGTATTGTTTACGTTGGTTTGATGAGCATGAAACATTCAGTGACCAGTCGTGCCCTGGGGATGGGGTTATTGTCGTCCTATGGGGGCATAGCCATGGTAGCCAAAATAATGGCCTGCGCAGTATTTTTATACAATGACCCTAAGCATGATGGGATGTTAATTGCTTAATTAACTCAGGAACCACACCTGTGTGGAAAAACCTGATTTCAATAAACATTGTATCTCATTTACTCAAGGGTTTCAATTATTTTGACAATTACCTGTATATACAAACCCATCTGTCTAGATAAGTAGATAAGGCGAATTTCATTTTAGTTTGATAAAATACAATGGGTCTTGATTTTCAGTGACTAAAATTGTGATTCCGATGATCACTTGCCTGGTAAGTGTGGTATAATGTTAGATTGTAAATAATGCTATTGGGTGATTCCATATGCAAAGGAGTGACTCTCCTCTGTGACACTGGGCCTCCCGGCGCCCTCTGACCTTAGACCTTTAGGTTACATGACTCGCCCTACTATTGAATGCGACGCACCTCCATTTGCATCTCATTGACATTGGGAGGTATATGGTATAGCATCATCACAACGTTGTAACCCCAGCGAGGCGAGACTACCAGCCAGATGGTGCACAGATAATGAGCTGTAGAATTTGTGGAAGTTGTTGGTCATCAATTTTATTTTTTATTAAGCAATTTAAAAAATGTACTAACTGAAGAGGTGTAAAAAAAATGTGGGTGTTGTACTATGGTTTTTAGCTGCCTGAAATATTAGGTGCCTGTATTGACGCAGCCGCTAAACGTTCTCACGGTCTGGACAATTTTATTTTCCCATTTCCTGAGAACATCTCCCCCTTCACTCCACTGTTCAGCCACCAAAGCCTCTTTATTTTAAGAAACCATCTCGTATGTCTGGGGGATGTCTTGTGTTACACTGTTTTGACTCCAACACAATCTTCTTCAGAATAAGTAAGGATGTAATACCTGAGAAAAGCTCTTTCCTCGATATATGCTCTGCCACATGTCGCTATGCTCACAATGAGCTCTCATTCTTCAGACACAGAATATTTATTTAACTAGGCAAGTTAAGAACAAATTCTTATTTACAGTGACGGCTTACTGGGGAACAGTGGGTTAACTGCATTGTTCAGGGTGCAGAACAACAGATTTTTACCTTGTTAGCTCGGGGATTCGATCCAGCAACCTTTCGGTTACTGGCCCAAAGCTCTAAACAGTACACACTGGGACTGTCCTATATGAATCATACTACAAACTAATGTCATCTCTGTTAAAAGGTTTTGCATACTTTCAAAATTGAGTATTACCTATAGACAGTATACTATATTCTATGTGTCTGACTAGTTGTATGACTGGATGTCCTTGGCCCATTGTGTTGCTTTTGTTAGGCCCTGACCCAAACCCGGGGCTAGCCTGCGGCGTCAGGAGGGCTCACTGAGCCTGGGTTCACTCCCCCGGGGGCCTGGGTCTCTGAGCTCGCCCCTTGAACACAGGCAGGTTGTCCTTCAGCGTCCGTCCACATCAATCACTGTCTGGGGATGTGAGGGAGGAGAAGAAAGGGTGGTGAGACGGGGTAGTCTACTTCTGATATAGGGGAGAGGGCATCAAACATACTGGGAACGTTAAGGGCATGTGAAATGTTACTGCTCATGTCTCCTCCATTTTCTAATGATTTCTGGTAAATATGCATTAAAGATGTGTATAGCTGTGTGTGCAAATTGTGATTTATTATAGACAGTTCCACTCCGCTCTTAGGGCGAGGAGTAACAAAATGCACACACTGATAATTAATCTCACAACATGTGGACTGTTCAATATATGAAGGTGTCTTCATGTAAAAATGATTATCTTTAGAATAGTTTATTTACCTTTGTTTGAACAGGAAAGTCATATTGAGCCTAAAGTATCTTGAACATGAGCCCTGCACATACATAAACTAACATCAATAGGCAAGAATAGATAAGTACACACATCAAGATACACAACACAGAAAATTAAAACGAACACGTTCTTCATTACAAAAATCCTCGTCAGCTGTATGAATTGCCCTAGGGACACCAAAGCATCCAATTGAAATGTCTTTTGGAGATGATTCCAAACATGGGGTGCAAGGAAGTTAAAGGCTGATATACTCGAGGCGTTGTATCACTTTGTGTTCTCCTTTAACAGGTACTGTATCTTTTTAATAATGCACACCATTTGATACCATCAACCCTGAAATGATACTGTGAACAGACTGTCAGACACCCCATCTGCAACCATGTTTGTCTCCAGTCTCCGCCTCGGTCTCTTGTGTGTCTTATGATGTGGATGTTGGGTGAATGACGAGCACGGCCCTGTGCTAATGGTGTCATCGGGCCGAGGGGAGATGGCTAAACGGAGGATGGAGAGACTGCTCCCTCCATCCCTCCCTAGGCTGAATTAGAATCATGGCTAATTTTGCCCGCGCGTCGGAGGATAAACAGAGAGGACCATGCGGGCTGGAGACTCATCCAGCTAGCTACGTCTTCCAGTGAATTAGATCGCATTACCGAATCACAGTAGGAGTTCATGTTGGCCAGCCAGTCTAGACTATCTGCAGCACAAAGAGATGTTTGGCCGGCCAGTCTGCACAAAAAGAGAGGAAAGCTCTCCCATGGACTGACCGACCAAGACAAGGGGGATGGGGAGGACTTTATGGTCCAGACATTCTATGACCTTTTCATGGTGGAGTTAGTGGGAGTCATCTTTGGTTGATTAATTATCCTACATAGTATGACAACTATAAACTGGACTGAAACATTAGTAAGAAAATGACAGACAGCAAGTAAAGTTTTAGCTACTTAGATGTATTATTATCAGCAGTCACAATGGATGCGTTCCGGCCACCATTTCAAGCCTTCGTCAGCAACATTAGTTGAACTGTAATATGAATGGTTATGTGTTAGGCATTGTTTCTGGGAAGAGGATTTTGTCATGGTCGTCCAGACAGAGTCCTGTGTCTGGTCTTCCTGTCCCCTGGTCATCGTGGCTGTGAGGCTTTATTCTGGGGCTGTGTTGTCAGGACTGATGGATGAGCTGGGTGTGAGCTAGCTAACTGAGTAACTGCTCAGCCTAGCCTGGGTCTATTGTGTAGGGCAGACAAAGGGAGGCTGTGACTCAGCTGTCCTTGATAGCAAGGCACAAAGAGAGAGAGAGAGAGAGAGAGACAACCCCCATGAACACACAAACTCTCAGCTGAGTAGTCCCAATCCTCCTGATGATGCCATTCAGATGTCACCACTCCTATAGCTCTCCCACTGATGGGCAGGGGAAGATACAGTACCTGTAGTCACTGATTATTTGTGAGCTTTTGAATTAGTGTGCTCATGCCACCTGCATTCACAGCTCATTTCTGACCCTTTTATATATATATATATATATATATATATATATATGTATATGTGTGTGTGAAAATGAATGGCATGCATTTGTGTGTGTGTGTGTGAGAGAGAGAGATAATTCACTCCAGTGAGCCAGACGTGTACTGCAGGGGTGGTCTTGCTGAGGGGAGCGGAAGAGAAAGGCGAAAGGACGTGTGAGGAAAACTGGAGCAGAGAAAGAGAGAAGAAAAGTCCCTCTGATGCTTCAGTCAGTGTGTTACTGCTATGATAGAGGAACCAATAGCTAGAGGCTACAGGAGGATTTTAGCTGGCTGGTTTGGCTTTGCAGTGTAACGACTCATAGACCTCACATTGTATGCGGTTAGGAAAGTGGGAATGTGAGAATAGATTTTGCCATCTGACTTTTCTTTCTTTCGTTTTTTAAAGGCCCAGTGCAGACATAAACATGCTTTACCTGTGTTTTATGTATACAGTGCCTTCCGAAAGTACGCATAACCCTTGACTTATTCCACATTTTGTTGTGCTACAAGCCTGAATTCAAATTAGATTAAATAGATTTGTTTTCTCACCCATCTACACACAATACCTCATAATGACAAAGTGAAAACATGTTTTTAGAAGTTTTTGCAAATGTATTGAAAATGAAATACAGAAATATCTAATTTACCTAAGTATCCACACCCCTGAGTAAATACATGTTAGAATCACCTTTGGCTGTTATTACAGCCGAGAAGTCTTTCTGGGTAAGTCTCTAAGAGCTTTGCACACCTGGATGGTACAATATTTGCCCATTATTCTTTAGAAAATTCTTCAAGCTCAGGCAAATTGGTTGTTGTTCATTACTAGATAACCATTTTCAAGTCTTACCATAGATTTTCAAGCCGATTTCATTCAAAACTGTAACTGGGCCACATTCACTGACCACGTTTACATGCACACCAATATCACACACCAGTATCCCGTTATTGTTAGGGATACTCAAGTATTATATATAAACATCATATCCATTTACAACAACCCGAAAAATCTTGTATCCTGGTGTATGAGAAACCCAGATAAGATGCCTGGGCTATGCTTATCTAAGACGGGATAATGTGGCACGTAAACTTTCTTATCCCGTACACTGTAGTTTTTGCGGTCTGCGCAGGCTCAGTTTCACATATCACGGGTGTTGTGTAATGATGTTTTCATCTGATTGTCAAACAAATCACTTCAAAAAAGTAGTCTACCCGCACAGTTTGATCCACCATAATAATTTAGCCTTCTATAATGAATTTACTATAATTTAAAATGAAAATTTCTGACATTTCGTAGGCCATTTGTTTGTCAACTATAGTTTGATTACATGCAGCTTCTCTTCTGCCATATCTTGTTGCCCCAGAAGACTAAATAAAGTAGTGCTCACCAGAATAATGTCTTACATCGATAGAATTAATGCATTAGTAATCTAGTTCAAACCGGTAAAGTTGTCTGTTTCATTTAGGGACCGAGGAGAAAACGCTGTAACTCCAAAGCAGTGGAAAGATTGGTCTTGTGCAAAAAAATCTAAATGTCATCAGTTTCACCGGTTTTAAGGAAATTAAAAACGGAGAAAACGACAAAACATGTTTCTGATAAGACTTCAGTTTGGCTTGGGTGCATATTTTATGTGGTTGAAATACTGTCTGCATAACGGTGTCAAAGATAACACATTACATGCACATTCGCATTTTCTCAAGAGATGCTGAAAAAAGAAAGAAATATTCCTGTTCCCGAGACCAAATTAACATTTGTTGAATCATTTCACAGAATGAAATGCATAATTATGCAGGAGTTGCTTTGCCACATTTTTTGCAGTGTTACTTTAGTGTCTTGTTGCAAACAGGATGCATGTTTTGGAATATGTTTTATTCTGTACAGGCTTCCTTCTTTTCACTTTGTCAATTAGGTTAGTAATTGTGGATTAACTACAGGGCTGTTGTCTCCTTTCACAGCCATTAAACTCTGTAACTTTATTAAAGTCACCTTTGGCCTCATGGTAAAATCCCTACGTGGTTTCCTGCCTCTCTGGAAACTTTAGTTAGTAAGGATGCCTGTATCTTTGTAGTGACTGGGTGTATTGATACACCATCCAAAGCCTAATTAATAACTTCAACATGTTCAAAGGGATATTCAACGCCTGTTTTTTTATCTACCAAAAGGAGCCCTTCTTTGGAAGAAAATGTTATCAATGTTAAATTCAGGCTGTAACACAACAAAATGTGGAAAAAGTCAAGTGGTGTGAATACTTTCTGAAGGCACAGTACATGTATTTCCACACTATGAGGTTGGTATAATACTGTCATTGTGAAAATTATAATAGTGAATTTTTAGTGGAAGAACCATTTGAATAGACCACCTGAAATTTCCACCTGTTTTTGGTGGGATGGAGTTTTGTCCTGCCTGGTAACATCACCCGAAAGTAATTTAGTTGATAATAGACCAAAAAGAAAAAGAGCTCCAAACCTGTCGGCCAATAAAAGCTAGTTTTCAGTTTTCCCCTCCCCACTCAGACCACTCTAAGACAGTCCTAGTTAAATTATTGCTTAAAAGTGATTTTTGTTTCCTTTTGACCATTTTAATGGAAATCAATCACAGTAAGGTATTTTAAGAATTTGTTCTTAACTGACTTGCCTAGTAAAATAAAGGTGACATTTGTTTTATCATTTAAAAGGTACTTAATTGATATGGTCATTTTCATAAATTCATACAATGTTTGGGAAGGACATATACTAAGGAATTTGTGAAAATTCTATAGCAATACAGAGTGGGAAAGCGGCTGTGTGTTTGGACAATTCATAGACACTGCAGTATATACAACATATTAAAAACATCTGCCTTGTCCAGGACCGGTGTCTACGCAGACCGGCGCTCTATAGCCAATCAGAGCTAAAGTAGGCCTACAGTTGAAGTCGGAAGTTTACATACACTTAGGTTGGAGTCATTAAAACTCGTTTTTCAACCACTCCACAAAAGTCGGCTAGGACATCTACTTTGTGCATGACAAAAGTCATTTTTCCAACAATTGTTTACAGACAAATTACTTCACTTATAATTCGCTGTATCACAATTCCAGTGGGTCAGAAGTTTACATACACTATGTTGACTGTGCCTTTAAACAGCTTGGAAAATTCCAGAAAATTATGTCATGGCTTTAGAAGCTTCTGATAGGCTAATTGATATAATTTGAGTCAATTGGAGATGTACCTGTGGATGTATTTCAAGGCCTACCTTCAAACTCAGTGCCTCTTTGCTTGACATCATGGGAAAATCAAAAGAAATCAGCCAAGACCACAAGTCTGGTTCATCCTTGGGAGCAATTTCCAAACGCCTGAAGGTACCAAATTCATCTGTACAAACAATAGTACAAAAGTATAAACACCATGGGACCACGCCGCTGTCATACCACTCAGGAAGGAGACGTGTTCTGTCTCTTAGTGATGAACATACTTTGGTGCGAAAAGTGCAAATCAATCCCAGAACATCAATGCTGGAGGACACAGGTACAAAAGTATCAATATCCACAGTAAAATTAGTCCTATATCGACATAACCTGAAAGGCCACTCAGCAAATAAGAAGCCACTGCTCCAAAACCGCCATGAAAAAGCCAGACTATGGTTTGCATCTGCACATAGTGACAAAGATCATACTTTTTGAAGAAATGTCCTCTGGTCTTTCGAAACAAAAATAGAACTGTTTGGCCATAATGACCGTTTGTGTTTGGAGGAAAGCCGGAGAACATCATCCAAACCATGAAGCACGGGGGTGGCAGCATCATGTTGTGGGGGTGCTTTGCTGCAGGAGGGGCTGGTGCACATCACAAAATAGATGGCATCGTGAGGCAAGAAAATTATGTGCATATACTGAAGCAACATTTCAAGACCTCAGTCAGGAAGTTAAAGCTTGTTCGCAAATGGGTCTCCAAGCATACTTCCAAAGTTGTGGAAAAATTGCTTAAGGACAACAAAGTCAAGATATTGGAGTGGCCATCACAAAGCCCTGACCTCAATCCTTTAGAAAATGTGTGGACAGAACTGAAAAAGCATGGAGGCCTACAAACCTGACTCAGTTACACCGACTCTGTCAGGAGGAATGGGCCAAAATCCACCCAACTTATTGTGGGAAGCTTGTGGAAGGCTATCAGAAACATTTGACTAAAGTTAAACAATTTAAAGGCAATGCTACCAAATACTAATTGAGTGTATGTAAACTTCTGACCCACTGGGAATGTGATGAAAGAAATAAAAGCTGAAATAAATAATTCTCTCTACTATTATTCTGACATTTCACATTCTTAAAATATAGTGTTGATCCTAACTGACCTAAAACAGGGAATTTTTACTTGGATTATATGTCAGAAATTGTGAAAGCTGAGTTGAAATAAGGTGTATGGTGTATGTAAACTTTCGACTTCAACTGTATTTGCAAATAAACTGTTTGTCACACTGGCCTGGCATCATTCACTTTGAACTGGACTCTGTGTTCACATACAGTAGCATCAGCGCAACTTTAAATCATTAGAACGCATTCGCCAAAAGCCACAAAATACAATTGAATGGATTTCTGCAAGTACAGTGTATGTAAATACCACAGGAGTCCTTTTACAGTCCTATTGATCAAACAACCATGAAAAGGTAGGCTCTCTCCCTCAGTTGGCTGTGCACATCAACAACAACTAATTCTAGTCAAAGGGAGATTAGCTAAAATCTAACGAGGAAACACTATCTACAGTAGATATACCCTCTCAAACTTTTTCAGCTAGTTGGCCGTCGAAATTGCACTGATAAACGATGCTCGTACTTCTGAGTTTTTCCCCACAAAAGGGCTTTATTACAGACAGAAATACTACTCAGCATCTGTGGCATTGTATTTTGCGACAAAACTGCACATTTTTAAGTGGCCTTTCATTGTCCCCAGCACAAGGTGTACCTATGTAATGATTATGCTGTTTAAACAGCTTCTTGATAGGCCACACCTGTCAGGTGGATGGATAATCTGGGCAAAGGAGAAATGTGATTTTTTATTTCATCTCATGAAACATGGGACCAATACTTTACATGTTGCATTTTTTGTATTTTGGTTCAGTGTATATTTATCATGCATTGAACTGTATCAATCTATTCTTCCAACAATGCCTTGCTGTACTATTTTTAGAACCTCTTATAAAGTTGGTTTTGAAACATAAACTGGGAATTTTATATTCTTGATTGATATCATGATTGTCTGTTTCATGTCTGCCAAGTAGCTAAAACCCAGTCAGTTCCACTTTAAGGATTGGTTTTGGATGTCCCTCACTCTGTAAACTAACTGTACAATGGACGTGTAAGAGAAGCCCTGATAATCAACAGTGGTGGAACCAGTAACTCATATTGTTGCATCCTGGACTGGCAGCGAGGAAATTATGTCATGACCTGTTGGCTTCCTGAATGAACTGTTTAATGATTCCACTGCTTTAGGAACTTGCTGAGTAAGATTCAATCTAACTCTACAGTGGCTTGTAACTCCTACATACAGTCAGGTACATAATTACTGGCACCCAAAATAATTGGGAATTTATATTAATTTATACTACTACAATTGCTCAGAGATAAGAGATTTTTGTTAAAAAGTTGTTGTTTTTTAAATGTTTTTGAAGGTAGGGGTCAAAATATTCTAGCACCCTCCTTTTTTGCGAGGATAATAACACTTAGCCTTTTTCTAAACTGTTTTATGAGATTGGAGAACACGTTGGGAGGGATCTTAGACCATTCCTCCATTAAGAATCTTTCCAGATCCTTCATATCCTTGGTCTGCGCTTATGGACTGCCCTCTTCAAATCAAACCACAGGTGCTCAATGGGGTTCAAGTCCGGAGACTGTGATGGCCATTGCAACATATACATTTTGTGGTCAATTAACCATTTCTTTGTGGATTATGATTCGTGCTGGAAGATCCACTTGCGTATCAGCCTCCTGATGAATGTCACATTGGTAAATATAGTTAATGATGCCGTTGGTGTTAACAAGGGCCCCAGGACCAGTGGAAGCAAATGATATTATAGAATAATATAATTTCCCGGTATTTTTGAACGTACAATATAGCTCAGTATTTGTATTGTTTATTTTATAGTCTTTTTTGCTCATCTTTATGAAGGGTGCCAATAATCATGGACCTGACTCACAGGAGGTTGGTGGCACCTTAATTGAGGAGGACGGGATCATGGTAATGGCTGGAACGGAATAAGTGGAATGGTATTGAATACATCGAACACATGCTTTTCATGTGTTTGATGCTATTTCATTTGCTCCATTCCAGCAATTATTAGGAGCCATCCTCCACTCAGCAGCCTCCACTGACCTGACTGTATGTACTGTGCCTTCGCAAAGTATTTAGACCTCTTGACTTTTTCCACATTTTGTTTACGTTACAACATTATTTTTAAATGGATTGAATAAAATCCAAAAACTCAGCAATACCCCATAATGACAAAGTGAAAACAGATTTTTAGACATTTTTGCAATTGTACTCAAATAAAAAACAGAAATACCTTATTTACATAAGTATTCAGAGCCTTTGCTATGAGAATTGAAATTGAACTTGATTGGAGTCCACCTGTCTATATAAGGTCCCACAGTTGACAGTGCATGTCAGAGCAAAAACCAAGCCATGAGGTCGAAGGACTTAGAGCTCCGAGACAAGATTGTGTCGGGGCACAGATCTATTGAAGGATACAAAAACATTTCTGCAGCATTAAAGGTCACCAAGAACACAGTGGCCTCCATCATTCTTAAATGGAAGAAGTTTGGAACCACCAAGACTCTTCCTAGAGCTGGCTGACATCCAAACTGAGCAATCGGGGGGAAAGAGCCTCGGTCAGGGAGGTGACCAAGAACCCGATGGGCACTCTGACAGAGCTCCAGAGTTCCTCTGTGGAGATGGGAGAACCTCCCAGAAGGACAACCATCTCTGCAGCACCCCAACAATCAGGCCTTTATGGTAGGGTGGCCAGACGGAAGCCACTCCTCAGTAAAAGGCACATGACAGCCCGCTTGGAGGCAAAGGCACCTAAAGAGGCACCTAAAGACTCTCTGACCATGAGAAACCAAGATTGAACTCTTTGGCCTGAATGCTAAGCGTCACGTCTGGAGAAAATCTGACACCATCCCTGTGGTGAAGCATGGTGGTGGAAGCATCATGCTGTGGGGATGTTTTTAAGGGATGGGAAACTAGTCACGATTGAGGCAAAGATGAACGGAGCAAAGATCCTTTATGAAAACCTGCTCCAGAGCACTCAGGACCTCAGACTGGGGCGAAGGTTCACCTTCCAACAGGACAACGACCCTAAGCACACATCCAGGACAACGCAGGAGTGGCTTCGGGACAAGTCTCTGAATGTCCTTTAGTGGCCCAGCCAGAGCCTGGACTTGAACCCAATCGAACATCTCTGGAGAGACCTGAAAATAGCAGTGCAGCAATGCTCCCCATCCAACCTGACAGAGCTTGAGAGGATCTGCAGAGAAGAATGGAAGGAACTCCCCAAATACAGGTGTACCAAGCTTGTAGTGTCATACCTAAGAAGACTCGAGGTGTTGTGTTTAGATTGATGAGGAAAAATGTGTTTTAATCAATGTTAGAATAAGGCTGTAATGTAACAAATTGTGGCAAAAGTCAAGGGGTCAAATACTTTCCGAATGCACTGTATATACACACGTACATCTGAAACATGCATGCACATAAACACACACACACTGAGAGACAGAGACACACACACACACACACACACACACACACACACACACACACACACACACACACACACACACACACACACACACACACACACACACACACACACACACACACACACACACACACACACACCACACACACCACACACACACACACACACACACACACACACACACACACACACACACACACACTGCTACCTAGCCCTGTCCAGCACTGCTACCTAGCCCTCAGCAGCCTCTGCCAGGACCCACATTCAGCCAGCCAACATCAACAGTGGTGTTCTCAGGAGAGGTGTGGACACAAAAAATACTCCAGGAGAAAAGCACCACAGTCAGTGAGTTTTGTGTCCCCATGGTGTATGGGTAGTTGACATGGGTCGTTTTTTGTTCATAATGTCAAACTTAGATGAATTGGATAAAATTGTGACATATTACTTAAAGCTTTGTTTAAAAAAAAACTTTGATCATGAGTAAATTCATGCAGTGTATTATTTGTTTACTTACAATTGGTAAGTGGACAATTACAAACATGGTAATGGTCCACTGTTCCAGTTAAGTTTGTGGAACTTTTCCCTATGTCTATGTCAAAAAACAGTAGTCCCCAAGTCCATTCATGATATTTCCAAATAGTTCTGATTGATTAAACCTGGTCCCTAAAATCAATGTCCACATTGTGTGACACAATTCTGTGATTAACAACAAGCCAGCACTTGGGAACCATTTCACTGGGGGTGGTACTCTTGCAATGAGGAACTACACAAGACATTTCTGGAGCACATGGTCTGGAGAGATTGTGAGCTTTATCAGAAATATTTATCATTAATATTGCACTTTCCTGCTGTTGCCATTCAAGGGGTACATTTCTTAGGCCTTTTGAATGTGTTGAAAAAAAATTGAAGTTACATTTTTGTTGTGGTGAAATCAAATGGTAGACAATAAGGCCAAAAATGGACCATACAGCCTGAGATTTCCACTGGTGTGACAGCTTTTTTCTCTTGTTGTGACATGAAGATGGTGTCACACCAGATGAAATAGCTGTCACTCCAGGGGACATTACACCTAGAAATACTCCCCTATAAGGACCTTTTTAAACTTATTTGTATTATACCAATTTGCATCCTGTTGCAATTTTGATCATTTTAAGTGGTTCTGAGTGTAATATTTACATTTTCATTCTCCTACGCCTGGTTTCTCACACCCTGCATGTGACCATTTTACCCTCCAGCATCAGAGACACGTTGAGTTTTTCAAACCCATTGGCTCTATTGTGCGGTATACGCTAGAAACCCCTCCAACAGAACACCCCGTGAGTGGTGCCTCAGCTCCCACAGCTCCCACTGCTGTTGTTAAGTCCAGGGCCTCCCACTGGGTGTGCATGGGTGTGCTTGGGTCTCCTCCTTCACTCGGGGACTGTGCCCTGGCGCCTCGCTGTGTGCCCAGGTACACCTCAATGTTGTGGGGGTCTACCTGAGTGATCCTGCCAGTCTTGTCTCAAAAATTAAGCCATGCCAGTCTTAGTACACTGCAGGCATGGTGAAACTGTAAAATGGCTCATTAAATTAGTTATGGTTCCTTTGATTGCAACGTTACTTGGATGGCTGCAGAAATCATTGAGCTAATACCTGCCAACAAGTGCTGACCTTCGATGATGCGTGCATTTATTCACACCCAAAACCCATGCGGGGAACTCTCTGCCACCACATACGCTTTTGGTGACTAGAACCTCGACTGGTGATGCGCTGATGTCTAATTCGAATGTCTGCCTTATTAATGGTACTTTCTGTGCATACCATGGTGACCACGGGTAATTCGGAATCAGGGTTAGATACCAGGGAGGGAGCTTAAGAAATAGCTAACACATCCCAGGAAGGCACCCACTCCCAACTCAGGGAGGTAGTGAAGAAAAATAACAATACAGGACTCTTCTGATTCCCTTCATTTGGAATGAGTACACTTTAAATCCATTAATGAGGATCCATGGCTGATGTTTAGAGGTTGCGATTTACAGCGGTTAGAAACTTCTGAGTGTTCATAATTATGTTATAACCGTAACTGTCACGCCCTGGCCATAGAGAGGCTTTTTATTCTCTATTTTGGTTAGGCCAGGGTGTGACTAGGGGTGGGTGTTCTATGTTCTTTTTTCTGTGTTTTTGTATTTCTTTGTTTTTGCCCGGGTCTGTCGTTGTCTCTGATTGAGAACCATATTTAGGGAGCTCTTGCCCACATTGGTTTTGTGGGTAGTTATTTCACCTGACGGAGCTGTTTCGGTTGTTTCTTTTGTTCCTTGTTGTATTTAGTGTTTGGTTTATTAAAATAATGATGAACACTTACCACGCTGCATCTTGGTCCTCACCTTCTTCCACCAACGGTCGTTACAGTAACATTTGACTGCCTGTTGTGTATTGTCCATCTGTTGGACAATGTCCTACGGGCCAGGTGACACCAATATATATAAGGAAATAAATGTAAAAATAATTGTTAAGCATGAGGCAAGAAACATCATCATAATACTAATGGCTTTTTATCCAGGTTTTTGTCAAATTACTGTGAATCTTACTAAAAATGTAATGGGGAGACATTTGGTTACTGACATTATACAAGGAAATTGTGTGTTTTTCAATAGAAATTCTAGCATACGAATACTGATTTAGAAACAGAAGTAACTAATAATGAGTAAAACAAATTTTTTTTTCACTTTTGTTTTGGCCGTATGGCAATTGGATATGTCATATATCGTAAGAAATATATCATCATACGTCAAATCCCTAGAAATTCAGCTAAAACATATTTATGAAATTAACTTGTGTGAAACTCAGTTCCCATGCTGCTCAGCAAGGTTAGTACTGAGGCCTTTGAATCATTACATTAGGTTGATCTAGTGGTTCAAATGGCAAATAGACCCACCACCATTATTAGGTTCCAGTCTACTTTGTGCTGTGGATGGAGCACATAAAATGTGTAGGCCAGTTGTCTACTTCCTCTCCATGTAATGGCATCGTTTCCTAACTCTAACCCTGTCCACATACACAAACCATACACACTCCATTGACACACACACACCATTGTTTCCTAACCATGCTCCTGTCCACCACAGGGACTGGCTACAGCTGCAGCGCTGTAGCCGCGTGTTATTGTGCTCCTATTTGACCAGTCACCCACCCAGAAGTGTCTCTTTGTAGCTCATGACGAGCCCTCGTGAGAACAGCTTCCGTTGTGTGGAGTAGAGACACACACACACACACACACACACACACACACACAAATAGAGAGAAAAACATGTAGAGCACACACACACACACAGAAACATACCACATCTCTCTCCCCTCTACCGGCCGTTAGGACATTAGTTGAGGTGTCTGCAGACGAGCAGTGAGAAGTAGCATCTGATGTCTTTGTTACTAGGGCCCAAGCTCCCCGTCTAGCGACAGTCACAGCGGCAGCACGCCAAGAGGGAGTGTGACCCTGTTGCTAGGCAACCAACTGTGAAGTTGACAGTCTCGAACTTCCACCAACAGCGGGGTGAACCCCCGTTAAGAGCTGTCTGCTGCTTTAGTGCTGCTGTGCTGCTTTCAGAGAGAGCTGTGTGTGTGTTGTCAGCCAGGGCCGTGTTGATGTCTGTGTGGGGGATGTTGGGAGTTTTATAATGTAGTTTACAAAAGTTCAATCAGGAAGGCTGGTCTCAATGCTCGTTTATCTTCATCCAGTAAGCTTAACATAATGAACTTTGTTTCTTATTCTACGGACATAGTGGCAATGAATACAAACGTATCATCATCAGCACAGTGTCCTGTTTCTTCTCTTCTTTCCTATTAGCCATGTGTGGAATCTCATTTACCTATTTACCTTATATTCTATAAGCACGGCACAATAATGCACATTCCTCACGCTGCTGTTGGGATATATTTATGTGTCAACTTACCCATGTTCTCTCACTTGCTGTTATTTCAGCAACAGTTTTCCAATGACAGTCGTTAGCTTCTGTGTTGTCAGACGCCAAAATCTCCCCTGAGGGATAGGATACGTCACTGGCTCCTGCCCGTCCTTGGTTAGCACTCAGTTTTTCATAACACTATTAATTAAGCTTTTTTTTAATGGTTGGTCCTTGATGTTTTTTTACGATCTCAAGATCTGTTAGGTTTTAGGTTTTACTACAGATGCTTCTCATCCGTGTACTTTTGGGGGATTTTCAGGATCAGCCGTCTGCAGTTTATTGGCCTTTAAGGGTGTAACTGTGCATATATTCATACCGAACCGTTCAGTACAGAGACTTCGGTTCAGTCCGCACTGTGAACCGGAATGAATACATTAAAAAAACATTTACAAAATAAAAATACTAGGCCTATAGGCGATGCCTAAGCTGCGTTGTATTCCTATGCCTCTTGAGTGTTACACCCTGATCTGTTTCACCTGTCTTTGTGCTTGTCTCCAACCCCTCCAGGTGTCGCCCATCTTCCCCATTATCCCCTGTGTATTTATACCTGTGTTCTCTGTCTATCTGTTGCCAGTTCATTTTATTCGTCAAGCCTACCAGCATTTTTCCCCTTGCTCCTATCTTTTTCTAGTTCATGTTTTCCCGGTTTTGACCATTCTGCCTGCCCTGACCCTGATCCTGCCTGCCGTTCTGTACCTTGTCACACCACCCTGAATTATTGACCTCTGCCTGCCCTGACCCCGAGACTGCCTGCCGTTCTGTACCTTTTGGACTCTGATCTGGATTATCAAATCAAATCTAATCTAATCAAATGTATTTATATAGCCCTTCGTACATCAGCTGATATCTCAAAGTGCTGAACAGAAACCCAGCCTAAAACCTCAAAAAAGCAAGCAATGCAGGTGTAGAAGCACGGTGGCTAGGAAAAACTCCCTAGAAAGGCTAAAACCTAGGAAGAAACCTAGAGAGGAACCAGGCTATGAGGGGTGGCCAGTCCTCTTCTGGTTGTGCCGGGTAGAGATTATAACAGAACATGGCCAAGATGTTCAAATGTTCATAAATGACCAGCATGGTCAAATAATAATAATCACAGGCAGAACAGTTGAAACTGGAGCAGCAGCACGGCCAGGTGGACTGGGGACAGCAAGGAGTCATCATGCCAGGTAGTCCTGAGGCATGGTCATAGGGCTCAGCTCCTGCCAGAGAGAGAGAAAGAAAGAGAAAATTAGAGAGAGCATACTTAAATTCACAGACACCGGATAAGATAGGAGAAGTACTCCAGATATAACAAACTGACCCTAGCCCCCCGACACAGAAACTACTGCACCATAAATACTGAGGCTGAGACAGGAGGGGTCAGGAGACACTGTGGCCCCATCCGATGATACCCCCGGACAGGGCCAGTAACCAAAAGGTTGCTAGATCAAATCCTGAGCTGACAAGGTAAAAATCTGTCATTCTGCCCCTGAACAAGGCAGTTAATCCACTGTTCCTAGGCCGTCATTGTAAATAAGAATGTGTTCTTAACTGACTTGCCTAGTAAAATAAAAGTGTAATAATTTTTTTTTAAATAATACGGAAGGGTTCCAGACCTTGGCTGAACACCATGACCGAGCATTGAACACATTGCTGGAACAATTCCAAGGGTTGTCTGATAGGCAGCCTACCATGATGGTAACCTCCCAGCCACTCAGTAGCCCAGCTGTTAGCAGCGCCACCTCCCCACACTATTCCTACCACCGGAGGAAGACGGAAACACAAAAAAACCACAGCACAACTTTGTCTCCCCTTTGCACTCATGCAGCCCTTTGCAGCTGCTTCTGACCAGGCCAAATCAATTAGAAGAGCGATAAGTATGTTTATAGCCGCTGAAATGCCCCCATTCTCAGTGGGTGAGAAGAATAGGGGGGTTTGAACACATTGTGAACGCGCTCGAGCGACGTTATGAACTTTGCCTTCTCACACCCATTTCAGCAAATGGGTAGTAGCCGCTCTATATGAGCAAGCTAAAGCCGAAGTTGTCAATGAATTGGCCAATGCAACCTGTGTTGTGCTTACTACAGATTGATGGACCTCCAGGGCTACTTAATAATGACAGCCCATCACATTACCCCGGAGTGAGAAGTTAGAAGGACCGTGCTACAGATGCGACCCCTTTATGAGAGTTCTCTTTATAGCTGCTATACAATGTCTGAGCCATTGTTTACATATTGATTTCACACGCATATTGCACTTTATTTTGGTGTTGTTGATGAGTAATCGTGTGTTTTCATTTAATTGTGCTCTCATTAGACATTATATGTCTCATGATATATGGAATCAGGAATAACAACACTTCCTGTTTCTTAAATAAACAAAAATGTACTTTCCCTCTGTACTGAAACAGAACAGAACCGAACCATGAACCCAAAACTGCAATACGTACTGAACCGTGGGTTTGGTGAACCGTTACACCCCTATTGCCCTTACATTACAGATAAACGGTAACTCTATAGTGGGCCTCAACTAATAGGCCTAGCGACAGCTTGTCACACCCTTGGTGAATCACATTAATTCAGGCAACTATTACGTCTTGTTGCTTTGTCTTGTACCATCTTTGCCCATTCATATTCAATTAGCTCGATTCTTCTTTATCGCAACAGAACAATTTTTTATCTCTACAGCATATGCTCGCAACCCTCAGACAAAGCGGCTTCCCTCCGCATTGGCGTTTTTGCAAGGCTGTCTTCTTACTGGTTTTCCATAGTTTCTTTCTAATTGCGAGTTCACAACTTTTTCTATCACTTTCATTCCTTCACGTGATTCAGTTTTTTCTGATCTGGTCTTTTCACCCTAAACACTATAGCTATAGCTTACGCATAGTCACTTTTCAAATGATCTCGACTAACCTGTACCCCCGCACATTGACTCGGTACCGGTACCCCCTGTATAAAACTGTATTACTGTTATGTCATTTTCTTGTGTTACTTTTTGATTTTATTCAATTGTTTTACTTTAGTTTATCTTACACCTGTTGCATTCAGCCCATGTGACAAATACATTTTGATTTGAAGTAATATAAAGGTGTTATCGTTCACCTCAATGCTAAACTACTGGTCAAGCGTTCAGAACTGGAGCTGCAAACACAGCTGCCACACTAGGTATAATTCCACCCTCACTCTCCAGCCACGAGGTCGCTGGTCATGCTCTGCCTACACCTCATATGTTAGCCACAATCTATTGGCTATTCTCTCAGGTCAATGGTCATTTTACCATAGCCATCAATAGCTACATTAGTAGGCTAGTATCCGATCACACTCATGCACGTAGCGGTTGCAGTCATTCATTATTACACCTTCACGTATGTAACAATGCGAGTCACTCAGCAGGCCGGCATTGGGTCAGACACTCACTCTTTGCCACATGTCCCTATTGCTTCACATTACTGCCTGCGGGAGACGCAAAGCAAACGTCTCATCTTATCGTACAAATTGCATTACAGCATGCATGGTTGGGTTCTATGTACAGGCATACACAGCATTTCAACTAAACATATCAGAAAATGTTTGATTCTTTTGAAAAATGCCATATAATACTTTCCATTTCAGCATAATCTCACTTTTGTTCGATTCCTTGCATGCAACTCTTTTACATATAATGAATCATTGTTTTCGATCTTTAGATCCAATTGTTGCTTCGTTGCGTCCCTTCTCCGTGGTAACTTATGTTATTTTGTTTCGATGTCAACAGCCCCTCATAGAGCTTCCTGTCATCACATCATCTAGCTCCGAGGATCTTCGCTCGGAGACGAGGCCATTCCTCAAACTACTGTACTGTATTTAATAAAATGTCATATTGCATTCCGTCAGCCTTGAAAATTCTGCATTTTTCTTAAAAGCTTTGGAATACAATTACAGTACTAGACACTAGCTAGTTAGTTACCTCATCTCATTTCTGCTTCATGTCTCCTAGTCACTACTACTACAGCCACTACCAAGACTACTAGAGCAGCTTGCAAAGAAAATTAACCATGTTATTTGTTGACGTTAAGGTTATGATGATATACTCTATGATGTGTCCTGTTGTGACCACGTCCTGTGCTGAGATCAGAGGTTAAAGCTCAGAGGAGACTGAGAGAGGTGTATGACCCTCTCCTACTGACGCTGATGGGTTAGTCATAGAGAGGGAGAGTAGTAGGCCATCGGAAAGAACTCAGTGATTTAACTCCTGTTAAATCGTGCCAACAACACACACACATACATAGGTACACACACATGTAGGTACACATGTGCCAACAGGTGTCTGATTTGCGAGGTGGCATGCTGGCCTGTTGGAGGCGTGGTTCCTGAGCGTGTGTAAACATTCACATTAAAGCATAAAAGGTTCTTGGGGGCTGGGCAGAGGGTAGCAGGAGTACATGATACAAGGTGCGCTCTTGTTTATCCACAGGTTTGACTTGGCCCTGCTGTAAGTGATTAGTGATTACAGACACAGGTGTTCTCCGAGCACACACACACACAGACACACGCACATCCCAAAAGCTGCCTTTGCAATTCCCAATGGGTGCGTTAACCACCTCAATCCCTGAGAGAACGAGAGCGAGAAGCAGGCAGGCAGGCAGGCAGACAGACAGGCAGACAGACAGACAGACAGACAGACAGACAGACAGACAGAGCGAAAGAGAGATAAAGGAGTACTACCAGCTGTGTACTGTGGGCTGGTTATAGGGCAGTAAAACTGGTGCAAAGCCCCCTGTGTAAATGGAGGCAGCAGGCAGATGTACATGTATGCAGGCCTTGCTCCATTCTCACTCTCCTTCTAAACAGGGAGGAATGTGACTGCATGGTAGCTGTACGCCTGGTCTCAACCAGACTTGCATGGGTTCAAATAGTCTTTGAGCATTGGCTTGAGCCTAACTGGAGTGTCAGATGGGTGGTGTAGCACTTTTGGGGCTATTCCATTGGTCCATTGTGCCAGGCAAGCTCGATCATCACAGCTAAAGTATAACTCATAACCACTGCCTTGCTTTTACACTCATTGGAGCTTCATGACTTAGTTTGCTAAATCCCTTAACGAAGGCCATATTTTTTTTAAATAATGCGATTCAACTCTTAAAAGAACACATTTTATTATCTGCAGTAAACCTCATGGCTTATGATGTGATAGTATTTCATGATGTGAAGTACCTCAGTTGTATTGCATTCTTTATCATCCTCTTCTATTGTGAGCCAAGTTAGTGTGTGTGCAATTACACAGGTAAGGCTACCTGAAAATGAATTCAATAGATGGCAATAAGAAGAATGTCTTCCTTTCAGAAATGTCTTCTTTTTACCGTGGTATTACTCCCCATTGCAGCTGTGCTCTGTGTGACTCAGTGTTTATGGTCACCCTGTGTCTGTCGCCAAGCTAGTTCCTCTAACAGCTAGCTCTGTGGTCTGTCATAAGTGAGAGACTAGTTCATTGGTTGGTGTTTTGTTTTGTTCTGTTTAGGTTTTTGTAGCTTCGTCGGATGAAAGGTTTTCCCCTCGTCCTGATTCATACCATCTCACACAGCCTACAGTAGGCCACACACACACACACGCGCACGCACACACACACGCGCACGCACACACACACACACACACACACACACACACACACACACACACACACACACACACACACACACACACACACACACACACACACACACACACACACACACACACACACACACACACACACACACACACACACACACACACACACACACAGGCACCCTAGGTGGCTAGCTAGCTGACCTCTGCCTAGGCCTTGTTATGAGGGATAGTCCGTAGGGACCAGATGAGACCACACACACATCTAGTCAGACTGACTAGCCCAACCGCCACCCATTTCTCTTTTTAACCATGCAGTCTGGCTGCTAGATGTTTTCCTCTGGGTTTTCCTTCTACCACACACACACACACACACACACACACACACACACACACACACACACACACACACACACACACACACACACTGTGTGAATGTGGAACAAATGCAGACAGAGCAGGGAGATGAGCCATGGAAAATCAATTGTCCAGCCAGCAGTGACCTGAGGTAAAGGGCTTCCAGTGAAGAGAAGATCTGCATCCAAATGGAACCCTATTTCTTTTGTAGTGTGTGTGTGTGTGTGTGTGTGTGTGTGTGTGTGTGTGTGTGTGTGTGTGTGTGTGTGTGTGTGTGTGTGTGTGTGTGTGTGTGTGTGTGTGTGTGTGTGTGTGTGTGTGTGTGTATGTGTGAGGGGGTGTGTGTTTGTGTGTGTGGGTGAGGGGGTGGGGTTGAGTGTGAGTTTGTGTGTGTGTGTGTGCGCGGGGGGGGAGGGGCGGGGTTGATGTGTGTGTGCGTGTCTGTGCGGCATGGGAGTTGAGATGGAGCTTGGATTAATAGTGGGTTCAAAAGGGCAGTCAACAATGACCACAGTGTGATAACCTACAGTAGCTACTTTATTACATGTGGCACACACACACAGAACTGAAATCAACTTGGTGTTCAGGGCAAAAGACAAGACGGACCAGGCAGGCAACTACTCAAGAGAGCCAGTCCTCTCCTGGCTGTGCCGGGTGGAAGATTATAACAGAACAGTAGTACTGTATACTACTCAGGCCTCTGTGACCAAAAGGCAGTACCTTACATCGACTTATTAACAAAAAAGGGACATTTTGCAGGTTTTGGAGTGAAAGAGTAATGGTTTTGTTGATCTGTATTTGCCCGTTTTGTACATTTTGATTTGTACCAAACATCCAAATATACAGTTGAAGTCGGAAGTTTACATACACTTAGGTTCGAGTCATTAAAACTCGTTTTTCAAATTTCTTGTTAACAAACTAGTTTTAGCAAGTCGGTTAGGACATCTACTTTGTGCATGACTTGCAATACAAGTCATTTTCCAACAAATTGTTTACAGACAGATTATTTCACTCATAATTCACTGTATCACAATTCCAGTGGGTCAGAAGTTAATATACACTACGTTGACTGTGCCTTTAAACAACTTGGACAATTCCAGAAAATGATGTCATGGCTTTAGAAGCTTCTGATAGGCTAATTGACATCATTTGGATGTATTTCAAGGCCTACTTGACATCATTTGAGGTGACATCATTTGACATGATGATCATTTGACATCAAACTCAGTGCCTCTTTGCTTGACATCATGGGAAAATCAAAAGAAATCAGCAAACCACAAGTCTGGTTCATCCTTGGGAGCAATTTCCAAATGCCTGAAGGTACCATGTTCATATGTACAAACAATAGTACACAAGTATAAACACCATGAGACCATGCAGCTGCCCTACCGCTCAGGAAGGAGACGCGTTCTGTCTCCTAGAGATGAACATACTTGCGAAAAAATGAAAAGTGCAAATGAATCGCAGAACAACAGCAAATGACCTTGTGAAGATGCTGGAGGAAACAGGTACAAAAGTATCTATATCCACAGAAAAACGAGTCCTACATCGACATAAGCTGAAAGGCCTCTCAGCAAGGAAAAAGCCACTTCTCCAAAACCACCATAAAAAAGCCAGACTATGCTTTGCATCTGCACATGGAGACAAAAACCATCGTTATGACCATCGTTATGTTTGGAGGAAAAAGGGGGTGAACACCATCCCAACCGTGAAGCCCAGGGTGGCAGCATCATGTTGTGAGGGTGCATTGCTGCAGGAGGGACTGGTGCACTTCACAAAATAGATGGCAACATGAGGATGGAAAAGTATGTGGATATATTGAATCAACATCTCAAGACATCAGTCAGGAAGTTAAAGCTTGGTTGCAAATGGGTCTTCCAAATGGACAATGTCCCCAAGCAAATCAAATGTAATCAAATGTATTTATATAGCTGTTCTTACATCAGCTGATATCTCAAAGTGCTGTACAGAAACCCAGCCTAAAACCTCAAACAGCAAGCAATGCAGGTGTAGACGCACGGTGGCTAGGAAAAACTCCCTAGAAAGGCCAAAACCTAGGAAGAAACCTAGAGAGGAACCTGGCTATGAGGGGTGGCCAGTCCTCTCCTGGCTATGCCGGGTGGAGATTATAACAGAACATGGCCAAGATGTTCAAATGTTCATAAATGACCAGCATGGTCAAATAATGATCACAGTAGTTGTTAAGGATGCAACAGGTCAGCACCTCAGGAGTAAATATCATTTGGCTTTTCATAGCCGATCATTTAGAGTATCTCTATTGCTCCTGCTGTCTCTAGAAAGTTGAAAACAGCAGGTCTGGGACAGGTAGCACGTCCGGTGAACAGGTAGGGTTCCACAGCCGCAGGCAGGACAGTTGAAACTGGAGCAGCAGCACGGACAGGTGGACTGGGGACAGCAAGGAGTCATCATGCCAGGTAGTCCTGAGGCATGGTCCTAGGGCTCAGGTCCTCCAAGAGAGAGAAAGAAAGAAAGAGAGAAAGAGAGAGAGAATTAGAGAGAGCATACTTCAATTCATACAGGACACCGGATAAGACAGGAGAAATACTCCAGATATAACAGACTGACCCTAGCCCCCCGACACATAAACGACTGCAGCATAAATAATGGAGGCTGAGACAGGAGGGGTCAGGAGACACTGTGGCCCCATCCGATGATACCCCCGGACTGGGCCAAACAGGCAGGATATAACCCCACCCACTTTGCCAAAGCACAGACCCCATACCACTACAGGGATATCTTCAACCACCAACTTACCATCCTGAGACAAGGCCGAGTATAGCCCACAAAGATCTCCGCCACGGCACAACCCAAGGGGGGGCGCCAACCCAGACAGGAAGACCATGTCAGTGCCTCAACCCACTCAAGTGACGCACACCTCCTAGGGACGGCATGGAAGAGCACCAGTAAGCCAGTGACTAAGCCCCTGCATTAGGGTTAGAGAATCCCAGTGGAGAGAGTGGCAGTTCGTTGCTCCAGTGCCTTTCCGTTCACCTTCACACTCTTGGGCCAGACTACACTCAATCATAGGACCTACAGAAGAGATGAGTCTTCAATAAAGACTTAAAGGTTGAGACCGAGTCTGAGTCTCTCACATGGGTAGGCAGACCATTCCATAAAAATGGAGCTCTATAGGAGATAGCCCTGCCTCCAGCTGTTTGCTTAGAAATTCTAGGGACAATTTCGAGGCCTGTGTCTTGTGACCGTAGCATACGTGTAGGTATGTACGGCAGGACCAAATCGGAAAGATAGGTAGGAGCAAGCCCATGTAATGCTTTGTAGATTAGCAGTAAAACCTGGAAATCAGCCCTTGCCTTAACAGGAAGCCAGTGTAGGGAGGCTAGCACTGGAGTAATATGATTCTTGGGTTCTAGTCAGGATTCTAGCAGCCGTATTTAGCACTAACTGAAGTTTATTTAGTGCTTTATCCGGGTAGCCGGAAAGTAGAGCATTGCTGTAGTCTAACCTAGAAGTGACAAAAGCATGGATTAATTTTTCTGCATCATTTTTGGACAGGAAATTTCAGATTTTTGCAATGTTACGTAGATGGAAAAAATCTGTCCTTGAAACAGTCTTGATATGTTCGTCAAAAGAGAGATCAGGGTCCAGAGTAACGCCAAGGTCTTTCAAAGTTTTATTTATACAACCATCAGTTTTATTTGAGACGACTGTACAACCATTAAGATTAATTGTCAGATTCAACAGAAGATCTCTTTGTTTCTTGGGACCTAGAACAAGCATCTCTGTTTTGTCCGAGTTTAAAAGTAGAACGTTTGCAGCCATCCACTTCCTTATGTCTGAAACACAGGCTTCCAGCGAGGGTAATTTTGGGGCTTTACCATGTTCCATCGAAATGTACAGCTGTGTGTCATCCGCAAAGCAGTGAAAGTTAACATTATGTTTTCGAATGACTTCCCCAAGAGGTAAAATATATAGTGAAAACAATAGTGGTCCTAAAACGGAACCTTGAGGAACAGCAACATTTACAGTTGATTTGTCAGAGGACAAACCATCCACAGAGACAAACTGATATCTTTTATCTGATATCTTCAGATAAGATCTAAACCAGGCCAGAACTTGTCTGTGTAGACCAATTTGGGTTTCCAATCTCTCCAAAAGAATGTGGTGATCGATGGTATCAAAAGCAGCACTAAGGTCTAGGAGCACGAGGAAAGATGCAGAGCCTCGGTCTGACGCCATTAAAAGGTCATTTACCACCATCACACATGCAGTCTCGGTGCTATGATGGGTTCTAAAACCAGACTGAAGCATTTCGTATACAATTTTTTTTCTACAGGAAGGCAGTGAACTGCTGCGCAACTGTTTTTTCTAAAATGTTTGAGAGGAATGGGAGATTCGATATAGGCCGATAGTTTTTTTAAAAAAATTCTGAGTCAAGGTTTGGCTTTATTAAGAGAGGCTTTATTACTTTTAGTGAGTTTGGTACACATCCGGTGGATAGAGAGCCATTTATTATGTTCAACATAGGAGGGCCAAGCACAGGAAGCAGCTCTTTCAGTAGTTTAGTTGGAATAGGGTCCAATATGCAGCTTGAAGGTTTAGAGGCCATTATTATTTTCATCATTGTGTCCTAGGTCCTGGCAGAGTTGTGCAGACTCAGGACAACTGAGCTTTGGAGGAATACGCAGATTTAAAGAGGAGTCCATAAGCATACTTCCAAAGTTGTGGCAAAATGGCTTAAGGACAACAAAGTCAAGGTAATGGAGTGTCCATCACAAAGCTCTGACCTCATCCCATGGAAGATTTGTGGGCAGAACTGAAAAAGTGTGTGCAAACAAGGAGGCCTTACAAACCTGACTCAGTTACACCATCTCTGTCAGGAGGAATGGGCCAAAATTCACCCAACTTATTGTGGGAAGCTTGTGGAAGGCTACCAGAAACGTTTGACCCAAGTTAAAGAATATAAGGGCAATGCTACCAAATACTAATTGAGTGTAAACTTCTGACCCACTAGGAATGTGATGAAAGAAATAAAAGCTGAAATAAATAATTCTCTCTACTATTATTCTGACATTTCACATTCTTAAAATAAAGTGGTGATCCTAACTGACCTAAGACAGTGACTTTTTACTAGGATTAAATGTCAAGAATTGTGAAAAACTGAGTTTAAATGTAGTTTGCTAAGGTGTATGTATGTAAACTTCCGACTTCAACTGTAGCTTTTAAGTGCTTTGGAGTCAAAACCTCCCTCACCTTTAAATTGTTCAAATTTAGTTTTTTTGTTTGATCCTTCTCAGGTTAATTGCGCTGAAGCCTTTTATTATCTGGCATTTGACTGAATAAATAAAGATAATTAATTAATTAGAATTCTTCTTTGCTCCCCTTCTATATTATTATCTATATAAGTCAAAACATGGAGCATCCACCTTAGAACCTTTTCTCATGCACTGAAGAATGTGGAGATGAGTGTACGGAGATAGTAGAGATCCTGTGTGTAATTGTGTACGCTAGTGTGTGCGGTGCATGTACAGTACATACACACCTTCGTGTGAGTCAGAGAGTGTCTCCAAGAGACCTGAAAGTTATTGATGGTCCAGATCTAAGCTCAGTAGTCTTCCCTCCCTCCCACTACCCAGCATTCTTTTCAGGACCACATCCACCCAGCCAAGCCCTTAACAGTTTTCTCTCTCCTTCTTTCTTTCTCTCTCTCTCTCTCTGTCTCTCTCTCTCTCTCTCACTCTCTCTCTCCTTCTCTCTCTCCCTCACTCCCTCGTTCTTTCTCTCCCTCTTTCCCTCTCTCCCTCTCTCCCCCCATGAAACAAAGCTGCCTACCAGACTGCCTGTCACCTCAATTCAACACACACAAGCATGCACACACACACACCAAGCATCCCCAACAATACACTATGCACCGCTCCATTTCATATCAGACTCACTATCTCTCTCTCTCTCTCTCATTCCCCTTCCTCTACCACTCACTCTCTCTCTCGCTCTCTCTCTCTCTCTCTCTCATTCCCCTTCCTCTACCACTCACTCTCTCTCTCTCTCATTCCCCTTCCTCTACCACTCACTCTCTCTCTATCTCATTCCCCTTCCTCTACCACTCTCTCTATCTCATTCCCCTTCCTCTACCACTCTCTCTCTCTCTATCTCATTCCCCTTCCTCTACCACTATCTCTCCTTCCTTCCTTCCTTCCTTCCTTCCTTCCTTCCTTCCTTCCTTCCTTCCTTCCTTCCTTCCATCCCTCCCACCCTCCCCCTCTCTCTCATGTAAAGATTCAGTGTTCCAGCGTATTTACAGCTCCGTTGTTGTTGTTTGCTAGCTAAATTACTAAAATGTAAAAATGTATGTATATAAAATAGCTCTGTGTCTGTGACTGTGTTTGTTTGCTTTGCCTTCAGCCATTCAGGCCATACATGGTAATCTGATTCATTTCTCTGTTGTCCTAAACAGACTCTAACGTTTGGACATACAGCCACAATGTTTACTCTGAACAGTAATACAATTAAATGTAGTTGAGCCTCCGAGATGTGTGTGTGTGTGTGTGTGTGTGTGTGTGTGTGTGTGTGTGTGTGTGTGTGTGTGTGTGTGTGTGTGTGTGTGTGTGTGTGTGTGTGTGTGTGTGTGTGTGTGTGTGAGTGAGTGAGTGAGTGAGTGAGTGAGTGAGTGAGTGTGTGTGTGTGTGTGTGAACTATAATGTATTGAGCAGGGCTGCTTGGGGGGGGTCTAGGGATGAATAGCCTGTATAGCTTATAGAGCAGATCAATGAACCAAGTGACAACACTGCCGCCACAGCTGCAGAAGGAATGATATGGCGTCTCAATTTTCAGGCAGTAAAAAAGTATGTTGAATACAGGAGCGTATTACAAGGAGCCTCCCCTTATGTGACAGATTATGACATTGCAACACCTAGAATCGTGCATCTGCGTAGAGCTTGTAATAAGCTTTACTGCATTGTACTGGGCCGACTGCTGTGGCTTGAACTGAGCTTCCTGGGGTGACGTGGTGGTCTGAGGGGTCTGTTCTAGTCATTCTATTACCATGGCTGAAACATAGTGAGACACAATGGCTGCTTTACTAAATTGTACTGTGGCTGCCTGTAATGTAGTGGTGAGTTGGAGGGGCATGCTGTGTCCCCTGCCAGTCCTACCCATGGCCCCTGGTGCCTCCGGCTAGCTCTGCTCGCCTTGCCCCCAGTGATGGTCTGATGGGGGCCTGGGGCTCGGAGTGTCCTGGCACTCAGACCCTGCTGTCTCCCGTCCCTCCCACGGTCCATGGTGCTTGGTCTGCCAGGACGGCAGGCTAGCCCCAACCCGTCCTGCCCCTGGTGGGGTTATGGTGTGGTGGGAATGGGAATGGGTATGGGGTCCTGGCACCCATGCCTGGCTCTCCTGATCAACCCTTCTGCCTGTTTGGAGTTCTAACAATGTACATATTGCCAAAGCTTACTTTGGATATTTACAATATGAAAATAATAACAACAGTAACAACAATAACCACGGATCAAAATAACCAAATCAAATCAAAGTTTACTTGTCACGTAGGTTGAATACAACAGGTGTAGCCCTTATAGTGAAATGCTACCTTACAGGCTCTAATCAATAGTCAATAATCAATAGGTGAACAATAGGTAAGTAAAGAAATAAAAACAATACAAATAGTCTGGGTAGCCATTTGATTACCTGTTCAGGAGTCTTATGGCTTGGGGGTAAAAACTGTTGAGAAGCCTTTTTGTCCTAGACTTGGCACTCCGGTACCGCCTGGTGGAGAGGTCCTGGATGGCAGGCAGGTTAGCCCCAGTGATGTACTGGGCCGTACACAGTACCCTCTGTAGTGCCTTGCGGTCGGAGGCTGAGCAATTGCCGTACCAGGCAGTGATGCTCTCGATGTTGCAGCTGTAGAACCTTTTGAGGATCTCAGGACCCATGCTAAATCTTTTCAGTTTCCTGAGGGGGAATAGGCTTTGTCGTGCCCTCTTCACAACTGTCTTGGTGTGTTTGGACCATACTAGTTTGTTGGTGATATGGACACCAAGGAACTTGAAGCTCTTAACCTGCTCCACTACAGCCTTGTCGATGAGAATGGGGGCGTGCTCGGCCCTCCTTTTCCTGTAGTCCACAATCATCTCCTTAGTCTTTACATTGAGGGATACTTTGAGGGTTACGTTGAGGGATAGGTTGTTATTCTGGCACCACCCGGCCAGGTCTCTGACCTCCTCCCTATAGGCTGTCTCGTCGTTGTCGGTGATCAGGTTGTTGTGACATCAGCAAACTTAATGATGGTGTTGGAGTCGTGCCTGACCATGCAGTCGTGGGTGAACATGGAGTACAGGAGGGGACTGAGCACACACTCCTGGGGAGCTCCAGTGTTGAGGATCAGCGTGGCAGATGTTTTGCTACCTACCCTCACTACATGGGGAGGCCCGTCAGGAAGTCCAGGATCCAATTGCAGAGGGAGGTGTTTAGTCCCAGGATCCTTAGCTTAGTGATGAGCTTCGAGGGTACTATGGTGTTGAACGCTGAGCTGTAGTCAATGAGTAGCATTCTCACATAAGTGTTCCTTTTGTCCAGGTGGGAAAGGGCAGTGTGGAGTGCAATAGAGGATCATCTGTGGATCTGTTAGGGCGGAATGCAAATTGGAGTGGGTCTAGGGTTTCTAAGATAATGGTGTTGATGTGAGCCATTACCAGCCTTTCAAAGCGCTTCATGGCTACGAACGTGAATGCAACGGGTCTGTAGTCATTTAGGCAGGTTGCCTTTGTGTTCTTGGGCACAGGGACTATGGTGGTCTGCTTGAAACATGTTGGTATTACATACTCAATCAGGGACATGTTGAAAATGTCAGTGAAGACACCTGCCAGTTGGTCAGCACATGCCCGGAGTACACGTCCTGGTAATCCGTCTGGCCCCGCAGCCTTGTTTAAAGGTCTTACTTACACGTCGGCTACGGAGAGCATGATCACACAGTCGTCCGGAACAGCTGATGCTCTCGTGCATGCCTCAGTGTTGATTGCCTCAAAGCGAGAATATAAGTAATTTAGCTCATCTGGTAGGCTCGTGTCACTGGGCAGCTCGTGGCTATGCTTCCCTTTGTAGTCTGTAATAGTTTGCAGGCCCTGCCATATAAGATGAGCATCGGAGCCGGTGTAGTATGATTTAATATTAGTCCTGTATTGACTCTTTGCCTGTTTGATGGTTTATCGCAGGGCATAGCAGGATTTCTTGTATGCTTCCCGGTTAGAGTCTTGCACCTTGAAAGCGTCAGCTCTGCCCTTTAGCTCAGTGCGAATGTTGCACCATACATTGAACAATAACAATAAGCATACAGTAGAGGACATGTGCAGGTTGATTGGTCTGTCAGACACTGCCCCTCAACTTATGGCAGACAACAATGTAGTGCGCTGCCAACCCACAGCTCTCTGCATCCTCCCCCAACAGGACAGGTAGCCTACTCTCATCAGAGAGGTCTTTGAAACCTTGGATAAGGGTTTCAAATTTGGGGAAATGACACTCTCTAATTGTTATATATTTTTCACATTTTGTCAGGAAATGCAGCTCCGTCTCAGGTTTTGCTGTTTTGCAATGGTTGCACAGCCTTTCCTCTATAGGGAGACAGGTTTTCCTGTGTCTACCCTTCTCAATGGCAAGGCTGTGCTCACTGAGCCTGTACTTTGTTAAGGTTTTTCTAAGGTTTGATCAGTAACCATGGTCAAATAGTTAGCCACGGTGTACTGTCGATTTAGGGCCAGATAGCACTGCATTTTGCTTTGTGCTTGTGCTTGTGTTTCCCAATAAGCAATGTAGTTTTGTTTTGACTGTGTTGTAATTTGGTTTATTCTGATTGATTGAATGTTCTGGTCCCGAGGCTTCAGTGTGTTAGTAGAACAAGTTTGTGAACTCAGCCCCAGGACCAGCTGGATGAGGGAACTCTTTTCTTTGCTCAGATCTTGGCATTGCAGGGCGTGGTAATGATATGAGAAGGGGTCACTGTATTTTAGATGTTTCCAAAACGTAATTGCTCTTTTTTGAGTTTTTATTATTAGTGGATTTTGGCCTAATTCTGCCCTGCATGCATTGTTTGTAGTTTTCCTCTGGACATGTAGGAGAATCTTACAGAACTCTGCATGCAGGGTTTCAATGGGGTGTTTGTCCCATTTGATGAAATCTTTTGCAAGTGGACCCCACACCTTGCTGCCATAAAGTGCAATTGGTTCAATGACACATTCAATTCGTTTTAGCCAAATATTAATAGGTATTTCAATTTGAATTTGTTTTTTAATGGCGTATAATGCCCTGCGTGCTTTCTCTCTCAATTCATTTACTGCCACATTAAGGTGTTCAGGAGAGCTTATTTTTAAACCTACGTAATTGTAGTGTGTGCAGTACTCTATATATTTTGTACCAATTGACAACTTTGGTCTAATTCCCTGAGATTTGGATCTTCTATGGAAAATCATTATTGTATTATTTTGGGGGTTTTACCGCCAGGGCCCAGGTCTGGCAGTACTGCTCTAGCAGGTCCAGGCTCTGCTGTAGTCCACGTGCTGTAAGTGACAGCAGGCATAGGTCGTCTGCAAAGAGTAGGCATTTAACCTCTGAATTGTGGAGACTAACACCAGGGGCTGAGGAATTTTCAGGAATAGTGGCCAATTCATTGATGTAAATTTTGAAAAGTGCAGGGCTCAGATTGAAACCCTGGCGAAGGCCCCGCCCCTGGTTAAAGAATTCTGTTCTTTTCTTGCCAATTTTAATGCTGCACATTGATTTAAATATGTTTTACCTCCTACACCACTTTCAATAACTTTGTAGAGCAGTCCTGTATGCCAAATAGAATCAAAAGCTTTTTGGAAGTCGATAAAGCAAGCGTATATTTTGGTACTATTTTGGTGGACATGTTTATCTATCAGGGTGTGTAGGGTATAAGGATCAGTCGTGGAATGTTTTGGTATAAATCCAATTTGGCTTTTACTCAAGACATTCTGCTTATTAAGGAAGTTTAAAACTCTTACATTTCTAATACTACAGAAAACCTTCCCCAGGTTACTGTTCACACAAATGCCTCTGTAATTGTTAGGGTCAAATTTGTTTGAGGTTATGAGTCCTTGATTCCAGATGTCAGGGAAATAACCTACACTCAGAATCAAATTAAACAGTTTTAATATGGCCAATTGACATTTTGCACAAGTGAGTTTGAGCATCTCATGCCATCAGGTCTGCATGCTTTTTCAAATTTGAGGGCCTGAAGTTTCTTATAGAGCTCCTGGTCAGTAATTGGGGAGTCCAATGGATTTTAATTTCCTTTATAGCTTTTTAAATTTTTTATTTTACCTTTATTTAACTAGGCAAGTCAGTTAAGAACAAATTCTTATTTTCAATGACAGCCTTGGAACAGTGGGTTAACTGCCTGTTCAGGGGCAGCTCGGGGATTCAAACTTTTGTGTGTGTTTTTTTCCAATTTTGCCAGAAGTTGTTTGTGTTTATGGACTCCTCAATTCGTGTCAGCTGCTTGCTGTTGTACTGTGCTTTTTCGGTTCTGAGTGTAGGTTTATAGAGTTTTAAGGTATCACAGTAATGAAGGCGTAATTCACCATTATTTGGGTCTCTGTGCTTTTGGTTGGATAGTGTTCTAAGTGTTTTCCTTATAATTTTACAATCTGCATCAAACCAGTTGTCATCTGTGGTCTTTTTTGTTTTGTTTTTTATCAATTTCAATTGTGCTTCTTTTGCCATTTGCCTGAATATATAGTTGATGTTTTTTACTGCTAGATTTCTTTCTGGTATTCTTCTGTGCTGTTTTGGGCCCACCTGCATGAATTTCTGATGTTGTACAGCTCACTGGGCTGTGAATGTGTGGTTGTGTCCATGTCTGTTTTTTTTTAGGAACAACGTCATTTGGCTGTGATCAGGGAGAGGTGTTAGTGGCTTGACAGTGAACGAGCTGAGAGAGAAAGGGTCAATGTCTGCAACAGATCCCTTCCGTTTTTGTTGACGGTGCTGTCACTGTTGTTTCTATGGGGGAGATGAAGACAGTTAGAAACAGTATGGCCTGGAATAAAGCTGTCCCCTCTTGTGGTCGTTAGATGAGGTAGTGTTCCTGTGCACGCATTTGTGTCCCCACAGATGAGCACATTTCCCTGGGCCTGGAAATGGCACGTCGCTTCCTCAAGGGTGGGGAAGATCTCCTCTGAGTAATATGGAGATTTTGAGGGGGGATATATATTGCGCAAAGGAACACATTTTTCTGTCAGTACAATATATTTTTTCAGTTTTAACCAAATGTGATATTTACCCTTTTTAAGGGGATCAATTAGATTTTGTAGTTCGGATTTGCTCCAAATGATCCGTGTCTGCCTCTATTGACAGAGCTGTGTTTCTGTGATGGCACAATTACCTCTCTGTAGCCTGTGGGACAGTGAGTGACAATCTCAGCCTTACACCATGTCTCCTGCAGAATGATGATGTCAACATCTTTACGATTTTTGTTGAACTCCATGCTAAACTCTTCAGTCCTAAGGTTGATGAGTTTAGGCCCTGAATGTTCCACATCCTAACTGATAGTGAGTTCATGTTGCAAAAAGAAAGAATAGCAGTCAGAAATACAGTAACTACTAACAAATAAGTTGTTCAAAGTGAGATAAACAGGAAAAAAAACATGTTATATATGTAAATATTCCTATTCATTGAACAAGTTAACTTTTAGTACTATAGGTGTGTGTGTGTGTGTGTGTGTGTGTGTGTGTGTGTGTGTGTGTGTGTGTGTGTGTGTGTGTGTGTGTGTGTGTGTGTGTGTACATGTGCATGCGTGCGTCCTTGTGTGTTTAGTGCAGATGTATTGGAGGACCTGTTTAATCTCACTTAATCCTACAGGGTTCTCTTGTCCTCTGACGACCTCCGCATAGCTGTGCTGGTCCTGCTGTTGGGCCCTGTGGAGTGGAAGGGAGCCAGGTCTGGGCCGTGGGGCTTCCTCTCTGGTCTGGTAGAGGTGGTGGTCTGGTGCGGGGTAGTAGGCTGGGCCCAGTCCAGTCTGGCTAAGCCGATGGAAGTGGTGATGCTCTGGTGGTGGGTGGGGCCTGTGGGGTGCGCTGGGTCTGGTGTGGCATTGAAGGGGCCTGGGGCTCCTTGGTGGTGCAGTGGTCTGGTAAGGGTCTCTGGGTGGTCCTCTGTCCAGTCCGGCATGGGGTTTTTGTTTACCAAGTGCCACGTCCTTTAGAGACTTGGCAAACATCTCTACTGTCTGGTTCCTCAGGTGGGAGTGGTCGCACAGATGCTCTGAGGTGATTGTTGGGTGGTGAGCAACGTGCACGTTCGGGAGTAGGCCACACCCTCTGGTGATGTCAGCGTTGACTTTCTGATTGGTTCTCTCTCTCTTTCTCTCTCTCATATATAAATATTACAGTTGAAGTCAGAAGTTTACATACTCCTTAGCCAAATACATTTAAACTCAGTTTTTCACAATTCCTGACAATTAATCCTAGTAAAAATTCCCTATCTTAGGTCACTTAGGTTCACCATTTTATTTTAAGAATGTGAAATGTCAGAATAATGGTAGAGCCAGCTCCTGACAGAGCTGGTGTAACTGAGTCAGGTTTGTCCTCTCCTTGCTCGCATATGCTTTTTCAGTTCTGCCCACACATTTTCTGTAGGATTGAGGTCAGGGTTTTGTGATGGCTTCTCCAATACCTTGACTTTGTTGTCCTTAAACCATTTTGCCACAACTTTGAAAGTATGCTTGGGTTCATTGTCCATTTGGAAGACCCATTTATGACCAAGCTTTAACTTTCTGACTGATGTCTTGAGTTGTTGCTTCAATATATCAACATCATTTTCCTGCCTCATGATACCATCTATTTTGTGACGTGCACCAGTCCCTCCTGCAGCAAAGCACCCCCACAACATGATGCTGCCACCCCCGTGCTTCACGGTTGGGATGGTCATTATGGCCAAACAGTTCTATTTTTGTTTCATCAGACCAGAGGAAATTTCTCCAAAAAGTACGATCTTTATCCCCATGTGCAGTTGCAAACCGTAATCTGGCTTTTTTATGGCAGTTTTGAGCAGTGGCTTCTTCCTTGCTGAGTGGCCTTTCAGCTAATGTCGATATAGGACTTGTTTTACTGTGGATATAGATACTTTTGTACCTGTTTCCTCCAGTATCTTCACAAGGTCATTTCCTGTTGTTCTGGGATTCATTTGCACGTTTCGCACCAAAGTACTGCATAGTCCCATGGTGTTTATATTTGCTTACTATTGTTTGTACAGATGAACGTGGTATCTTCAGGTGTTTGGAAATTTCTCCCGAGGATGAACCAGACGTGTGGATGTCTACCAAAAAAAATTCTGAGGTCTTGGCTGATTTCTTTAGATGTTCCCATGATGTCAAGGAAAGAAGTACTGAGTTTGAAGGTAGGCCTTGAAATGCATCCAAATTATGTCAATTAGCCTATCAGAAGCTTCTAAAGCCATGACATCATTTTCTGGAATTTTCCAAGCTGTTTAAAGGCACAGTCAACTTAGTGTATGTAAACTTCTGACCCACTGGAATTGTGATACAGTGAATTATAAGTGAGTAAGTCTTTAAATCATTTTTGGTAAAATTACTTGTGTCATGCAAACAGTAGGTGTCCTAACCGACTTGCCAAAACTATAGTTTGTTAACAAGAAATGTGTGGAGTGGTTGAAAAATGAGTTTTAATGACTCCAACCTAAGTGTATGTGAACTTCTGACTTCAACTGTTTACATATTTTCACTACCGTTCAAAAGTTTGGGGTCACTTAGAAATGTCCTTGTTTTTGAAAGAAAAGCACATTTTTTGTCCATTGAAATAACATCAAATTGATCAGAAATACAGTGTAGATATTGTAGCTGGAAACTGCATATTTTTATTGGAATATCTACGTAGGCATACGGGTTAACTGCCTCGTTCAGGGGAAGAACGACAGATTTTTATCTTCTTAGCTCAGAGATTCGATATAGCAACCTTTCGGTAACTGGCCCAACGCTCAAACCACTGGTCTACCTGCCGCCCCGTTGAGTTGATCATTTTAAAAGGCTAATTGATCATTAGAAAACCCTTTTGCAATTATGTTAGCACAGCTGAAAACTGTTGTTCTGATTAAAGAAGCAATCCAACTGGTCTTCTTTAGACTAGTTGAGTATCTGGAGCATCAGCATTTGTGGGTTCGATTACAGGCTCAAATTTGCCAGAAACAAAGTACTTTCTTCTGAAACTTGTCAGTCTATTCTTGTTCTGAGAAATGAAGGCTATTCCATGCAAGACATTGCCAAGAAACTGAAGATCTCGTACAACGCTGTGTACTACTCCCTTCACTGAACAGCGTAAACTGGCTCTAACCAGAATAGAAAGAAGAGTGTGAGGCCCAACTGCACAACTGAGCAAGAGGACAAGTGCATTAGAGTGTCTAGTTTGAGAAACAGACGCCTCACAAGTCCTCAACTGACAGCTTCATTAAATAGTACCTACAAAACACCAGTCTCAACGTCAACAGGGAAGAGGCGATGTCGGCCGGGATGCTGGCCTTCCAGGATGCTGGACTTCTAGGCAGAGTTCCTCTGTCCAGTGTCTGTGTTCTTTTGCCTGTCTTAATCTTTTCATCTTATTAGCCAATCTGAGATATGGCTTTTTCTTTGCAACTCGGCCTAGAAGGCCAGCGACCCGGAGTCGCCTATTCACTGTTGACATTGAGAAAGTTTCTTCAAGTGCAGTCGCAAAAACCATCAAGCGCTATGATGAAACTGGCTCTCATGAGGACCGCCACAGGAATGGAAGAGCCCAAGTTACCTCTGCTGCAGAGGATATGTTCATTAGAGGTACCAGCCTCAGAAATTGCAGCCCAAATAAATGCTTCACGGAGTTCAAGTAACAGACACATCTCAACATCAACTGTTCAGAGGAGACTGCATAAATTAGGCCTTCATGGTTGAATTTCTGCAAAGAAACCACCACTAAAGGACACCAATAAGAAGAAGAGACTTGATTGGTCCAAAAAACACGAGCAATGGACAATAGACCAGTGGAAATCTGTCCTTTGGTCTGATGATTCCAAATTTCCGATTTTTGGTTCCTACCGCCATGTCTTTGTGAGATGCAGAGTAGGTGAACGGATAATCTCCGCATGTGTGGTTGCCACCATGAAGCATGGAGGAGGAGGTGTGATGGTGTGGGAGTGCTTTACTGGTGACACTGTCAGACACAGCATTCTGCAGTGAACCATCCCATTTGGTTTGCGCTTAGTGGGACTATCATTTGTTTTTCAATGACCCAACACACCTCCAGGCTGTTTAATTTGACCAAGAAGGAGAATGATGGAGTGCAGCATCAGATGACCTGGCCTCCACAATCACCCTACCTCAACCCAATTGAGATGGTATTGGGATGAGTTGGACCACAGAAGGAAAAGCAGCTAGCAAGTGCTCAGTGTATGTGGGAACTCCCTCAAGACTGTTGGAAAAGCATTGCAGGTGAAGCTGGTTGAGAGAATGCCAAGAGTATGCAAAGCTGCCATCAAGACAAAGGGTGGCTATTTTGAAGAATCTCAAATATCAATATATTTTGATTTGTTTAACACGTTTTTGGTTACTGCATAAATCCATGTGTTGTTTCATAGTTTTTATGTCTTCACTATTATTCTACAATGTAGAAAATAGTAAAAATTAAGAAAAACTTTTGAATTAGTAGGTGTGTCTTTTGACTGGTACTGTATATTTCCCTCTCTGTTGCAGTTATTATCATTATTTCTTCCCTCTTTTTCTGTGACATATGGATGCCAAGTATTGTTGAGGTTAATTCCTCTGACTCTGTTTTCGTCTTTTCTCTTCTCTAAACGAAGCATTCGTAGTTACCTCTGTTGGACATGTCTGAATAATTGTTTTTCTGTACGATGTTGTGTTACAAATTAAGAGTAGGATCTTTGGTGTGAATAACAACTGCCAAATCATTGTTTCGAATGTAAATGTTTGTTTGTTTTTGTTATTCAGTAAATCCAAACATACTGCATATTTCTGTCTTAGAAACTATAACTCAGTCACCAACCACTATTGTCATTTTGGATTTTCATTGTACCAATTACACTTGTAAGACATTTTTATTTCTACCAGAGTCAGAAGGAAAGGAATAATGGGAAGTGGTAATAGTACTTTATTACTCTCAGAACACATCAAATTAGATTCAATTGAAAGACAGGCACGTTACTTTTTTGCAGATTGTGACTATATGTTAATAACTACATATCTGATTATATATGCATCCTTGATTGACATTGAGGCGTTATGTAAAATGCCAATGTAATATATATGATAATGGACTCGAACGAGCCTCATACAGCTCCCGTCTCCATAAAGTGATTCATTGTCACATTAAATTCGGTCTCCCTCCTTCCCTATATCATTTTCACAGCTGCCTTCCTACTAAGTACGGCCGCTTAACCTTTTGTGTTGGTGACCGGGGTCGCGGGCCAGGCTGGTCTATGTCTCAGTTAGGACCTTCCCCCTTGGAGTAGCAGGGGGCTGCAGCTGGAGACTGGGGTGAGGTCAGGGGCCGTATGTATCAAGCATCTCAGAGTAGGAGTACTGATTTAGGATCTGTTTTACCTTCTAGATCACAACAAATAAGATTACATGGACAGGGTAGCCCTGGGCATGTATTCATAAAGCGTCTCAGAGTAGGAGTCTAGTATCATTCTCCCTCGGTCCATTCACTATGGTCGAAAGGCAAAACTGTTCCTAGATCAGCACTCCTGCTATTAGACGCTTTATGAATATGGGACCTGATCATAGAGCAGCACTCCTACTTTGAAGCACTTGATACATATGGCCCCAGTGGGTGTGTCTGTATCAGCCCCCTTCCCCTTGGATTGGAAAGGGCTGGTGGACAGAAGCTGGGGCCTGGGGTCAGGCGGCTCAATGTTGCAGCTGGAGCCGAGGTAAGGTCGATTGTGAGGTGGCTCAGTCAGTGGCTTTGCTCCAGCCACGCGTTGGAAACAAAGACTCATTGAGCCTAGCCCCAACCCTGGCTGGGATGCCTCTCACTCTGTCTGAATCCCAAATTGCACCCTATTCCCTATTTAGTGCACTACTTTTGACCAGTGTCCAAGGGGCTATGGTGAAATATAGTGCCCTTTACAAGGAATAGGGTACCATTTCAGACGCACACCCTAACCCTGGGCCGACTCTGGGTCTGGAGGTGGTAGACCTGATGTGGGAGCAGGCTTCCCCAGAGATGGCTGTCCAAGCCTGGGGTCGGCTTGAGTGCACCAGTGGGTCCTTCGGTCCTCCACTGGGTCTCTCTCCACACTGTGGTGCATTGTCTAGCTTGGGTTCTTCATGGTGTCAGGAACGTGGAGGTTCAGATTTTTGACATGGTTTGTTTACATCAGCATAACTCCACTTGGGATAACAATGGTCTGACTATTGTGCCTTTCCTTTTCTTTTTTTCTTTCACTCCTTCTTTCCTTCCTTCCCTCTGTCTCTCTCTCTCAATTTCTCTCTCTCTGAAGGCATTAGGGCGAGTCAGCATCTTGCTCTGACCGCCTCAAACCAACAACACTGAAATCAGTCATATGTTAGTGTCGCATTTGACATTGCTGACGTACTGAAGGGAGGAGAATGGTTCCAGAGCATCCTGGGGATGTTCTAGGTAAGAGGAGGAGAACGGTTCCACGTTCTAGATCAAGGTCCTTTAGAGGACACACTTTATTATGAGCGCCAGATGGAGTTGGATCCCCACTCATCCACTCACTCACTGTGCTTGATACGCACACACACACACACACACAAATTGTGCTTCACACACACACCCTTATGTGTTCTGCTGTGAAATATTTTTGAATGGAATGTGTGCCTTTTGAACAGTGGAGGCCTGTTCTGTTGGAGATCTCGGTAACAGTGGTCCGGTAAATGTGCCTTTCCTTTCCTATCATTGTTCAAGGTAATTTGGTGGGTTCTGTTTTCTGCTTTCTTAGAGCAGTTACCAAATACAATGCACCAGTTTACATTGCTTGAAAACTAGGAGCAATATGCTGTGTGTGCATCCCGTCTTGCTATATTGTTGCTTACAATGTGTTGCATCAAGCACAGTTAATTAGTTATTATTGTTATAATTACAATTAATTGCTTATCATAATAGGTAATCAGTGTTTATAAACTGACTGGATTATTGATCAGTCGGTGAAAATAGAACACATGTCATCCTCTTCAGTGACATGATAAATATGCTATTAAATATGATTGAGCAGATATCAAAATGTACAGAGTAACCCAGAGTGGTCAGGAAAACCACATCTGTGAGAGAGCTGGCTCTGTACTGTAACAGACATCACACTCCTGCCCTGCTGTGTGCACAAGACGTTTAGAAATGTAGAGTGTATTCCAGTAGGTGCTAATTAAATTGTAGTTTCCTTTTTACACCTCCTCAAAGCCAAGGATTAACATGCTGTAAAGGCATGCAAACATACACAGCTTTCTGTTATTGCAGGACTGTAGGCTTGGCTTATGCCCAGTCTAACACACACCGGAATGGGGCGAGCACCTAATGGAAGGTAAATAGCTAGGCTAGGTTATTTGATGATGCTGTGATTGCTTACTGTAGTTGATGCGTTTGTACATGTATTTATATTTATTATGGATTCCCATTAGCAGCTGCCAAAGCAGAAGCTATTCTTCATGAGCAAGCAAAATAAAATAAAATTAAAATTAAGGCAGTTTATACCATTTTAAAAACAGTACGAAACATTCACATATTTCACAACACACTGTGTGCCCTCAGGCCCCTACTCCACCACTACCACATATCTACAGTACTAAATCCATGTGTATGTGTATGTGTAGTGCGTATGTTATCTTATGTGTGTGTGTGTGTGTGTGTGTGTGTGTGTGTGTGTGTGTGTGTGTGTGTGTGTGCCAATGTTTGTGTTGCTTCACAGTGTTTTTTTTATCTGTTTTTTAAATCTAATTTTACTGCTTGTGTCAGTTGCATGATGTGGAATAGCGATCCATGTAGTCATGGCTCTATGTAGTACTGTGTGTCTCCCATAGTCTGTCCTGGACTTGGGGACTGTGAAGAGGCCTCTTGTGGCATGTCTTGTGGGGTATACACGGGTGTCCGAGCTGTGTAGTTTAGACAGACTTGCTCGGTGCATTCAACATGTCAACACTTCTCATAAATAAAAGTAGTGATGAAGTCAATCTCTCCTCCACTTTCAGCCAGGAGAGATTGACATGCATATTATTAATATTAGTTCTCTGTGTACATCCAAGGGCCAGCCGTGCTGCCCTGTTCTGAGCCAATTGCAATTTTCCTAAGTCCTTTTTTGTGGCACCTGATGACACGACTGAACAGTAGTCAAGGTGCGAAAAAACTAGGGCCTGTAGGACCTGCCTTGTTGATAGTGTTGTTAAGAAGGCAGAAATTCGCTTTATTATGGACAGTCTTCTCCCCATCTTAGCTACAACTGCATCAATATGTTTTGACCATGACAGTTTACAATCTAGGTTACTTCAAGCAGTTTAGGCATCTCAACTTGCTCAATTTCCACATTATTTATTACAAGATTTAGTTGAGTTTTAGGGTTTTGTGAGTGTTTTGTTCCAAATACAAGGCTTTTAGTTTTAGAAATATTTAGGGCTAACTTATTCCTTGCCACCCACTATGAAACTAACTGCAGATCTTTGTTGAGTTGCAGTCTTTTCATTCACTGTAGTAGATGACGTGTATAGTGTTGAGTCATCCTCATACATAGACACACTAAAAATTTAAAAAGCAAGGGGCCTAAACAGCTACCCTGGGGAATTCCTGCTTCTACCTGGATTACATTTGAGAGGCTTCCATTAAAGAACACCCTCTGTGTTCTGTTAGACAAGTAACTCTTTATCCACATTAAAGCAGGGGGTGTAAAGCCATAACACATACGTTTTTCTAGCAGCAGACTATGATCAATAATGTCAAAAGCTGTACTGAAGTCTAGCAAGACAGCCCCCACAATAATTGTATCATCAATTTCTCTCAGCCAATCATCCGTCATTTGTGTAAGTGCTGTGCTTGTTGAGTGTCCTTCCCTATAAGTAATTATGTTGTCAATTCGTTTATTGACCAGCATTGTATCTGGTCAAACTCAATTATTTCAAGAAGTTTACTAAGGGTTGGTAATAAGCTGATTGGTCAGCTATTTGAGCCAGTAAAGGGGGAGCTGCGGAATTACTTTAGCTTCCCTCCAGGTCTGAGGGCATACGCTCTCTGGTAGGCTTAAATTGAAGATGTCGCAAACAGGAGTGGCAATATCGTTTGCTGTTATCCTCAGTCATTTTACATCCAGATTGTCAGACCCCGGTGACTTGTCATTGTTGATAGACAACAATAATATGTTCACCTCTTTCACGCTGACTTTACGGAGATCAAAAGTACAATTATTTTCTTTCATAATTTGGTCCGATATACTTGGACTTGTAGTGTCAGCGTTTGTTGCTGGCATGTCATCCCTAAATTTGCTTATCTTGCCAATGAAAAAGTTATTAAAGTAGTTTGCAATATCAGTGGGCTTTGTGAGGAATGAGCCATCTGATTCAATGAATGAAGGAGCCAAGTTGGCTTTTTTCCAAAGCTTTTATTTAAGGTGCCCCAAAGTTTTTTACTATAATTCTTTATATAATTTATCTTTGTTTCATAGTGCAGTTTATTTTTTATATAGTTTAGTCACATGACTTCTTAAATTGCAGTACGTTTGCCAATCAGTTGGTCTGCCAGACTTAATTGCCATACCTTTTGCCTCGTCCCTCTCAACCATTGTCACAGCTGGCTGAAGGACTGGACTAAGGTGCATCATGGTAAGCGAACATTTTCTCTTTATTAAAAATGACGCCGACAAAATAAAGAACAAAACCAAACCGTGACGCTTTGGGCTATGTGCCCTACACAAAGTCAAAGTTAACAAAGTTCCCACAAAACAGGTAGGGGAAAAGGGTACCTAAGTATGGTTCTCAATCAGAGACAACGGTAGACAGCTGCCTCTGATTGAGAACCACACCCGGCCAAACACATAGAAATACAAAATCATAGAACATAGACTGCCCACCCAAATCACACACTGACCAAACCAAAATAGAGTCCTAAAACGCTCTCTACGGTCATTTTTCAATTCCTCATCAATCCAAGGGGATTGAACAGTTTTTACAATCATTTTCTTAATGGCTGCGTGTTTATTAGTAACTGGAATAAGTAGTTTCATAAATGTGTCAAGTGCAGCATCTGGTTGCTCCTCATTACACGCCTTAGACCAGGAAATATTCTTTACATCATCAACATATGAATCACTATCACATATGAACCCATTGTTCCTAGGCTGTCATTGAAAATAAGAATTTGTTCTTAACTGACTTGCCTAGTTAAATGAAGGTATAAATTGTGATCACATCCTATAGATTTGGATTTGGATGCTGCTGTAAAGCAAATATCTGCAGTGTTAGTAAAGATGTGATCAATACATGATTGATGATTGATTATTTAATTATTGTGCTGTTTGTAACTAGTTTGGCTGACAACCTGATCCAGGTTGCAGGCACTGGTTACAGTTTGAAGTTTTTTCCTGAGTGGGCAGCTTGATGATAGCCAGTCAATATTTAAATCACCCAAAAAAATATACTTATCTGTTGATATCACATACATTATCAAGCATTTCACACATATTATCCAGATACGGACTATTAGCACTTGGTGGTCTATAGCAGCTTCCCACAAGAATGGGCTTTAGGTGAGGCAGATGAACTTGTAGCCATATTACTTCTGCAGTATTTAACATTAGATCGTCGGGAACATGGATTAACGGGAATATGCTTCTGAATATGGACCGCAACACCGCCTCCGTTGGCATTTCTGTCTTTTCGATAGATGTTGTAACCATGTATTGCTACCACTGTATCATCAAATTTATTATCTAAGTGAGTTTCAGAGTTTCAGAATATGAATGTCATCTGTTACAAGTAAGTTATGAACTTCATGTACCTTGTCTCTTAGGCTACATATCTTGATATGGGCTATTTTTAGCACTTTTCTGGGTTGCTTGATTGTCTTTAATGCTTACTGGGAAGCTCATCAGAGATAGACTTACTCATGTAATTTATATTGGAGCTGATAGTGCAGGGTGAGCTGCATAAAGTGGTCTTCCTACTATTGCACACTGCCTCAGTGCTAACAGTAAGGTTCTGTATTTATTTTCTTAGTCAACCTTGTGTTCTGATTCATTGTGTTCTTGAACGTAGTCCTGTTTCTTTGTGTTCTTGAACGTAGCCCTGTCTTTCATTTTTGTTCATTATTTTCACCTGTGTTAGTTACTCACCTGGTCTCATCAGCTCCTTATTTAGTTCAGTTCATTCTGTTTGTGCCTTTGTGAGGTATTGTTCGTTTTGACTCTACTAAGCCTTTTCCTAGCTCGTTTGTGAGAACCAGTTATAGCCTTCAGTCCTAGTTTTGATTCACCTACAGTGCCTTGCGAAAGTATTCGGCCCCCTTGAACTTTGCGACCTTTTGCCACATTTCAGGCTTCAAACATAAATATATAAAACTGTATTTTTTTGTGAAGAATCAACAACAAGTGGGACACAATCATGAAGTGGAACGACATTTATTGGATATTTCAAACTTTTTTAACAAATCAAAAACTGAAAAATTGGGCGTGCAAAATTATTCAGCCCCCTTAAGTTAATACTTTGTAGCGCCACCTTTTGTTGCGATTACAGCTGTAAGTCGCTTGGGGTATGTCTCTATCAGTTTTGCACATCGAGAGACTGACATTTTTTCCCATTCCTCCTTGCAAAACAGCTCGAGCTCAGTGAGGTTGGATGGAGAGCATTTGTGAACAGCAGTTTTCAGTTCTTTCCACAGATTCTCGATTGGATTCAGGTCAGGACTTTGACTTGGCCATTCTAACACCTGGATATGTTCATCTTCCCTGTCCCTGCTGAAGAAAAGCAGGCCCAAACCATGATGCTGCCACCACCATGTTTGAGAGTGGGGATGGTGTGTTCAGCTGTGTTGCTTTTACGCCAAACATAACGTTTTGCATTGTTGCCAAAAAGTTCAATTTTGGTTTCATCTGACCAGAGCACCTTCTTCCACATGTTTGTCTCCCAGGTGGCTTGTGGCAAACTTTAAACAACACTTTTTATGGATATCTTTAAGAAATGGCTTTCTTCTTGCCACTCTTCCATAAAGGCCAGATTTGTGCAATATACGACTGATTGTTGTCCTATGGACAGAGTCTCCCACCTCAGCTGTAGATCTCTGCAGTTCATCCAGAGTGATCATGGGCCTCTTGGCTGCATCTCTGATCAGTCTTCTCCTTGTATGAGCTGAAAGTTTAGAGGGACGGCCAGGTCTTGGTAGATTTGCAGTAGTCTGATACTCCTTCCATTTCAATATTATCGCTTGCACAGTGCTCCTTGGGATGTTTAAAGCTTGGGAAATCTTTTTGTATCCAAATCCGGCTTTAAACTTCTTCACAACAGTATCTCAGACCTGCCTGGTGTGTTCCTTGTTCTTCATGATTCTCTCTGCGCTTTTGACAGACCTCTGAGACTATCACAGTGCAGGTGCATTTATACGGAGACTTGATTACACACAGGTGGATTGTATTTATCATCATTAGTCATTTAGGTCAACATTGGATCATTCAGAGATCCTCACTGAACTTCTGGAGAGAGTTTGCTGCACTGAAAGTAAAGGGGCTGAATAATTTTGCACGCCCAATTTTTCAGTTTTTGATTTGTTAAAAAAGTTTGAAATATCCAATAAATGTCGTTCCACTTCATGATTGTGTCCCACTTGTTGTTGATTCTTCACAAAAAAATACAGTTTTATATCTTTATGTTTGAAGCCTGAAATGTGGCAAAAGGTCGCAAAGTTCAAGGGGGCCGAATACTTTCGCAAGGCACTGTACTTGTGTATGACCATTGCCTGCCTGTGACCACGATTCCTGCCTTCTACGAAGGCGAAATTAACACCTGACACACTTTGCGCGTGAATCTACACCTTTTTCTCAATGATTTGAATGGACTCTGTCATTCCTGTAGCGTATTTTCTGTTTCCAGAAGGTGTCAAAGTTATCAATAAAAGTGACTCCAGCAGAGCTACAGTAGTCTTTTATTCAGATGTGTAATGCCAGCAGTCTGCTGAATCTTTCACACCAGCAGCCCAACGAAGGTTCTGGACCTGAAGTTATTGGCTGTTTTTTGGAGTCTTTTAATGCTAAAATCTTTCAAATCCATTTTCAAATGTTCCGAGCTAGCCCTCCTGATGTCATTTGACCCCACAAGGACTACGACAGTGTCAGCTCCCGGCATCTGTGGTATAACAGTCAGAAGCAGCCTTGTTATGTCCTGTACTCGTGCTCCTGGGTAGCACAGGGTTTTTGCCTTGGGGACCGAGATGTTTCTCACCATAGAGCTGCCTATGGTGACAGTTGGTGATGTTGAATGGGCCGGTCTCTCAGGCAGCCTCACTGTCTGGTGAGGCTGGGAGCTCCGAGGATCTGAACCCGAGGTAGAAGCCACCGGAGAGGGAAACAGAGCCGAGGATGAAGACACAGGTACCTCTGTATCCGATCTTGATTGGGAAGCCACCAAGGACGAAGGCGCCGGAACCTCTGGATCCAGGGCGGCAAAGCTGTTTCTGGTCTGTGTCAGTTCCGGGCTCCACATCTCCATGGACCCCTGTTGCCAGAGGACGCCTTCTTCGACTTCCACGGTGAGTGGCGTACCTCCATGGCTGGTTGGTTGGGTCGAGATCAGCTCCGTTCTCCAGGGATGGAGGAGACGCCTTCTGGGATGGAACCATGTCTAACACCGGCCTGTCGGCTGTGGAGACCCAACACAGCGGCGATACTAAAAGGTAGGTGGGCGTGGGTTCCCCAGTAGCTCATGTTGGTTTGCTACTTGCTTGCTAAGAGTAGCTACTTTGCTCCTGTAGTCCTCCCCAAGCAAGCAGTTGCTACATTGAAAGTCAGCGCAGTCCACATTGTCCCGGAACAAAGCAAAGTAAACACAGCTCCTCATCAAAGAGTTTAGGGCCAGTGCTTAAGAGGGTTAGGTTTCAAGCGGCTGTGAGAGGGAAAGACGAACAGAGGAGAGATGGGGAGAGAGGAAGAGAGAACGGAGGAGGAGAGAAAGAGAGAGCAAGCGAGAGAATGGAGGAGAGAGAGTGATTGAGCGAGAGAAAAAGAGAGGGTGAGAAGGTAGGAGATAAAGAAGAGTGAAGACTCTAGCAAGCCAGGCTCTCATTAAGGATCTTATGGAGGAGCGTATGGGGTAGACGAGCCTCTCTGTGAAAACCAGCCCCCAAACTAAAGCAAACAGTTCAAGAGTCAATTAGTGGAATTACACCACATGCAGCTTCCCCTGTGTCCCGGCTCAGAGAGAGAGAGAGGTCTTTTGATTGTGTTCTCATTACCTTTCAAAGAGACTGAGGCTCAACCCCGGGTCACACACACGCACACACGTATGCACGCACACACACATGCACGCACATACACACACAAAGGCACACACACACATGTGTGCTGGCACATATGCACCCAGACGCATGCAGGCATACACACATGCATACAGACACACATATACCCTCCGACCTTCAGCCTCAGCTTCCTAACCAAATACTCTCACATGTTCCCAATTTAAATTACCCCTTACACACACACACACACTTCCTGGCCACAGAGAAACACACACTCTCACACACAACACACATACAGACACACACACAATGCCACCACCGAAGCAGATCATGTGAACGTCAACTGACCCCTACAGCCAACCACCATTTGTATGCAAACCATTTACTAATCGCTGAAATCACAACCGTTTGCAGACCAGTAATCAGACCATTTATTCTGATAACAAAAAGCTAAACAAAAACAAAGAAATGCAAAGAACCTGTGAAGTCAGAAGTGCCTCAAAGCACACATCGCTGCCACTGAGTATAACACCACAAGAGAAAGCATTAACATACTAACGTAGTTTGCCTTTACTGTACTGTACAGACTTGATGTGGTGATGTGTAGTAGGGAGAGAAAGAAACAGAGAGACTCAGTGAGCATAGCCTTGCTATTGAGAAAGGTTGTGGAAACTGAGCTACACTTCCTGACCTCCTGCCAAATGTATGATCATATTAGAAACACATATTTCCCTCAGACCCGCAAAGAATTCATAAACAAATCCAATTTTGATAAACTCCCATATCTATTGGGTGAAATACCACAGTGTGCAATTACAGCAGCAATATTTGTGACCTGTTGCCACAAGAAAAGGGCAACCAGTGAAGAACAAACATCATGGAACAAACATTTTTCCTGTTTTCCTTTAACTATTTGCACATCGTTACAACACTGTATATAGACATAATGTGACATTTGAAAAATGTTTATTAATTTGGAACTTTTGTGAGTGTAATATTTCACTTCTGTTTATTATCTATTTCACTTGCTTTGGCAATGTAAACATGTTTTTCCCAGGCCAATAAAGTCCCTTGAATGTAATTGACATAAGAGAAAACCTCTCCCAACATTGAGAACCAATCAGTGATCAGTTCAATCATCCCGACCAACCTGGGACACAGTAAAAACAGATGTGCAAGAGATTCAGACTCAGCACAGAATGGACACCCCTCCCCAACAGTAGGGACCAGGTGTACCAGATGCATGTTGGTGGCTATAGCTCCATTTATTATCCTCCATTGGAGGTCAGTTGTCCTCTTATCAATAGGCAGTTTGTATAATGATCGCCAACAGACTTTGGAGAGGCACCTGGACCAAGCACACCCGCCTACCTCGTCGATTTTACCCCTTCCAGGGAAGAGGCATGGGACACCTTTACACATATTCTGTAAATGGCCTTCTTTCCCACCTCCTTGAACTCCCCCAGCTCCGGGGTATCGAAGGAAAGCAGCATCCCCACGTCCTCCTCGAATGCCCCCATCGCAGCACTAACAATCAGTGCAGGGAACACATAATCCAGACCCTCCTTCCACCGATCAGAATTGGAAGTGTCAGTCACATACTGCAGATGAAGCACTGGCAAGGAGTCACAGACCTCAGCGACGACCTTCCTCAGTAGGCGAGATGATCGGATCCCTGCTCTTTCTCCCAGCTCCTCCAACGATCTGCTCCTGCTCCGCATCAGATGACCCAGCTTGGTACACCCCACGCCTAACAGACATGAACATAGGCTGGCTGAACCCAGAGCACGGGACTGGATAGCAGTGTTATAAAAAGAGGCTCTTCAAAAAGCCACATCCCGGGTGGCGTGCCAGCCTTACGGGACTTGACAAGAACCCTCCAAGCCTGCATACCAGACTCATAAAATGGAGTCAGGACAGGCAACTCACCCCCCTCCAGCTTTAAGAGGAAAATGTGCTTGTCTAAGCCCAAACAGCCGCTCTCCTCATCAGTGTGTAGGCTGTGTCGACCCAGCTAGAACCGTCACTGTACAACAGTCTCTGGGCTGCTTGAAGCCAGAAAGCCATGATCCTAGAGGAAATGTCCACCAGGCCTTGCCCACCCTCGTGCAGTGGCAGGTACAGGGCTGCAGCTTTAATCCAGTGTTGTCCAGACCAGAAGAAATTGACAAGGGTCCTCTGAAGCTCTTGTATCAGACCCTTTGTTGGCTGTAAAATCATTAGTCTGTGCCACAGGGTAGAGGCAGCAAGATTATTAGCTACCAGTACCCTTCCCCTATAAAACAGCAACCATTTCCATCTTGACAGTCTGGCACACACTTTCTCCACTACACCCTCCCAGTTCTTTTTCTGAAAGACATCAGAGCCAAGAAAAAAACCCATCTCTGCCCCACTGAAGCCCCCCTGGTAACCGTGGAGCGGACCCCATCTGAAGCTGACCTGCCCACAGCGCTTCACTCTTTCCCCAATTGACTGAAGCTGAGGAGGCCCCCTCATACACCTTTAAAGCGTTTGAGAGAACCTTAACATCTTCACCCCCTGTAATAAAAACTGTCACGTCATCTGCATACGCAGACAGTGCTATCGTGGGACCCTTCATTACACCTGGCACAGAGAAACCAGTAAGCTTCGCTCTTAAAAAACAAAGTATTGGTTCAATCGCCAGACTATATAACTGCCCTGAAATTGGGCATCCCTGCCTGATGCCCCTTAGGACAGGGATGGGGCAACTCAAACCACCCCCCACCTTCACCATACACGAGGCCCCAGCATACAGTAAATTCATCCAAGACAAAAAAACATCCCCAAACCCAAAGGTTTTCATCGTTTTAAACAAGCACTGGTGGTCCACACGATCAAAAGCTTCTCTCCTGATCCAAAGAAAGTAAACCCACAAATGTCTAAAACATCTCTTATCAGAAACAAGTTGTCAACAATAGAGCGATCAGGTACACAGTAGGACTGGTCCTTGTGGACCAACAATCCCAGATACTCTTTCAACCTGTTTGAGAGACATTTAGAAACAATTTTGTATTCTGCGCACAGCAAAGCAACAGGTCTCCAATTTTTTATGAGAGCCAAATCCCCCTTTTTTGGCAACAGTGAAAGCACCGCACGTTAACAGGATACAGGAAGAGAATACTCATGAAAACATTCACACACCACTTCATAAAAATCCTCTCCAATAGACCCCCAAAAGTGCTTATAAAACTCAGATGGTAAACCATCAATGCCAGGGGCTCGGCCTGTTGAGAGCTGCATAACTGCTGTGGACAGCTCATGCAGTGTAATGTCAGAGTCCAATGCGACTCTCTGCTCAGGTCCCAATTGAGGAAGGCCGTGTAACAACTGTTCAGTACACAGAGAGTCAGAATCCTCCGCCTTATAGAGGGCCGCGTAGAAATCCACGGCATGTTGACGCATTTCACTGTCATCCGTGGTCACCTTCCCATCAGGGAGACGAAGGCAGACCCTCTGTTTGCGTTGCAATGTCGACTGTCCTAGGTTTTTTTTGTTAAAGCGCTAGGAGCATCCATATCCTTGAGGGAAGCGAAACGAGACCTAATCAAGGCACCCTTCACTCTTTCATGCAGAAACGACCTCAGTTCATGTCTCTTGTCCTGTAAGTTCATGACTAGTCCAAGGTCGTTCTGAGTGAGCAGCTTCAATTCAATAGATTTGATGTCCTGTTCAAGAGCCTTGATAGTCTCTTTAACTTCAATTTGAGACAGAGCAGTATACTGTTGACAAAATAATCATATTTGAGTCTTTCCAACCTCCCACCATTGTATCAAGGACTCAAAATTCCCTTTTATACCCCTCCATTTTTCCCAAAACAACAAAAACCTTTCTCAAAACATGACATCATGTAACAATTTAACATTAAAATACCAGTAAGGTGATATCAACAGTAACAATATGATGATCAGAGAAACCCACAGGAGTAATGGCACACCTTCCAACCCTACTACAGTATCGCTCAGATACATACAACCTGTCTAACCTTGCTGCACTGACACAACCTTCATTAACTTTTAGCCATGTGTACTGCCTAACTTTTGCATTCCTTACTCTCCACACATCAGAAAGCTCAAACTCAGTTAATAGGCCAGACAGACAAGTGGCTGACCGCAGGTGAGGTGCTTCAGCTGTGTGATCAACAGTAAAATCCACTGTACAGTCTAATCCAGAAAACCATTTACCTCCTCTAGATCGTAAATTGAGTCCTCACCAGCTGCTATCATATCAAAAGATCCTCCTCAGCTGAGGCCATAGACAACTGACTCCCCTCTACCACATCCCTTTCAACAATCCACACTTGCACCCCCATCACTCGTACCAGGCATCTCCTCCACTACCTGGGAGCCTAGCTCCACACGAACCCCCTCCTGTACCCCGTTACTCGTAGTGGGAATCTCCTCCATTACCTGGGAGCCTAGCTCCACACGAACCCCCTCCTGTACCCCATTACTCGTAGTGGGAATCTCCTCCACTACCTGGGAGCCTAGCTCCACATGAACCCCCTACTGTAACCCAGCACTCGTACTGGGCACCTCCTCACCAGTCTGAGGAACTGGCTCTTCAAATCCATCCTTACCTTCTACAACAATATTTTTATGTTGCATAACATTTCCCTCTAATACAAGTTGCAACTCTGTGCCCTCAACACGGATAACTTGTTCCTCAGCAACAGGTGCTTGTGGCTGCTCTACCGCTGTCGGTACACCTCTCCCTACATCAGTGGACCCATGCGTTACGATGACCACTTGCGCCCCTCCCTCTGCCTTCTCCCTTTTCGGGCAAGCATGTCGCTTATGACCAACATCCCCACACTCAAAACACCATTGACTACCCATACTAGCATAAGCATTATACAGTCTATTGTCATACTTGATTTTACACGATAACTCTAAAGTCTGCTCTGGTGAGTCCAAACACATAAACACCGCCCCCCTGTTTGCAACCCAACGGGACAACCTTAATTGAACTTGCAAACTTCCCAAAGCGCAATAACTCGCGCTCCAATAGCTAATTTGGAATAAACGGCGGTACATTTGAAATCGTTACCCTTGTTGACGGAGAAAAAAGCGGCGTAACTTGAATAAACATTCCTTTAAGAAGTACACCATGCTCAACCATACGATCAACAAGACACACTTCTTTAAGAAGTACACCATGCTCAACCATACGATCTACAAGACACTCTTCTTTAAGAAGTACACCATGCTCAACCATCTGATCAACAAGACACTCTTCTTTAAGATGTACACCATGCTCAACCATCCGATCTACAAGACACTCTTCTTTAAGAAGTACACCATGCTCAACCATCTGATCAACAAGACACTCTTCTTTAAGATGTACACCATGCTCAAGCATACGATCAACAAGACACTCTTCTTTAAGAAGAACACCATGCTCAACCATACAATCAACAAGACACTCTTCTTTAAGAAGAACACCATGCTCAACCATACGATCAACAAGACACTCTTCTTTAAGAAGTACACCATGCTCAACCATCTGATCAACAAGACACTCTTCTTTAAGATGTACACCATGCTCAAGCATACGATCAACAAGACACTCTTCTTTAAGAAGAACACCATGCTCAACCATACGATCAACAAGACACTCTTCTTTAAGAAGAACACCATGCTCAACCATACGATCAACAAGACACTCTTCTTTAAGAAGTACGCCATGCTCAACCATACGATCAACAAGACGCTCTTCTTTAAGAAAAACCACCACCACTTTATTCATCCGTGACGCATAAGCAACATTCTCATATCCTGCCTTCTCTCCTACGGCGACCAGAAACTCCTCCTCCGTGACAGTAGCTTCAGTAACACACCTAAAGCCGTGCTGAAGTGACAGGGACGGCATCCCCATTTCGGGCTGCCATCCCCGCCAAACTCAGGTTAATTACGATACGAAAAACAAAATACTTAATTCTACCACAACAAAAATAAAAATAATTACCTTAATCATGCACAGAAAGAAAACAAAAAATGCCACCAAGAAAGAGAAAACCGAAAGAAAGTTCTGAATATCCACCTCTACACAACACACGCTCACACAATTCCCAGCATGCACCAAACACTCCCAGCATACAGAGAGAGAGAGAGAGAGAGAAAGAGAGAGAGAGATCAGCTCCCAGCAGAAGAGCGGTGGTTATATTTACGGATTCAATATGACAAGCAGGCAGCCTGTGTGAGGTAAAGCAGCTCTTGGCATTCATCAGTGTCACAGCCTCACAGCCCCACATGATACAGATAATGAGAGCCGAGCAGACAGCCTCCCCTCTCTCTCCCATCGTTCATCTCTCTCTCTCTCTGTATAGTTCCTCTTAGTCCTGCTGCCTTTGACCTTTTAGAGCAGAAAAAGGCAAACATGCTCTTTGTGAGAGGTGATTCAGAGGTCAGGACATGCTCTTTGTGAGAGGTGATTCAGAGGTCAGGTCAGAGCCCTAGAGCACAGCCTTTCTCTCGCTCTCTCTCTCTCTCTCTCTCTCTCTCTCTCTCTCTCAGAGGATCCTGGGTAATATGTCAGAGAGCAATGACGCCCCCCCATGCTCGACTCTTCCTCTTCGGAGATGAATCAGACTTCTTCAGCCTATAATTCTATAATATAATAATTCTATCGTACGGCCATCATTCTATGGAGATGAAGGATTATATACAGTGCCTTGCGAAAGTATTCGGCCCCCTTGAACTTTGCGACCTTTTGCCACATTTCAGGCTTCAAACATAAAGATATAAAACTGTATTTTTTTGTGAAGAATCAACAACAAGTGAGACACAATCATGAAGTGGAACAACATTTATTGGATATTTTAAACTTTTTTAACAAATCAAAAACTGAAAAATTGGGCGTGCAAAATTATTCAGCCCCTTTACTTTCAGTGCAGCAAACTCTCTCCAGAAGTTCAGTGAGGATCTCTGAATGATCCAATGTTGACCTAAATGACTAATGATGATAAATACAATCCAACTATGTTTAATCAAGTCTCCGTATAAATGCACCTGCACTGTGATAGTCTCAAAGGTCCGTCAAAAGCACAGAGAGCATCATGAAGAACAAGGAACACACCAGGCAGGTCCGAGATACTGTTGTGAAGAAGTTTAAAGCCGGATTTGGATACAAAAAGATTTCCCAAGCTTTAAACATCCCATGGAGCACTGTGCAAGCGATAATATTGAAATGGAAGGAGTATCAGACCACTGCAAATCTACCAAGACCTGGCCGTCCCTCTAAACTTTCAGCTCATACAAGGAGAAGACTGATCAGAGATGCAGCCAAGAGGCCCATGATCACTCTGGATGAACTGCAGAGATCTACAGCTGAGGTGGGAGACTCTGTCCATAGGACAACAATCAGTCGTATATTGCACAAATCTGGCCTTTATGGAAGAGTGGCAAGAAGAAAGCCATTTCTTAAAGATATCCATAAAAAGTGTCGTTTAAAGTTTGCCACAAGCCACCTGGGAGACACACCAAACATGTGGAAGAAGGTCAGATGAAACCAAAATTGAACTTTTTGGTAACAATGCAAAACGTTATGTTTGGCGTAAAAGCAACACAGCTCATCACCCTGAACACACCATCCCCACTGTCAAACATGGTGGTGGCAACATCATGGTTTGGGCCTGCTTTTCTTCAGCAGGGACAGGGAAGATGGTTAAAATTGATGGGAAGATGGATGGAGCCAAATACAGGACCATTCTGGAAGAAAACCTGATGGAGTCTGCAAAAGACCTGAGACTGGGACGGAGATTTGTCTTCCAACAAGACAAACATAAAGCAAAATCTACAATGGAATGGTTCAAAACTAAACATATCCAGGTGTTAGAATGGCCAAGTCAAAGTCCAGACCTGAATCCAATCGAGAATCTGTGGAAAGAACTGAAAACTGCTGTTCACAAATGCTCTCCATCCAACCTCACTGAGCTCGAGCTGTTTTGCAAGGAGGAATGGGAAAAAATTTCAGTCTCTCGATGTGCAAAACTGATAGAGACATACCCCAAGCGACTTACAGCTGTAATCGCAGCAAAAGGTGGCGCTACAAAGTATTAACTTAAGGGGGCTGAATAATTTTGCACGCCCAATTTTTCAGTTTTTGATTTGTTAAAAATGTTTAAAAATATCCAATAAATGTCGTTCCACTTCATGATTGTGTCCCACTTGTTGTTGATTCTTCACAAAAAAATACAGTTTTATATCTTTATGTTTGAAGCCTGAAATGTGGCAAAAGGTCGCAAAGTTCAAGGGGGCCGAATACTTTCGCAAGGCACTGTACCATATATAATGCATGCCATTTAGCAGATGCTGTTATCCAAAGAGACTTACAGTCAAGAATGGATAAAACATTTTACGTATGGGTGGTCCCAGGAATCAAACCCACTAACCTAGTGTCACAAGCAACATGCTTGACCAACTGAGCTATCATATCTTATACCAACTAGACATGAATAATGTGCTTCTCACAGAATTCATGAATTATTGTGTGGGTGGATATACAAATAGAACATCAGCAGAAAGAATAATACCAGAATAATGTCAGAATCTGAAACTACAATGCACTCATAATACACAACACAATACAATAGCCATAGCACAGATAATGTAGCAGAGAATTAGCATTTAACAATCTTTTCTTTCTTTCTTTCTTTCTTTCTTTCTTTCTTTCTTTCTTTCTTTCTTTCTTTCTTTCTTTCTTTCTTTCTTTCTTTCTTTCTCTCTCTCTCTTTCTGTCTCTGTTCTCTCGCTCCCACCTCTCCTCCTTTCCTATCTCTCTTAATGTTATTCCTCTCCTTCGCTCTCGCTCAATCTCTTTTCATTCTCCTACTTTCTGTCTGTTTGCGGTCTCTCTGGGGAGTGTCCAGAGACCAAGGCTAGGTCCCTCTCTCTCTTTCATTGTCCCTCTCTCTCTTTCATTGTCTCTCCGTCCGTCTCTCTGTTTTGTGGTCTCTCCAGCTTTTGTCTTCTGACACACTGATCTGTCTTCCTCAGACAGGGGCGACAGGTCCCTGTGTGTCCGTCACCCAAACAAAAGGAATAACCGCCCCTCCCCTTCACGCACGCACGCACACTCACACACACACACAGTCCCCCCTGCAGCAGATGGGCGTGTTTCCCCCGCTGCCAAGAGGGAGCAGACAAATTAAGTTTAGGCCTCATATTAATATTCAACCAAAGCAGTGGCTGTGTGTAATTGAATCAGGGGCAGATGAGTATACAACAGGGGCTACTTACCATGCAGCCGGAGCACACACAGAGGCTGCCAGCTGCGCTTTGCACCGTCAGTACTGATGGTGGGTATTTCATGAATATGGAGGTAGCAGGTCTCCCTCTATCACCTAGCCCATCTATCCTACCCCCTACGAACACAGCCACCCTCCTAAAGTAATCATTATCATAATTTGTTCTGTAGAGGAGCCAGGGCTATATGGTCTGGCATGCAACTGAGTTGATGTTTTCTTCCAAATGTTTATGTGAGATCATTATATTTCTTCACAAGTAATTATATCTTTATGCAGAATAATATTATTTAGTTGCAGGGCAGAAGGCTGATTGGCTACAAAAGACAGAGAGTGATAGCCCTATACCTCAGTGCTCTAACCTTGTAAACCCTTCCGTGCCCCTGTCTTTGGTGAAGCAGCCAGTCAGCCACTGTCTCACAACAGTCTCCTCTGGTTCCTGTCAAATGTCTATCTGGCAGGTAGGCTGGCTGACTGACTGACTGACTGGCTGGCTGACTGTCTGGTTGGCTGACTGGCTGGCTGGCTGACTGTCTGGTTGGCTGACTGGCTGGCTGACTGTCTGGTTGGCTGACTGGCTGACTGACTGACTGGCTGACTAGCTGGTTGGCTGACTGGCTGTCGCACTGAGAAGCTGAAGCGCACTGAGAAGCTGTCACACAGTATCTCTCTCTCTCTCTCTCTCTCTCTCTCTCTCTCTCTCTCTCTCGGCTCGTCTCATCTCTCTCTACGTCTCTCTCTGCTCGTCTCTCTCTCCCTCTCTCTGCAGGGTAGAAGTGGCCCAGAAGCAGTCAGCTGGCAGCCATTCTTTGTCACACAATGCGAGCGTGCCCCACAGGAGGAGGCCACACAGCACAGGAGCCCCATTTGAGCTCAAATCAAGGTCACAACTGAGATGGGTCAGAGCCTGCCTGCCTGCCTGCCTCCCTCCCTCCCTCCCTCCCTCCCTCCCTCCCTCCCTCCCTCCCTCCCTACCTACCTACCTACCTCCCTCCCCCCTGCCGCAGCAGTATCCCAGCCACTCACAGTACAGACAGCTCACAATGCAGGCAGCTGCTCAGTGTCTTCTGTCTGTACATGTTTCAGGTCATTTTACTGTACTAAAGTATTTCTTATTCTTAAGTAAAGCTCCAATGTGCTCCGCTTAGTCTATGGTATTTCTCTGTGTCTATACCCTTCAAATTAAAATCTGGACTTTGAAGCCAGTTCCACTGCTTTTTAAAATTCTTCCCCTCTAATCAGGGACTGATTTAGACCTGGGACCCCAGGTTGGTGCAATGAATTATCAGATAGAACAGAAAAACAGCAGTACCCCGGACCCCGTAGGGTCAAATCTGAATACCGCTGGTCTACATACATGACACATCCATTGGGAGCCTGTGTGACATAAAAGAGCTCCAACCCCTCTGAGCCAGACTGGTCTGCTCTGTGCTACTTTAGGAATGAGGTCGGTTGACTACCTGTATAGGGACACGTCTCTCTCTCTCTTGCTTATAATTTATCTTGTCTACCCCAGGGAGACTTCTGGAAGTATTAGTGGAAGAAAGCACAACGTCTGTCCTAATTATTACTCCTCTGACCAAGTTCCCTTTTTGAGGGTTTGGGACTGGGATAGTAGCCAGCTACACTTCCACCTTTTATAAGAGTGTCAGGGTTGAGGATGAGATTATTGGCCTTTACATTGGACTTTTTTTTTGTAACACCGCACCTTCTGTGATTAATGTCATGCTTTACATGTAAAAGGTGAAGAACAAGCTTGACAGTGTAAAAGGGAGAGAGGGAGAGAGAGAAAGAGTTGTAGTGGAGCCAGGGAGAGATGTAGGGAGAGAGGGACAGAGGTGGAGGGAAGGAGAGAGCGAGAGAGTGAGGGAGAGAGATGTGTAGCGGAGGCAGGGAGAGATGGAGGCAGAGAGAGAGGGAGCGAGGTGGAGGGAAGGACATAGGGTAGAGAGAGAGGTGTAATGGAGGCAGGGAGAGATGGAGGGAGAGAGAGGGACAGAGGTTTAGGGAAGCAGAGAGCGAGAGAGTGGCGGGAGAGAGGGGTGTAGCGGAGGCAGGGAGAGATGGAGGGAAAGATATGGAGAGGGAGAGAGTCTCACAATCCAGTCCTTCCTGTAGCCTGCATTCTAGAGGACTTGTCATCAGACTTACCCTATACTTTCACATATATAGTCAATGGGAAAACATGTGGTGCACCTGCTTGTATCGCCTCTGTATCTGCTGTCATATTTTTTCACTGACCTGAGAGTGTGTTCTCTCACAGTTAACCAGCTAATATAATGATGGATCTATGTTCTCCTTTAGGGCTTGAAGGTGGAATGTAATTTACTATTGTTATAGTAGAAAATGCATGTAAAAATCCAGGATAGGAATTTAGAAGTCAGACAGACACACAGACAAAGGCAGGCAGAGAGACAGTCAGTCACGCAGCAGGCAGTAGGCAGTACCCTCCTTCCCCATCCCTGTCACCCACCCACCAGTCTTGAGTCTGAAGTTGTGATTTAGCAACAATTACCCTCTCTTCCTCCCTCTCTCCCTCCCTGCCTCCCTCTCTGCCGCCTCCTTCCATGGGCCCTGTCTCTCTCCATCTCTCACCACTAATGGTATCTGCAGGGCAAAGTACGGAAACCACTGTGTCTTGTGTATTTAAGTAAGTGTGTGTGTGAGTGTTTGATGCATGTATGTGTGTGTGTGTGTGTGTGTGTGTGTGTGTGTGTGTGTGTGTGTGTGTGTGTGTGTGTGTGTGTGTGTGTGTGTGTGTGTGTGTGTGCATACAAAGGGGGCAGCCAATGAGAGTTAGTTATCAGCATGTGTGTTGTGTTGGGTGGCAGGCATGCAGAGCGGAAGGAAGGGGCTAATGAAACACAAATGTTGATCTGTGTTCCATCCCCTGCACTGCTGACTGGTGACAGCCACATACACAGACACACAGGCACACAGACACATACACACAGCCACGCACGCACACACACACACACACACACACACACACACACACACACACACACACACACACACACACACACACACACACATGCATACAATCCCGCACTGAAACCTCTTCCTCCACAGGCCTAGGCTCCCAGTCACAGGGAGAGAGAGAGGAGACACACAATGTCTCCTATGGGGTGGATGATGTGATAGTGGAGGTTTGAGGTGTGACAATCTAGAATCTAAAGTAAAGTAGAATCTAGAAAATACCTCGATCTTGGTGCAGTTTTCCTCAATAACCCCCAGCCACATGACTTACACTATTTGATCTATTCCAGTACTGGCACCTGATTTAGCTAATCAAGGGCTTGACCATAGTTGACCAGTTGAATCAGATGTGCTAGTACTGGAACAGCTAGGTGTAACTTCCTTGAGGAAAGGGTTGGGGAACACTGGCCTCACAGCCATGTCTCTTAATGGCCAAAGTCCTCACCCTACTAATATGTTAGAAAGCACATTCTGAGCAGAGCTGAGTTGCGTCAGTATGTCAGTCCCCTATGATGTCTCCCAATGTACTTACACTTTCAGGTAACCTGGTGAATTGGTCAACCACTCTCACGTGATGGTGAGTAGCCTTGCCTCAGACCTGAGAAATTGTGTTAGCTTCCTAAGCGAATGCCTTGGCATTAGCTCAGCAGGCTAACACAGTCTTTGGGGCAAGCACACAGAGAGACGCGTACAAAGCTCTCCCTCGCCCTCCATTTGGCAAATCTGACCATAATTATATCCTCCTGATTCCTGTTCACCAGCAAAAATGTAAGCAGGAAGCACCAGTGACTCGGTCAATAAAAAAGTGGTCAGATGAAGCAGATGCTAAACCACAGGACTGTTTTGCTAACACAGACTGGAATATGTTCCGGGATTCTTCCGATGGCATTGAGGAATACACCACATCAGTAGACTGGCTTCATCAATAAGTGCATCGATGACTTTGTCCCCACAGTGACTGTACATACATACCCCAACCGGAAGCCATGGATTACAGGCATTATCCGCACTGAGCTAAAGGGTAGAGCTGCCACTTTCAAGGAGATGGACTCTAACCCGGAAGCTTATAAGAAATCCCGCTATGCCCTCCGACAAACCATCAAACAGGCAAAGCGACAATACAGGACTAAGATCGAATCGTACTACACCGGCTCCGACGCTCGTCGTATGTGGCAGGGCTTGCAAACCATTACAGACTACAAAGGGAAGCATAGCCACGAGCTTCCCAGTGACACGAGCCTACCAGATGAGCTAAATTACTCCTACGCTCTCTTCAAGGCAAGTAACACTGAAACGTGCATGAGAGCACCAGCTGTTCCAGAAGACCGTGATCACACTCTCTGCAGCCTGTGTGAGTAAGACCTTTTAAACAGGTCAACATTCACAAGGCCGCAGGGCCAGACGGATTACCAGGACGTGTGCTCCGGGCATGTGCTGACTAACTGGCAGGTGTCTTCACTGACATTTTCAATCTCTCCCTGTCTGAGTCTGTAATACCAACATGTTTCAAGCAGACCATCATAGTCCCTGTGCCCAAGAACACCTGCCTAAATGACTACCGACCCGTAGCACTCACGTCTGTAGCCATGAAGTGCTTTGAAAAGCTGGTCATGGCTCACATCAACACCATTATCCCAAAATGCCTAGACTCACTCCAATTTGCTTTCCGCCCCAACAGATCCACAGATGATGCAATCTCTATTGCACTTCACACTGCCCTTTCACACCTGGACAAAAGGAACACCTATGTGAGAATGTTATTCATTGACTACAGCTCAGCGTTCAACACCATAGTACCCTCAAAGCTCATCACTAAGCTAAGGACCCTGGGACTAAACACCTCCCTCTGCAACTGGATCCTGGACTTCCTGACGGGCCGCCCCCAGGTGGTAAGAGTAGGTAACAACACATCCGCCACGCTGATCCTCAACACGGGGGCCCCTCAGAGGTGTGTGCTCAGTCGCCTCCTGTGCTCCATGTTCACTCATGACTGCATGGCCAGGCACGACTCCAACACCATCATTAAGTTTGGCAACAGTGGTTGGCCTGATCACCAACAACGATGAGACAGCATCGTTTTGCGCTGCTGCTACTCTCTGTTTTTATCTATGCATAAGTCACTTTAATAACTCTACATACATGTATATACTGTACTACCTCAATTACCTCGACTAACCGGTGCCTCCGCACAATAACTCTGTACCGGTACCCCCTGTATATAGCCTTGCTATTGTTATTTTACTGATGCTCCTTTTATTTTATTTTATTAACTTTTATTTAACTTGGCAAGTTAGTTAAGAACAAATTCTTATTTACAATGACGGCCTACCCTGGCGATGCTGGGCCAATTGTGCACCACCCTGTGGGACTCCCAATCACAGCCTGATATGACACAGCCTGGATTCAAACCAGGGACTGTAGTGACACCTCTTGCACTGAGATGCAGTGCCTTAGACCACTGCACCACTCAGGAGCCCTTTAATGAATTTGTTGAATTATTTTTTATATTTTTCTCAAACCGGCGTCGTTGGTTAAAGGGCTTGTGAGTACGCATTTCACTGTTGTCGTCGGCCCATGTGACAAATAACATTGGATTTGATTTGAAGCTGGAGACTCATGTTCAAACTCCACTAATGCACCTCACTCACCCAACTAAATCCCCTGTTTCCTTTCACTTTCTCTCTCTCTCTCTTAGAAATGCCCAGTGTGTCACGCAGTTAGTCCACTATAATCTGTCTCAAATCTCATAGTTAATACCGATGCCCACCCAAACACTAATCTGACTCTGAGACATTCCTCGAGAGCTTTGGCACAGACCAGATCACGGAACTGGATCTGACTAATTCTGATGTTAGACTATCGTGGTTCACTAAGAGGTTATCTACTAAATGTTACTGCTTCTTAATGCTTTTATACACTGAGTGTACAAAACATTAAAACACCTTCCTTGTTTTGAGTTGTCTCAATTGTCTCAATTGTCTCAGGGCTTTAAAATCCTTCTTTAACCTGTCTCCTCCCCTTCATCTACACTGATTGAAGTTGATTTCACAATTGACATCAATAAGGGACCATAGCTTTCACCTGGATTTACCTGGTCAGTCTATGTCATGGAAAGACCAGGTGTTCATAATGTTTTGTACAGTCAGTGTATATGCTGTTATGAATGATTTATGTATATAAACTGCAAAGGAAGTGTTTTGGACTACAGTGGTTCATCAAGACTAGCTTCATCAAGACTAGCTTTAATAAAAGACTAGCTCAAACAATGATTATTTATCACTCAAGATGTAAGATTGCATGCTATTATGGAAAGGATAAAACTGCAACTGAACAGGATCGTAGGTGGTTTAGCCACCAGATGCACACAGCTTGGTACATACTTTGAAGTAGTGCACTATGTAGGGAATAGGGTGCCATTTGCGAGGCAATAGAGTAAATGAAACAGCAGCTTCACATTGTGTGCCTGCCTGGACAATTAAAATCAACATGGATATAATTACAAAGCTTAACTAGAAAATTACCTAAATACTGTGTGTGTGTGTGTGTGTGTGTGTGTGTGTGTGTGTGTGTGTGTGTGTGTGAGAGAGAGAGAGAACTACCTAAATACAGTCATTTATAGCGCTCCAGCCTGCCATGCTTTTCCCATAATGGCAACTGTCTTGTAATTGCCATCCATAAAGTCTATATTTCTCTCGGAGCTGAGCGCCACTTCTATGTTAATTGATGAGGCAGAAATATCAATTTAAATGATAATGAGAAGACGGGGTATACCCACTGGTCTACATTTGCACTCTTTTCTTCTCATCTCCCCTTCTCCTTTCTGGAGAATCTGTGAAAAAGATGAGGCTTATACCCTCTACCACTGCAATGAAAGTACTACTACATTCACCACCACAGATTTTCAACATCCTATCTGATGTTGCTGAAATGTGCAGTGATTGCATCTCTGTGGAGGCTATAGACCCTCTGCAGTGGGTGGATTAGACTCCAGATACAATGGCTACTAGAGATTTTTATCTACAATGACAGCCTACTGGGGAACACTGGGTTAACTGCCTTGTTCAGGGGCAGAATGACAGATTTTCACCTTGGGGATTCGATCCAGCAACTTCTCGCTTACTGGCCCAACGCTCTAACCACCAGGCTACCTGCAGATATGTTGACCCTCTGTAGGGAATGGAGTCAGTCACTCACTGCTGTTCTAGAACTGGCTAGGGTATTTGAGGAAAGGGTTGGAGAACACTGCCCTATAGCCTCACAGCCATGTCTCTCAATGGCCAAAGCCCTCACCCCACTAATGTGTTAGAAACCACTTTCTGAGCAGAGCTGAGCTGCTTCAGTGTGTCAGTCCCCTATCATGTTTCTCAATGGACTTACACCCACAGGTAACCCGGTGAATCGATCAACTACGCTCACGTGATGATGAGTACCTCAGATCTATGAAATTGTGTTAGCCCCCTAAGCTAATGCCTTAGCTCAGCAGGCTAACACAGTCTTTGGGGCAAGCAGGAGACCCAGGTTCAAACTCCACTAATGTGCCACAATCACCCAATGAAATCCACAGCTCTCTCCTGCTCTCTCTCTCTTGCTCTGTCTTAGAAACACCCCAACTGTAATCTATCTCAAATCTCATAGTTAATATTGCCCACCCGAACCCTAGTCTGACTCTGAGACATTCCTTGAGAGCTCTGGCACAGACCAGGTCACTGAACTGGATATGACTGATTCTGCTGTTAGAGTATAGTGGTTCACTGAGAGGTTACCAAACATAGATCTCTCTATCTATGGTCTACTAAATGTTACTACACCTTCACGAATGTGCTATTAATGCTCAATGTACGTTGTTATGAATGCTTTTTGTATATAAACCGCAAAGGAAGTGTTATGTATGATGCACACAGCTTAGTGCAGACTATGTGTGCATCTGAAATAGCACCCTATTCCCTATATAGTGCCCTACTTATGACCAGGGCCCACACAACACATGTTGTGTGCCTAACTGGACAATTATAATCAACATGGATATAATTACAAAGCTTACAGTTTTTCAATCACTTTGGTGCAATGTTCACCAGTATGATGTACATTTTCACCACTCAGTTGTGTCAAAACTCTAAACACATTTTCAATTGACTAAGTACAACACACAGAATCATACTATCACTTTTTAACCAAACTTAATCAGTGTTTCATCTAGAAATACATTTTTGCCATTGCAATACATGTTCACATAAAGTAATTGACTTTCGCAATGCTCACATTACTTTTGATATGATTCTCTTCTCATTTGTTAAATACATTTGACTATTACTTAATCTTACTGCTCTTAATTAATAATCACTAAACCGTTTGGTAAATCTATATATATTAAACTGGTTTGTCTACTACAGATTTTAAGAACTACATAATGAAAATATGTGTCTGTTGTAAAGTAGAAACATATAAATTATAATATTTACTGTAATGTACAATTTTGATGATTACTACTTTCATTTTAATTCACAGTAAGTTTTAAATAGTCTGCTTTTGACAAAATTAAAGATGTACTGTATGTAACAAAAACATCCCCTGTACAATAAACCATGTATCCAAAATTAAGTTGCTGGGTTGGGATTCGCACTAAAATTGCATTGGCCAAATCAGTACTGTAATACAGTAATACATGCAATTTGCGTAGCAGACGCTTTTATCCAAAGTGACAACAGTGAGTCCGCACATTTTCATATGTGACCCCAGTAGGAATCGAACCCACAACTCCGGTGTTGCTAGTGCCATGCCTTTACAAACTGAGTCACGTACAGGATCACTACGATACAATACTGTAAAATACATGATTATTATACAGGTGGAAGATGTATGATTGCAATCCCCATTTGCGTACCACCCTCCTTCAGGCCATGGATGAGGCATACAATGACATCAGTCCAGATGTTTGGATTCACCATGCCAAACAGTTTGTCCCCAGGTACATGAACAATGAGGACCTTTACTGTGATATCGATGAGGACCTGTGGCCAAATGTTCAAGACAGGCTTGATGCAACCTACTGCTTGCTAAACATGATGTTTATTTAATTAGTTTCATTTGATTAAAGTATGTCTATGTTGTAATTATATCTGAACAGTACATGTGTCACAACTTCCGCCAAAGTCGGTTTCTCTCCTTGTTCGGGTGGTGCTCGGCGCTCGGGCGGTGGGCATCGCTGGTCTTCTAGCCATCATCGATCCACTTTTCATTTTCCTTTTGTTTTGTCTTGTCTTCCCACACACCTGGTCTCAATTCCCTCATTACATGTTGTGTATTTAACCCTCTGTTCCCCCCATGTCTTTGTGCGGAATTGTTTATTGTAAGTGCATGTGCACATTTTCTCTGGTGCGCGACAGGTTTTGTACCCATTTTTTTGTTGTTCTGGTTTCTGGTGGTTTCATGAATAAAACTGCTCAGTTGATTACCCAGTTTTGCTCTCCTGCGCCTGACTTCCCTGCCGCCAGTTACGCACCTTCTTACAACACGTCTTTTTTGCATCAATGATTGTGAAAGATGTCTTTAATGATCACACTTTTGATCACACCAGGGATCAGCTCATTTAATAGGTAGTGCAAGTGTATTGCCTAAAGTGAAAATAACAGAACTCACCACTGTGTTTTATATCATAATGTGGGTTGGACTTCGCTGTCTGTGAGACGAGAACAACATGCTCTCGTGTTTGTCTATAAAACACGACTGAATAAGCTACCTTCTTATTTATCATCACTCATCAATATTAGAATTAGAATTCCTAAAACCAGGTCTCAAGCATGGATTACACTTGAGGCCCATGCGATTTCCACAGAGTTGGGTATGGCTGCCGTTCCCTGTTTACGCTCCTTGCCTATGGAATAGCCTGCAGACTAAACTTAAACTTGAGACTCTTGTCCCCCTTGCTCATTTTTATTTTTTTATTGCTTGTAACAGTTTTTGGTAATGCATGTTCTTGTGCTGTTAGTAGAATAACCTGGGTGTAAATGAAATCTTTTGCTGTGTTTGTTTTTGTTTTTTATTTATTATTATTTGTGATCATTTTGTTTGTCTTGTTTATTTTTTTTTTATCATTGTACCTAAGCTGTATGTGTAAACATGTACATGCTGTAAAAGAGACCTTGGTCTCAGTCTGTGTTCCTTGTTGAAATAAAGGTATAATAGTGTACTGTAATTTACAATACTGCATCATATTTCATTCAAAGAGATATTTTGAAACATGTATCTTGGTTGTTAAAATAATGAAATTGAGAAGATATCATTCTGCTGTTTTTGATTATTTATTTCATGTTCACATGATATTTCACAGTAAACATATATTTTGGATCAATGGTTTTGTGGTAAAAGATGTCTTCAGACAAAATGAATGCACTTTTCATGGTGTGTGTGTGTGCGCGTGCGTGTGTGTGTGAGAGAGAGAGAACTACCTAAATAAAGTTATTTATAGGGCTCCAGCCTGCCGTGGTTTTCCCATAATGGCAACGTTGCGATGAAGTCTACATTGCTCTTGAAGCTTCCCTAATTGATGAGGCAGAAATATCAATTTCAATCCTAATGAGAAGACAGGGGATATACCTACATTTACACTTTTCTCTTCTCTTCCTTCTCTTCTGTTCTGTTCTTCTCTTCTCATATCCTCTTCTAATTTATTCTCCTTTCTGGAAAATCTGTGACAAAATATAAGGCTTATACCCTCTCCCGCTGCAATGAAAATACTGCTACAATCACCACCACAGATTTTCAACATCCTATCTGATGTTGGTGAAATGTGGTGTGATTGTGTCTCTGTGGGGGCTATATGTGTAGGGTGTAGACCCTCTACAGTAGATGGATTAGACCACAAGATACAATGGCTACTGGAGATATGTCGAGTCCCTGTAGGGAATGGATGGTCATGTCAGTCACTCACTGCTGCTTGTCTTGTCTTCTCTCATATAGACAGACAGCACAAACACACTCACACTCCTCTAGTAAAAAAAAACCTAAAGGAGTCCAAAAATAAAATCCTATTAGAATCAAAAAAGAAAATCCTGTCAAATGTTGCAACCTATCCTATAGGATTTTGTCCTACAGGATATAATCTTTAAGGATATAATAATAAGGAATTCCTCCCAACCACACCCACAAATTGGGGAAAACAAACATGCTTTCCCATTGACCGCTAGTGTAAAAGAGCAAACTTCGTTGTAGATTTTTTTTGTTATACAGAAATAACAAAACATGCCAAAAAACTGCTGTGTCGTTAAATGTTCATGTAACCAGGTCAACAAAAAAACAAGAGCTCTGTGGCTTCAGGCTGTTCGACGTGGGAAATGTGGGGACCCGGTGTCTAAGTAGGCTGCGTAACTATGTGTGTGGAAAACATTTCATCACAGGTAACACATTTAACTTGTTTAGTATAGTCTGTTTGTAACTACACTCACTGCTTGTAGCTGTATAGTTCATTTGTTTGTGTTGTTGGTATTGGCTAGCTTAATGTTCCGGTTGGTAGCTAGCTAACATTCACTCTCATGGCTGGTAGCACAGGTAACTAACTACAGGTTGTTGTACCCAACAGGAGGGTAGGGCTGCGACGTTCTATCTAATACCAACTGGGACTATGGGACTGGTTAAAAAAATAAAAATCCCCCAAAACATTATTTTTGCTACAGTAAAATGTTTATTTTTGAGGCCGGAGTTACTTTATTGTTCTTTTTACTTGACAAATAGGAAGACCGATGTAGAAGGGAAGAGACAGTTGACCCGAGCTGAGGCTCAAACCCGTGGTTCGTAGGCGGGAGCTTAGACCGCTACACTGCACTCCAGCACACTGATAGGATTAGTCTATTATGCTTGCTAGCAGATACCCATAGACTTCCAGTCATAGTGCTAACGCTAGTTAGCGTTGGCTCGCTAAAATACCCCTAACTTCCTTCATACTGGACACAGAGGCATAAACATGGTATTCACAAGTTCATCTGACACTGGGAAATAAGATAACGGGACATAATTGCCACAATGCCGAAGTATCCCTTTAAGTAAAAAAGTTATAATTGTATTCTGATTGGGGTGACAAAAAACTACAAGTCTTATCAAAAACCTATAGGATCCAATAGGATTCATTTCCAATAGGAAAGAAGTAGTCTAATAGTATTCCAATACGATTATTGATAGAGGTGACAGAAAATCATATATAGGATTGTGAGAATCATATAGGATCCATTGGGATTACTTTTGATTTGCAATAGGACAAAAGTAGTCCAATAGGATTCCAATAGGATTCTGATAGAGGTGACGTAAAATCCTATAGGATTCTATTGGAAAAATCACTATAGGATTTTTTTTGACTAGAGGCACACACACTCACACACAGACTGCAATCCACTCCACATCAAAATGGTCCCCAGGAAAATTGGACCACTTCCACTGTTTAAATTCCAGCTACTTTGAGGCATGCAGTTGCTTGGCAACGGAAGAACTGTATTTCAGTTTTTTACCACTTTGGTAATTATGTATACTCAAGCCTGGCTTTAGAGTGATCAAACCAAGGGGTTTGGGATTTGAAATGTCACCAACCTGTTAGTGAAGGAGCATTCAAGAAGGAGGAGGGGGGTCTAACCCTAACCTAGTCTTATAATTGTGTGGCAGGTACATCATGTACAGTAGCTGCTAGCTATCCAGGTTTAATCGGATCATCTTATGTATGTATGAGTCCTGATCATTTTAGAAAAGCATGGCTGAGCTAAGCTAACTGGCTGAGTGCTAATGTAGCAGTGGTGATTTGGAATCACGCTCTTGTGATAAGGTAGCACTGCCAGAGACTTGCAAGCCCAAATGTCACACTTGAACCACAAGGATTTCTTCTTGGTCTCACTGGCATAGCAGAACCCCCTCCGCAGCGGGAGGGGGGAGGCAGGAGCTCTGGGGGCCCAGGCGCCCATCATCTCACACTTATGGTGGAGGTAACAAAAGGTCATGTATGAATGTATATGTATGAATGTATGTACGAATGACTTTACTAATGGTTGGCTATGGGCTTGGCAATCGGGACATACCTGGGTTCTACTTTCTGGAAATCTTCTAACGCTGCTATAACTTCTTATCTTTTTTTTATCTATCATTAGCCAACAATATGGTGCCTGCCCAGCCAGGTCTGCCAGCTAGCCCTCCCCACCCGGCGAGTGACTCACCTGGCGGGTGACCCACCGGCGGCGTGAAACGTCATGCCTCTTTGGAGTTCCACTGTTCAGTTTAATGCTCCATTGTGGAGTTGCATGAAAAAACAACAATTACAGTCCACCAAGCCAGGATATTCACCCAGCCAGCAAGCCAGTCAGTCCACCTCTCTAGTTCTCTCTCTATTTCTCTCTCTCGCTCTCTGGGTGTTGTGTTGTAAACTGTTATAGCTGTTACGCTATCTATCTTTAAAGTCTGTCCAGCCAGGCTGCTGTTATTGACGCTGTATGTCAGACAGTCATCAGGTTAATGACGTCAATCAGACTGATATGACGGCCATATAAATGCCTGTGATTGTGTCCTTATGATTGCTCCACATCCCATAATGGTATGTTCTCCACCGGGGCGACGGCTTGACTGCTTGCGCTAGACGGTTACCTTGGACCCTGATTGGTTGACAGCACAGGTCAGATCAAAACACAACACAGCCAGGATGCGACTGGGTCGGCATTAAAGGGGACAGACAGGACAACAACACAAGATAGTGATGGCCCAAATGGAGTGTGCATGTATACACACATACATACACACACTTAGACACACACACTTAGACACACACGCAGGGGGACAGTGTCTTTTACCCTTGGCCCTGATTAACAAATGTTGTTTTTTGTTTATGATGATTTGTTTTGTTGTTGTCTCTAGTGGAGGGGTCTTCCTGGAGCCTGGCCTGAGCAAAACATCCTGCCCAGGCTCTCTACGACCATATTTGGATAAGAACACCAATATCATAAGTCTCACAGACACCACACACATGGCTACCATAGCAACAACATGAAATAAAGTAGGCCCTCTCTGTTGAGTAATCTGAGATCAGAGTAAAGAGAAAGTCCAGTCCTTTCACAGGGTAAAAAAACAGGGCCCCTATAACTACACCCTGAAGTAGAAGATTGCTCTTGCAGACAGCATCCATTTGTAGTGTATCTGGATGCTGCCTGTCGGTGACCCGGTGCATCCCAAATAGCACCCTATTCCCTACATGGTACACTACTTTTGACCAGAACCCTATGGGGCAAAAGTGTACTTCATAGGGAATGGGGTGCTATTTCGAGTGAAGCCAATGTCCCTATCTCTCTCTGTCTGTGTTTATTTGGACTAAATAACTAGCAGAACATGGAAGTACGTCAGCGGGGAGATTTCTCATCTTATTTCTTGGCATTCGTTGAGAGACACTCCAGGAAGAGAGCACTCAGTCAGACAGGGAGGGAGACAGAGAGGGAGACAGAGAGGGAGGGCGGGATAAGACCCTTACCAAAAAAACAGGCTTCTGGCAAACAGCTCATATTTTAACATGCAAATTAGTTTTGTGGCAAACTGTTGCAGCAAATTTGCAGTGACTTGCAAACTTCTGGCAAACAATTCTGGGAAACTTCTACTGTTTGCCTAAATTTTTTAAATGTAGCTACATTACATGATACAAATGTGAACACTATGGGGGTGTTGACCTTAGGATGTTTAAAGAAGCAACTACAGAACTTACAAGAGCCAAGTGATAACTGAGCAGTGGTGGGAAAAGTATCCAAATGTCATACTTGAGCAAAAGTAAAGGTACCTTAATAGAAAATTACTCAAGTAAAAGAGGAAGTCACCCAGTAAAATCTTACTTGCGTAAAATTCTAAAAGTATTTGGTTTTAAATATACTTAAGTATCAAAAGTAAATGTAATTGCTGAAATATACTTAAGTATCAAAAGTAAAAGTACGAATAATTTCAAATTCCTTATATTAAGCAAACAGACAGCACCATTTTCTTGTTTTTTAAATGTACAGTTAGCCAGGGGCACGCTCCAATACTCAGACATAATTTACAAATGAAGCATTTGTGTTTGGTGATTTCGCCAGATCAGAGGCAGTAGGGATGACCAGGGATGTTCTCTTGATACGTGTGTGAATTAGACCATTTTCCTGTAACAAGTACTTTTTTGTGTCAGAGAAAATGTAATTTTCTTTAGGAATGTAGTGAAGTTAAAGCAAAAGTTGTCAAAAATATAAATAAGGTCTAGATACCCCCCAAAACTACTTAATTTTCAAATATTTTTACTAAAGTACTTTACACCACTGTAACTGAGCAATAGCTTTCAAACCAATGGAAGTTTAAAAGATAATGAACAACATTTAAATAATTAAAACGAACAAAAACTAGATCAAACCCAGTTCAGAACTCGTGCCTTTTTAAGTGAACTTTGTCCAAAGCAATCAGAAAACAACAAAATTAGGACACTGAAAACAGTTACTGAAAATGGTTTATATTTTGGTATATTAAAAGGTAAACTCAGCAGATAATGGGTGGGTTTGGCTTTGGAAAAACGGCTGTCAGCTATTACAAAGTTGCCTTGATGTTGCTATGCTTCGCACTGAAACTGCCATTATATATATTGTTCAGCAAGGAAACACTGTTTTTTTTTGCCTTGTACAAATTCTATATGAACAAACAATGTATTTAGCATAAACTGGGGCTTAGGCTTATTAAATCTACCTTTAAATGTGTGTCCAACTGTTCCTGTAGAGCCACACAGTATACAATATTTTTATATCAACACAACTGATTCAAACTAATCAACTAATGATGATTTTCAATTTAGACTGGGGACGTCATCATTAAGTCTACCACTTGACTATTCTTCCTGGCTCGGGTGGAAGAAAAGCAACATAAAATTGAGTTATGTCTAATGTGGCAATTCATGATATTTTTCCAAAATGAATTATTGTTAACTTAAGTCTCAAAGCCATACATTCAAGAAGCCTTGACCTGGCGCACACATATTTCTCTGTCCTCCGTTTGATTGAAGGCCTCAATCTGTATTTTTGCCTTGTAACTGATTGCTTCTAGAAAGAGAGAAGGAACATGGTTAAGATGTATTTGTTTATTTTACCTTTATTTTACCAGGGAATTATACTGAGACCAAGGTTCCTTTTACAGATGGGCACTGAGTTACATGAATTAAAGAAATTATACACACCAAAATATTTTTTATAAATGCAAGCAAAAGGAACGAAAGCAAAACAAGGACATGAAAACAAACACATTCATCAGTAATAACGTCCTCAATCAGCTATCTTAATTACCCTAGAGGCACCAGAACATCACATTGAAGAACATTTTGAAGATCCACATTTGTTCCACAAATAAGGTGCAAGAAAACTAAAAGCTGATTTACTTAACTCAGTAAAGACCCAAGGAATGAGACCGGATGTGGTAACTCATATGTCTAAAGTTTAGTAATGATGTTAGATACAGTGGGACTTTTTGTAAAAGAGCTTTATAAATGAAAACATAGCAAAGTATCAACCAATCTTCGTGACATCAAAGAGGGTCAACCAACTTTCTGGTAGAGAATGCAGTGATGAGTACTAAAATTGGCATCCGTAATAAAGAGCATTGTGCTATGATAAACCGCAATGGCTTTATAATGAAGTGGTAACTGCACAACTAGTGCATGTTTTGTATATCAATCTTAAGCAAGGCATCTAGCACACCACAGATAGTAAATTGTTTAAATGAAACAAAGATTCATTAGAAGTTGATGGGTAAACCGTTGAGTCAGAGGCTAGCAGTCGGTTAACTGACCAGGGTCAATTAAACAGCAGTTTTTTCTCAAATAAAAAGCCTGCTGAGATAAAATGATCATTAAAAACATCACTTATCCCATTATTCTCAGTTATGATGCCAGAGTCAGACAGAACTTGCTTAGGCAGGGAAGAAGAGGAATTTGTACACTTCAGTGCATTCAGTCAGAGATGGAGCTTAACAAGTAGCTAGTAATCAAGACAGTACATCTGTTTCTCAATTGTCTGAAAGACTGCCAGTCCAGTTTTCCTTGCTTTGGCCCAGGCCTGTAGATATTACTTGTAGATATTACAATCTTCGCAAGGGGGAAGATGGTGAAGGCCCTCTCTATCGCTCCCATTAGTGATGTGGCCACCCTTTTCTGTTGGGCACATATGTCATTGGTCCCCGTATGAATGATGATGTGGCTGGGGGAGCAAAGCTGGGCCACAGTCAAGAGCTCCATAGCTCTCCACCTTTTTATTTGGGAAAAGTTTATTCTCTAATATAAACTTTCCATTGGAGTCTGGTTTCTCGTCAGGTCTGTGGAGGATGGCAAGAGTGATGGGGGTAATTACAGTCTGTGAGATGGTGGTGGAGGGGCTCAGCTGGGTTGGTGCATTCGTTGGTTGGGTTGTTTGGTTGGGTTGGTTGGTGGGTTCTGATTCAGCTGTTGGCTTGGTCCTGGGTTTTTTGTGGGACTCTTTGTAGAGTGGATGGTGGTGGCTGAGATATTCCTGCCTTAGCTCAGGTAGCTCTTTCTGCAGGTCCTGCGTGTGGCTGGTGTTGACTGTGTCTAGGTCTGCACACTTCCATCCTGAGAGCCTGGTTGTCCTCCTCAACATTTGCCATTGCACACTGCAGCTCCCGGATCTCATCCCTATGCTGACGCATCAGGCTGACCTCCTCCTCTGTGTTGTGGTACTGCAGGTGTCACGTGTGAGAGAGGCATGCTCAGGGCTGTGTCTGCTGCAGGCGAGGAAGGGAGAGGGATATTGGGGACTACATACTGGGGAACAGAGGGAGTGGAGGCTGTTGTAGGTAGTGACAGTGGAGAGGTTTTAAGTTCAGTAACAAGAGGTTTTATTTGGTTGAAGTAGTGGACAAATTGATCCAGACTGGCCTCCGAACCTTGTACCATCACAGTTGCCTTTATTATACATATTAATGTTACATTTGTGGGTGGAATCAATGTACTGTTGCCTCATTGTTTTGTTTTCTGACATTATAAGTTAGTTGATGGTGTGGAGAACTGTGTGCCAAGTATTAGGATCATCCGTGTAGAACAGAAGGTCTCCTTATTATTTCCTGGTTCGGTTTTAGGATGAAGTCTGCCCTCAGAGTCTTTGGGGATTCTCTTAGCAACTTATTTTTTTATAAATGTTTTCCTGACTCACTTGTAAACTTTTTCAGGATATGTGATGGCAAGGTCTCTGAAACAACGCTTAGAGAATGCATCCATCTTCATCTCCATTGCAACAACATCTCCACCCCGCTGATCCTCAACACTGGGGCCCCACAAGGGTGCGTTCTGAGCCCTCTCCTGTATTCCCTGTTCACCCACGACTGCGTGGCCATGCACGCCTCCAGCTCAATCATCAAGTTTGCGGACGACACTACAGTGGTAGGCTTGATTACCAACAACGACGACACGGGCTACAGGGAGGAGGTGAGGGCCCTCAGAGTGTGGTGTCAGGAAAATAACCTCAACATCAACAAAACAAAAGAGATGATTGTGGACTTCAGGAAACAGCAGAGGGAGCACCCCCTTATCCACATCGATGGGAGAGGGTAGTAAGTTTTAAGTTCCTCGGCGTACACATCACGGACAAACTGAATTGGTCCACCCACACAGACAGTGTCATGAAGAAGGCGCAGCAGCAACTCTTCAACCTCAGGAGGCTGAAGAAATTTGGCTTGTCACCAAAAGCACTCACAAACTTCTACAGATTTGTAGCTACGCTGGGGCGGCTGTATCACCGCCTGCTCCGCCCACAACCGTAAGGCTCTCCAGAGGGTAGTGAGGTCTGCACAACGCATCACCGGGGGCAAACTACCTGCCCTCCAGGACACCTACACCACCCGATGTCACAGGAAGGCCAAAAAGATCATCAAGGACAACAACCACCCGAGCCACTGCCTATTCACCCTGCTATCATCCAGAAGGCAAGGTCAGTACAGGTGCATCAAAGCAGGGACCGAGAGACTAAAAAACAGCTTCTATTTCAAGGCCATCAGACTGTTAAACAGCCACCACTAACATTGAGTGGCTGCTGCCAACACACTGACTCAACTCCAGCCACTTTAATAATGGGAATTGATGGAAATTGATGCTGTTTAGTCAGTGACCAATCAAATCAAATTTCACGCATTGCTCGCAAAATAGGGCGATCAAATCAAGCTGTGCGCACAAAAGGAATGAAGATTTTCAAAAAAGCTAAAATAATCGGGGGGGGGGGGGGTTTCATCAAAGCAGTGTGTGTGAAAAACAATGACGACAGAGGAGAGTCAGAAGACAATCAAATCAAAGTTTCTTTGTTACGTGCGCCGAACACAACAGGTAGACCTTACAGTGAAATGCTTACTTACAGGCTCTAACCAATAGTGCTAAAAAGGTATTAGGTGAACAATAGGTAAGTAAAGAAATAAAACAAGAGTAAAAAGACAGGCTATATACAGTAGCGAGGCTATAAAGGTAGTGAGGCTACATACAGACACCGGTTAGTCAGGCTGACTGAGGTAGAATGTACATGTAGATATGATTTAAAGTGACTATGCATATATGATTAACAGATAGTAGTGTAAAAGAGGGGTTGGCGGGTGGCGGGACACAATGCAGATAGCCCGGTTAACCAATGTGCGGGAGCACTGGTTGGTCGTTCCAATTGAGGTAGTATGTACCTGAATGTATAGTTAAAGTGACTATGCACATATGCTAAACAGAGAGTAGCAGCAGCGTAAAAAGAGGGGTTGGGGGGGGCACACAATGCAAATAGTCTGGGTAGCCATTTGATTACCTGTTCAGGAGTCTTATGGCTTGGGCGTAAAAACTGTTGAGAAGCCTTTTTGTCCTAGACTTGGCACTCCGGTACCGCTTGTCATGCTGTAGTAGAGAGAATAGTCTATGACTGGGGAGGCTGGGCTGGAGAGGTCCTGGATGGCAGGCAGCTTAGCCCCAGTGATATACTGTACCCTCTGTAGTGCTTTGCGGTCGGAGGCCGAGCAATTGCCATACCAGGCAGTGATGCAACCAGTCAGGATGCTCTCGATGTTGCAGCTGTAGAACCTTTTGAGGATCTCAGGACCCATGCCAAATCTTTTTAGTTTCCTGAGGGGGAATAGGCTTTGTCATGCCCACTTCACGACTGTCTTGGTGCGTTTGGACCATGTTAGTTTGTTGGTGATGTGGACACCAAAGAACTTGAAGCTCTCAACCTGCTCCACTACAGCCCCGATGATGAGAATGGGGGCGTGCTTGGTTCTCCTTTTCCTGTAGTCCACAATCATCTCCTTAGTCTTGGTTACGTTGAGGGATAGGTTGTTAATCTGGCACCACCCGGCCAGGTCTCTGACCTCCTCCCTATAGGCTGTCTCGTCGTTGTCGGTAATCAGGCCTACCACTGTTGTGTCGTTTGTAAACTTAATGATGGTGTTGGAGTCGTGCCTGGCCATGCAGTCGTGGGTGAACATGGAGTACAGGAGGGGACAGAGCACGCACTCCTGGGGAGCTCCAGTGTTGAGGATCAGCGTGGCAGATGTTTTGCTACCTACCCTCACCACCTGGGGGCGGCCCTTCAGGAAATCCAGGATCCAGTTGCAGAGGGAGGTGTTTAGTCCCAGGATCCTTAGCTTAGTGGTGAGCTTTGAGGGAACTATGGTGTTGAACGCTGAGCTGTAGTCAATGAATAGCATTCTCACATAAGTGTTCCTTTTGTCCAGGAGGGAAAGGGCAGTGTGGAGTGCAATAGAGATTGCATCATCTGTGGATCTGTTAGGGCGGTTTGCAAATTGGAGTGGGTCTACGGTTTCTGGGATAATGGTATTGATGTGAGCCATTGTCAACCTTTCAAAGCACTTCATGGCTACGTACGTGAGTGCTACGGGTCTGGTGTTACAGACTCAATCAGGGACATATTGAAAATGTCAGTGAAGACACCTGCCAGTTGGTCAGCACATGCCCGGAGCACACGTCCTGGTAATCCATCTGGCCCCGCAGCCTTGTGTATGTTGACCTGTTTAAAGGTCTTACTCACGTCGGCTGCAGAGCGCCATTAAAGGTCTTACTCACGTCGGCTGCGGAGCGCCACTAGGAGCGCCGCCTCTAGGTGAGTGGTATCCTGTTTGCTTATTTCCTTACACAGCTGACTGAGTGCAGTCTTAGTGCCAGCATCTGTCTGTGGTGGTAAATAAACAGCCACGAAAAGTATAGCTGAAAACTCTCGAGGCAAGTAGTGTGGCCTGCAATTTATCACAATATACTCCACTTCAGGCGAGCAAAATCTAGACTTCCTTAGAATTTGTGCATCAGCTGTTGTTTACAAACACCCCCCCCCCCCCCCCCCCCCACTCGCCTTCCCACTCGCCTTCTCCGGCTCTTTGTCCTCTGTACATGTGTCATTTTCTCTTGCAAATAACGGGGATGTCGGCCCTGTGGGGTGTTTGGAGAATGTCTTGTGCGTCCCCTTGAATGTTGGAGTTGAAGTGACGTGTATACAACATTGATTCAACCAGTTTTTGCCCAGTGGGAAGCTGCTTACACAGGATGGCAGAGGTTGCTTCCTACAAAAAATAAAAAATGATAATGCCAGAGAAGCCGGTGTTTGGAGGATATTGTCACGCCCTGACCATAGTTTACTTTGTATTTTCTATGTTTTGATTGGTCAGGGTGTGATCTGAGTGGGTATTCTATGTTTCATGTCTTGTTTGTCTATTTCTATGTTCAGCCTGATATGGTTCTCAGTCAGAGGCAGGTGTTCGTCATTGTCTCTGATTGGGAACCATATTTAGGTAGCCTGGGTTTCACTGTGTGTTTGTGGGTGATTGTTCCTGTCCTATGTGTCCCTGTGTTCACACTATATAGGCTGTTAGGGTTTCGTTACGTTTTGTAGTATTGTATTGGAGATTCGTGTTTCGTATTATTAATAAACATGGATCGTAAACCACACGCTGCATTTTGGTCCGACTCTCCTTCGTATGAAGACGAAACTCATTACAGAATCACCCACCACCAACGGACCAAGCGGCGTGTCAACAGGCAGCAGCAGCAGCAAAAAGAGGAGTTACGTTGTAAGGATTTCTGGACATGGGAGGAAATCCTCGACGGGAGAGGACCCTGGGCTAAACCAGGGGAGTATAGCCGCACCAAGGTGCAGCCGAAGAAGGAACAGAGGCAGCAGGAGCAGCAGCAGCCGCAGTGGGAGAGAGCGTCATGGGAGTATGAATTAGATAATGGTGGACCATGGGCTCAACCGGGAGAATATCGCCGTCCCAAGGAAGAACTGGAGGCGGCGAAAGCTGAGAGGCGCAAATATGAGGAAGTAGCACGACGGAGCGGATGGAAGCCCGAGAGTAAGCCTCAAAAATTTATTGGGGGGGGGCTAACAGGGAGTATGGCTACGCCAGGTCGCAGACCTGAGCCAACTCCCCCTGTTTATCGTGAGGAGCCAAGGAGGAGACCAGAACCGGTGTTGGAGGTAAGCGAAGCAGAGACTGTGAAGGAGTTAATGGAGAAATTGGAGGAGAGTGAAATGAGGGAGTTGCTGTGTTGGTGCTTTAAATATGATATTCGCCCGAAGGAGCGTGTCGGGGATTTATTGGCACCTGGGTCAGTGCTCTCTACTCGTCCTGAGGTGCGTGCTAGTCAGCTGGTGAAGACAGTGCCAGTCTCACGCACCAGGCCTCCTGTGTACCTCCCTAGCCTTGCATGTCCTGTGCCAACACCGCTCTCAAGATCTCCAGTACGCCTTCACGGTCTAACCCATCCTGTGCCACCTCCACACCCCAGCCCTCCGGTAGCAGCTCCCCGCACTAGGCTTCCTGTGCGTGTCCTCGGCCCAGTACCACCAGTGCCAGCACCACGCATCAGGCCTACAGTGCGCCTCGCCTGTTTAGCGCTGTCGGAGCCTTCCTCCTCTCCAGCGCTGTCGGAGTCTCTCACCTGTTCAGCGCTGCCAGAGCCTTCCTCCTCTTCAGCGCTGTTGGAGTCTCCCGCCGGTTTAGCGCTGTCAGAGCTTTCCGCCTCTACAGCGTTGCCGGAGTCTCCCGCCTGTTCAGAACTGCCAGTTAGCATAGAGCTGCCAGTTAGCATAGAGCTGCCAGTTAGCATAGAGCTGCCAGTTAGCATAGAGCTGCCAGTTAGCATAGAGCTGCCAGTTAGCATGGAGCTGCCAGTCTGCAAGGAGCTGCCAGTCTGCAAGGAGCTGCCAGTCTGCAAGGAGCTGCCAGTCTGCAAGGAGCTGCCAGTCTGCAAGGAGCTGCCAGAGCTGCCTGTCTGCAGGATGCCGCCAAAGCTGCCAGTCTGCAAGGAGCCGCCAAAGCTGCCAGTCTGCAAGGAGCCGCCAGAGCTGCCAGTCTGCAAGGAGCCGCCAGAGCTGCCAGTCTGCATGGAGCAGCCAGGGCCGCCAGTCAGCATGGAGCAGCCAGGGCCGCCAGTCAGCATGGAGCAGCCAGGGCCGCCAGTCAGCATGGAGCAGCCAGGGCCGCCAGTCAGCATGGAGCAGCCAGTCAGCATGGAGCAGCCAGTCAGCATGGAGCAGCCAGTCAGCATGGAGCAGCCAGAGCAGCCAGAGCTGCCAGTTAGCAGGGAGCAGCCAGGGCCGCCAGTTAGCAGGGAGCAGCCAGGGCCGCCAGTCAGCATGGAGCAGCCAGGGCCGCCAGTCAGCATGGAGCAGCCAGAGCAGCCAGGGCCGCCAGTCAGCATGGAGCAGCCAGAGCAGCCAGAGCTGTCAGTCAGCATGGAGCAGCCAGAGCAGCCAGGGCCGCCAGTCAGCATGGAGCAGCCAGAGCTGCCAGTCAGCATGGAGCAGCCAGAGCAGTCTGCCAGCATGGAGCAGCCAGAGCTGTCAGTCAGCATGGAGCAGCCAGAGCAGTCAGTCTGTGTCGACCAGTCTCTTCCAGATCTGCCAGTCGTCCAGACTCTTCCAGATCTGCCAGTCGACCAGACTCTTCCAGATCTGCCAGTCGACCAGACTCTTCCAGATCTGCCAGTCGACCAGACTCTTCCAGATCTGCCAGTCGACCAGACTCTTCCAGATCTGCCAGTCGACCAGACTCTTCCAGATCTGCCAGTCGTCCAGACTCTTCCAGATCTGCCAGTCGTCCAGACTCTCTCAGATCTGCCAGTCGTCCAGATTCTCCCAGATCTGCCAGTCGACCAGATTCTCCCAGATCCGCCAGTCGACCAGATTCTCCCAGATCCGCCAGTCGACCAGATTCTCCCAGATCCGCCAGTCGACCAGATTCTCCCAGATCCGCCAGTCGACCAGATTCTTCCAGATCTGCTAGTCGACCAGGATCTGCTGAAACCGCCAGCCAGCCAGGTTCTGGTAGTTTCTACTACCTGCCTGGGCTTCCTCTCAGTGCTGAGCTTCTTCTCAGTGCTGAGCTTCCTCTCAGTGCTGAGCTACCCATCTGTCCCGAGTTACCTCTGTCCCGAGCTGTCCCTCTGTCCCATGTTATCATTGTGGTGGGTAACCTATTTAGGGACGTTTAGGAGGGGGATTAAAACTGTCATGGAGTGGGGTCCACGTCCAGCGCCAGAGCCGCCACCGCGGACAGATGCCCACCCAGACCCTCCCCTATAGGTTCAGGTTTTGCGGCCGGAGTCCGCACCTTGGGGGGGGGGTACTGTCACGCCCTGACCATAGTTTACTTTGTATTTTCTATGTTTTGATTGGTCAGGGTGTGATCTGAGTGGGTATTCTATGTTTCATGTCTTGTTTGTCTATTTCTATGTTCAGCCTGATATGGTTCTCAGTCAGAGGCAGGTGTTCGTCATTGTCTCTGATTGGGAACCATATTTAGGTAGCCTGGGTTTCACTGTGTGTTTGTGGGTGATTGTTCCTGTCCTATGTGTCCCTGTGTTCACACTATATAGGCTGTTAGGGTTTCGTTACGTTTTGTAGTATTGTATTGGAGATTCGTGTTTCGTATTATTAATAAACATGGATCGTAAACCACACGCTGCATTTTGGTCCGACTCTCCTTCGTATGAAGACGAAACTCATTACAGATATATTGGCATGGGTGTTGTTAGGCCCGAGACGAAGTCGAAGCCATTCAGGACACATTAATGAGAGTTGTATGCCTATCATTCATTGCATTAACCTTCATGATTGGTGTTTCATTCAAAATCAGTGTTTCTCACAAGTAATGTTTTGTGTACACATCAGTCTAATTTTATTGTGTGTGTGTGTTATATGAAGTGATACATTTTGCACATACTGTAACTGTGTGTCTCTACACAATAGGTACAGCTAGACATAGACTCATCTCAACGTTAGACAACTTTTTAGGTCAGAGAACATCTGACCAACTCTCTTAAGTCTCAGTATCTGAAAATAACAAGTACGGAAAGCCTTTGTTTGGCAAATTGTAATGTCAGTGATATGATTAACTAAGTTGCCACATAAAGCAGAATTTGCAGAAGTATTAAACATGTGTATGTGGTGTGTTTGCCACTATACAGGCTTGGTCTACCTGAAGCATCATCTTGACACAATAGCAGAGGATGAGACAACGCAACAGAGGCAGCATTCATCTGATAAAGATGATTTGCTCTCATCACTGATGCCAAAAAGGTCACAAGGTACAGGGAAGCTGGTTGGGTACCTTGCCTGTGTGTCATACAAGATGCACTTGCTTCATTCCTTTCTATACATAAAGAAGCTGTCTCTCAAACTGAACAAAGGCCTGCCTGCCTGCCTATGCTACCTGTAAGCATCTTTTTAGCTGTGCTGGACTGCTCTTCACTGCAAAGTGAGCCAGGATAGACACGGTTCACTTTGAAAATCAGTGTTTACTGAAAAAGAAACGGCAAGAGTGGCAGTGGCTCAAAATGGCCAGAAACAAAGTACTTTCTTCCGAAACTCATCAGTCTATTCTTGTTCTAAGAAATGAAGGCTATTCCATGCGAGAAAATTTCAAGACGCTGTGTACTACTCCCTTCACAGAACAACGCAAACTGGCTCTAACCAAAACAGAAAGAGGAGTGGGAGGCCCCGGTGCACAACTGAGCAAGAGGACAAGTACATTAGAGTGTCTAGTTTGAGAAACAGACACTTCACAAGTCCTCAACTGGCAGCTTCATTAAATAGTACCCACAAAACACCAGTCTCAATGTCAACAGTGAAGAGGCGACTCTGGGATGCTGGTCTTCTAGGCAGAGTTGCAAAGAAAAAGTCATATCTCAGACTGGCCAATAAAAAGGAAAGATTAAGATGGGCAAAAGAACACGGACACTGGACAGAGGAACTCTGCCTAGAACGCCAGCATCCCGGAGTCGCCTCTTCATTTGTTTTTACTGCTCTAATTATGTTGGTAGCAAGTTTATAATAGCAATAAGGCACCTCGGGGGTTTGTGGTATATGGCCAATACACCACGGTAAGGGCTCCGTGTTACGTCATACATAAGAACAGCGTGTCAAGTGTGAGAACTTTTTCCCCTTTTTTTTCTGTGAGACTTTTTAATCAGTTGTCAGACATTGATGGTTTAATTTAGTGTGACAGAAGAATCTTTGAATTGTCTCTCTCTTTTTCTGAGATGGAGACGTGGTAGGCACACAAGCACATGCACACACACACACACACACACACACACACACACACACACACACACACACACACACACACACAGGCACACTCTTCTGTTTCCTGACTGATCTACTCACTAACAAGACTCCTGGGTGTTCTATAGAGCAGAGGAGAAGACTGAATAACATCTGCTAAGTTACATTTCTTTAGTCCAATCTCTCTCTCTCTTGCTCTCTCAATTTCAATTTAAGGGGATTTATTGGCATGGGAAACATATGTTTACATTTCCAGAGCAAGTGAAATTGCTAGCTGTCTCTTTCTAAGAGTTTTCTTTGAACTGACTGAGCAGACAGTGAAACACTCTCTGCTTGTTCTATAGATGTACAGATGTAGGATCTTAATTTGAGAGGTGTATTTATCCCTGTGTTTCCTCTCTCTGTGCCAGTTCGTCTTGTTTTGCCAAGTCAACCAGTGTTTTTCCTAGCTCCTGTTTTTCCCAGTCTCTGTTTTTTTCTAGCCCTGGTTTTGACCCTTGCCTGTCCTGACGCCGAACCCGCCTGTCTGACCACTCTGCCTTTTCTGACCTCGAGCCTGCCTGCCCATCTGCCTCCTGTGTCTGCATTTATACCGTTTTCGAAATATATGTAATTGCATTATAATTTAGTGTGTAGTACAGTATAGTAATGCAAAGAAGCCTAAAGCTAGAGAGCCAGGTAAAGTATTGCCTCTTGAAAAACACACATGATCCAATCCATAAAATGCACGGCAGACTGCAGCTGTGACGTCTGTTAGCTGACCTATTGTAAAGTGTATTTGAGCTTTACATAGGTTAGAGAAATAAAAAGTATTAAATGTACAGAAAATATTTGTTTCCGTTAATATTTTCTCTACTCCTTTTCTCTTCCTGCTCGCTGTGTGTGTGTGTGTGTGTGTGTGTGTGTGTGTGTGTGTGTGTGTGTGTGTGTGTGTGTGTGTGTGTGTGTGTGTTTCTCTGTTGGGTACTAGGATCAGACAGGATGCCTGTCTAGTGGAGTACAGTATAACAGATTTAGGGCTGATCTAGGATCTGTGATAAAGATCAGTCACATCCCCTGGATGGAGCAATATGAGTACAGACTATACTTTAGAGAACAACAGACAGTATGTAGCCAGCTCTGTCGGCAGTCCGAGTCTAACCCACGGGTGGGTATGTGGGTAGGTATGTTCATTTATTAGAAGGAGTGTGAGTGTGTGTGTCTTATGTCCAGTGTGTGCGTCTGCATGCTTTTAGCTGTGCACGAGCAGTTTTTACAGTCAGGGTGTATTCTGGACTCCCCGCTGTTCTCTTGTCTGACACTTTAATTAGATAAAAGACTGGGATTTAAAAAAATCTCAATCCTCATCCCCCTCTCCATCACTCCCTCCGTGGAGAATTGATTTATGGTGTATTAGTGAGAGAGGAGTGTTTAGTGCAGGTCAGACAGGAGTTGGCATCCTGGAGGCTCCCCCCAGCCCCTCACCCCTATCGTCAAGGAGCCCTAACCCCCCGCTGTTCCCCCTTCCTCAAGTCTGAGCCTGTACCCCTCCAGAGCAAAACCAGACAGGACCCTGCTGTCACCCAGACTGGGGGGCCTAGCTAGCCCCACAGGGGAGTGGGGGAACTTAAGGGATGGTGGGAGGCAACCTACCACACAGCACACAGTTACTCTGAAGATTCAGGAGCCATTTCAGTGCTTAGAATATGCCTGAATTTATGCAGTATATTTTAAGAGTACAAATGTCCCAATGATAACAAAGAGACTATGGCTGTGTCAAAATAGGGTGCCATTTCGACACCGCCATAAAGAGATGTTGAACCTTTTAGAACAATTTCCCAACAGGAAGGGATGTATGTAAATCCACTAGCGAGGCTAATTCACTGGCTACTCTAAATATTTACCCAAGCTTTAACTCTGGACCTCGCCGGAATCTTTATGTTGAATAAGGAGTCTGATTTCATCTTGTAGTACATCAGCTTTTCACTTCTAAAGGTTTCTTCAGTTCGGTATTGGTAGTTCTGATGAGAACATGAACCTGTTAATCCAGGACTATGCTTAATCTTTGTCCGGGAAACTAGCCCCTGGAGTTCTAACTTCTACCCAGGTTGGTCTAGCTGCCGGGAACCAGGTGTGGGTTGGGGGCTTGGGCTTTAGCCCAGACGGCCCACCACCCGTGTCTACAGTCAGTATGGCTGTCTCCAGTCGGGGGTTGGTGGGTTATCCATTATGGCTGTGAAGTCTGAAGTTCTCTGGTTACACAGGGGATGATTATTGCAGCTCTACTTTCCAGCCAGTCATTTACTTTACTGCAACAATCCAGACAGGAATTCACTGAAGTCAGCATTTCATCCTTCCAGCCCAGGCCTAACTAACAGCGGAACAGAAGTTAACCAACAAACTCGAAACATTTACCGCAAGATAATCACACACTGCTTTGTCAAGCTTTCATATTCTTCATACAGAGAGATTAATGTTTTCTTCAAGTACATTTGTCACACTATATCGTGAAAGCGATTTTTTTTTTATTGTTGTAGTTGTAGCAGGGTTGTAAAATGTCCGAAATGTTGTAATCGGCATGTGGGTGTTTGTGTCTTTACACCAAACTGTGAAGAGAGCTGTAAAAATAGTGGTTTGCCCTTTGACCAGGACAATAATTTATTCTGCTGGAGAGAGAAAAGCGACTTTCACTTACAAGACCTCTCAACAGTCTTAACATCATGTAATTGCTTTATTGTAAAACAAATTATTTGATTGTTTTTACAGTACAGTTTGTTGCAATTTAAATGCACTTTCAATTAAGTTTGATTTGATTTTACACGACTGTTACAGACTGCTCTCTCCTCCCTCAAACCAAATCTTAAAAATAATTTGTTTATGAATTGATTTTATTTTGAGTTGAGTTCAAGAAAAGGGATCATTTCAATCTACAGAGAAAGAAAAGTCAACCCTTTGGGTGTCAGAGGGATCTTTCCTGTTTCATATTTCTCATATTCTGAATCTTATTGGCTCATTATTTTTAGTGTGTTCTCTTTCTATCGTCATTATTACTGTAGCCTTAACTTTATTAAAGTCAAGGTTCTGGCAGCCTAACTGACATGGCTTGTTATGGGCTGTATCCCAAATGGCACCCTAAATATGGCACCTTAGTGCTAAATAGTGCACAACATTTTTGTATTTTATTGGGATCCCAATTAGCTGTTGAGAAAGCAGCAAAAAACATGAAACATTACATAATACAGAACATGAACAGACAATAAGAGTTCATGGATATAACTACATACATTTTCAACTTCACACATAGTCTACATATCAGGACATACACATAAAATATCTAGCTTAAATAGGGAAGAGGCGTTGTGCTGTGAGCAATTGCTTTATGTGGGTTTTTTTAAACCAAGTTTGCTATTCACTTGAGGAATCTGAGATGGAAGGGACTTCCATGCAATCATGGCTCTATATAATACTGGTCGTTTGAATTTGTTCTGGATCTGTGGACTGTGAAAAACCTGGTGGCATGTCTGTGTCACAGACTTTGTTTAATGCAAGTGGCAGGTCTTTAGTAAAAATAGAAATAGAAAAGTAGAGGGCCAAGAGAGCTGCCCTGCGGTACTCCGATGTTCAGGACAAGTTTATTACTGGCCACCCATTCCAAAAAAGACTCAGTGACTTCATTAGCTGTGGTTGCTGATGCGTATATGGTTGAATCATCAGCATACATGGACAGAAATGCTTTGTTGAATGCCAGCGGCAGGTCACTGGTAAAAATAAAAAAGAGTAGAGGGCCTAGAGAGTTGCCCTGCGGTACACCACACTTTACATGTTTGATATTAAAGAAGGTTCCATTAAAGAAAACCCTCTGAGTTATATTAGATACAGTGCATTTGAAAATAATTCAGACCACTTGACTTTTCCCACATTTTATTATGTTACAGCCTTATTCTAAAATGGATTACATGAAATGTTTTCCTCGTCAATCGACAAGCAGTAACCCATAATATCATAGCGACAACAGGTTTTTAGATATTTTAGCAAATATATTAAAATTGAAAAACAGAAACCTTATGTAAATAAGTATTCAGACCCTTTGCTATGAGTATCAAAATTGAGCTCATGTACATCCTGTTTCCATTTATCATCCTTGAGCTGTTTCTACAACTTGATTGGAGTCCACTTGTGGTCAATTCACACTTGTCTATATAAGGTCCCACAGTTGACAGTGCATGTCAAAGCAAAAACCAAGCCATGAGGTCGAAGGAACTGTCCGTAGAGCTCCGGGACATGATTGTGTGGAGGCACAGATCTGGATAAGGATACCAAAACATGTCTGCAGCATTGAAGAACACAGTGGCCTCCATCATTCTTAAATGGAAGAAGTTTGGAACCACCAAGACTCTTCCTAGAGCTGGCTGCCTGGACAAACTGAGCATTCGGGGGAGAAGGGCCTTGGTCAGGGAGGTGACCAAGAACCCGATGGTCACTCTGACTGAGCTCCAGAGTTCCTCTGTGAAGATGGGAGAACCTTCCAGAAGGACAACCATCTCTGCAGAACTCCACCAATCAGGTCTTTATGGTAGAGTGGCCAGACGGAAACCACTCCTCAGTAAAAGGCACATGACAGCCCGCTTAGAGTTTGCTTAAAGGCACCTAAAGGACTTTCAGACCCTGAGAACAAGACTCTCTGGTCTGATGAATCCAAGATTGAACTCTTTGGCCTGAATGTGAGCGTCTGGAGGAAACTTGGCACCATCCGGTGAAAAATTCTGGTTGGCAGCATCATGCTGTGGGGATGTTTTCCGTGAGTAGGGACTGGGAGACTAGTCAGAATCGAGGGAAAGATGAACAGAGCAAAGTCCAGAGGGATAATTTATGAAAACCTGCTCTAGAATGCTCAGGACCTCAGACTGGGGCGAAGGTTCACCTTCCAACAGGACAACAACCATAACCACACAGCCAAGACAATGCAGGAGTGGCTTCGGGACAAGTCTCTGAATTTTTTCCAAAAGTTTGCTGAGTCAGCAGCACATCACTTTTACCATTCTTGAGTAGTGGAATGACTTTGGCTACCTTCCATGTCTGAAGACAATACATTTTCCACCTCACCCACACAAACTTCACAGAATTCAAAATTACAATGCTGTTCTTTCATTATTAGGTATTTCATGCATGACTATGATGGCTCACAGTTTGTTGTTGGCATTTCATGCTTCAGTTTTTTATACTTTGCCAATGAAATATTCATTAAAGCAATTGGCAACATCATAATGTGAGCCATCTGATTGAATGAAAGATGGAGTTAAATTAGCCTTTCAGCCCATAATTTCATTTACAGTACTCCAAAGCATTTTTACACCATACTTTATGTCATACTTTATGTCATTTCATAATACAATTTATTTTTGTTTAGTTTTGTCACGTCATTTCTCAATCTACAGTCAATTTGCCAGTCATATGTGCAGCCAGACTTCACTACTCCTTTTCCTCATCCCTCTCAATCATCCAACTTTAAATTCCTCGTCAATCCACAGTTCTAACAGTCCGTTTTTGAATAGGTGCATGCATGATTTTTGCCCATTCTTCAAAGCAAAACTGCTCCAGCTCCTTCAAGTTGGATGTGTTCTGCTGGTATACAGCAATCTTTAAGTCATACCACAGATTCTCAATTGAATTGAGGTCTGGGCTTTGACTAGGCAATCCAAAGACATTTAAATGTTTCCCATTAAACCACTCGAGTGTTGCTTTAGCAGTATGCTTAGGGTCATTGACCTGTCGGAAGGTGAACCTACATTCAAGTCTCAAATCTCTGGAACACTGAAACAGGTTACCCTCAAGAATTTCCCTGCGCCATCCATATTCTTTCAATTCTGACTAGTCTCCCAGTCCCTGTCGATGAAAAACATCCCCACAGCATGATGCTGCCACCACCATGCTTCACTGTGGGGATGTTATTCTCGGGGTGATGAGAGGTGTTGGGTTTGTGCAAGACATAGCATTTTCCTTGATAGCCAAAAAGCTCAATTTTAGTCTCATCTAACCAGAGTACCTTCTTCTGTATGTCTCCCATATGCCTTTTGGAGAACAACAAACTTGTTTGCTTATTTTTTTCTTTAACCTTTCTGATCTCCCCATCCCGGATCCGGGATCGTGAATACAGACTCAAGCTCATTACCATAACGCAACGTTAACTATTCATGAAAATCGCAAATTAAATGAAATAAATATGCTAGCTCTCAAGCTTAGCCTTTTGTTAACAACACTGTCATCTCAGATTTTCAAAATATGCTTCTCAACCATTGCAAAACAAGCATTTGTGTAACAGTATTGATGGCTAACGTAGCATTTAGCATTAGCATTCAGCTGGCAACATTTACACAAAAAAACAGAAAAGCATTCAAATAAAATCATTTACCTTTGAAGAACTTCAGATGTTTTCAATGAGGAGACTCTCAGATAGCAAATGTTCAGTTTTTCCTGAAAGAATATTTGTTTAGGACAAATTGCTCCGTTTTCTGCGTCACGTTTAGCTATGAAAAAACCCCTGTATCCAGGATTGTGTAAATCTATCAGCAAGCTCATTAGCATAACACAACGTTAACTATTTATGAAAATCGCAAATGAAATGAAATAAATATGCCATCTCTCAAGCTTAGCCTTTTGTAAACAACACTGTCATCTCAGATTTTCAAAATATGCTTCTCAACCATAGGAAAACAATCATTTGTGTAAAAGTAGCTAGCTAGCGTTAGCATTTCGCGTTAGCATTTAGCGTTAGCATTAGCGTTAGTATCCAGCACGCAACATTAACAAAAACATAAAAGCCTTCAAATAAAATCATTTACCTTTGAAGAACTTCTGAAGTTTTCAATGAGGATACTCTCAGTTAGATAGCAGATGCTCAGTTTTTCCAAAAAGATTCCTTGTGTATTAGAAATAGCTCCGTTTTATACATCACATTTGGCTACCAAAAAAAATCTGAAAATTCAGTCCTCAAAACGCGAACTTTTTTCCAAATTAACTCCATAATATCGACTGAAAACATGGCAAACGTTGTTTAGAATCAATCATCAAGGTGTTTTTCACATATCTCTTCATTGATACATCGTTCTTGGACACATGCTTTCTCCCCTGAATCAAATGGTAAAGTAGAAGCAGCTGGCAATTGCGCACCGAATTCGACGCAGGACACCAGGCGGACACTTGGAAAATGTAGTCTCTTATGGTCAATCTTCCAATGATATGCCTACAAATACGTCACAATGCTGCTAAGACCTTGGGCGAACGACAGAAAGTGTAGGCTCATTCGTTGCGCAATCACAGCCATATAAGGAGAGAATGGAAAACAGAGCTTCAGAAATTCTGCTAATTCCTGGGTGATGCATCATCTTGGTTTCGCCTGTAGAATGAGTTCTGGGGCACTTACTTACTGTCAAGAATATGCATAGTCGAGCATCTTTTCGTGACAAAATATCGCGCTTAAAACGGGAACGTTTTTTATCCAAAAATGAAATAGCGCCCCTAGAGCTCTAACAGGTTTTAAGCAATGGCTTTTTTTCTTGGCCACTCTTCCGTAAAGCCCAGCTCTGTGAAGTGTATGGCTTAAAGTGGTCCTACTCCAATCTCCACTGTGGAGATTTGCAGCTCCTTCAGGGTTATGTTTGTTCTCTTTGTTGCCTCTCTGATTAATGCCCTCCTTGCCTGGTCCGTGAGTTTTGATGGGTGGCCCTCTCTGGTGGCAGGTTTGTTGTGGTGCCATATTCTTTCATTTTTTAATAATGGATTTAATGGTGGTGGGGGGTGGGATGTTCAAAGTTTCAGATATTTTTTTATAACCCAACCCTGGGTTATAAGTACACTTATAAATACACTACAGTACACTTCTCCACAACTTTGTCCCTGACCTGTTTAGATAGCTCCTTGGTCTTCATAGTGCCGCTTGCTTGGTGGTGTTGCAGACTCTGGGGCCTTTCAGAACAGGTGTATATATATTGAGATCATGTGACAGATCATGTGACACTTAGATTGCGCACAGGTGGACTTTATTTAACTAATTATGTGACATCTGAAGGTAATTGGTTGCATCAGATCTTATTTAGGGGCTCCATAGCCAAGGGGGTGAATAACTATGCAAGCACCACTTTTCCGTTTTTTATTTTGTATAATTGTTTTGAAACAAGCATTTTTTTCGGTTAGGACATCTACTTTGTGCATGGCACAATACATTTTTTCAATAATTGTTTACAGACAGATTATTTCACTTAACACACTGTATCACAATTCCAGTGGGTCAGAAGTTTACATACACTAAGTTGACTGCCTTTAAACAGCTTAGAAAATTCCAGAAAATTATGTCACAGCTATAGAAGCTTCTGATAGGCTAATTGACATAATTTGAGTCAATTGGAGGTGTACCTGTGGATGTATTTCAAGGCCTACCTTCAAACTCAGTGCCTCATTGGGAAAATCAAAAGAAATCAGCCAGACCTCAAAAGAAAATAAATTATAGACCTCCACAAGTCTGGTTCATCCTTGGGAGCAATTTTCAAATGCCTGAAGGTACCACGTTCATTTGTACAAACAATATTACACAAGTATAAACACCATGGGACCACGCAGCCGTCATACTGCTCAGGAAGGCGATGAGTTCTGTCTCCTAGAGATGAATGTACTTTGGTGCGAAAAGTGCAAATCAATCCCAGAACAACAGCAAAAGACCTTGTGAAGATGCTGGAGGAAACAGGTACAAGAGTATATATATCCACAGTAAAGCAAGTCCTATATCAACATAAACTGAAAGGCTGCTCAGCAAGGAAGAAGTCACTGCTCCAAACTCGCCATAAAAAAACAGACTACGGTTTACAACTGCACGTGAGGACAAAGATGGTACTTTTTGGAGAAATGTCCTCTGGTCTGATGATACAAAAATAGAACTGTTTGGCCATAATGACCATTGTTATGTTTGGAGGAAAAAGGGGGAGGCTTGCAAGCCGAAGAACAACATCCCAACCGTGAAGCACAGGGGTGGCAGAATCATGTTGTGGGGGTGCTTTGCTGCAGGAGGGACTGCTGCACTTCACAAAATAGATTTCATCATGAGGTAGGAAAATTACGTGGATATATTGAAGCAACATCTCAAGACATCAGTCAGGAAGTTAAAGCTTGGTCGCAAATGAGTCTTCCAAATGGACAATGACCCCAAGCATACTTCCAAAATCGTGGCATCACAAAGCCCTGACCTCAAGCCTATAGAAAATGTGTGGGCAGAACTGAAAAAGCGTTTGCGAGCAAGGAGGCCTACAAACCTGACTCAGTTACACCAGCCCTGTCAGGAGGATTCCATAAGTCCATTCATTATCAGTGGATCGCCGTCTTCCAACATGAGTCATAGTTGTTCCATTCAGTCCCTGTTTGTCTCTGTCTTTCTCATGCATACACACACACAGTCTGTGTTTGACTTCGTGAATTCTGAGATGTCTGCGTTTAACTTCATGGAGAAACGTGTTGCCCAAACCTATGATGGCGCTGCTGTAATGGAATGTATCTGCTATTTGTCTTTACAGCTAAGTCCCCTCCGTTTCCCTGATTAATGGCCACTCCACTACCAGTGTCAACTCTCTGATAAGAACTTAAGCCATGTGTCTCATGTGCCCTTTCATCCACTGAATGTTTCAATGTTTCCTTTCCAAGCTCTGTGAGTAGGCCCTAAATGTTCTCTCATTACTCTATGTAGAGTCAATCACATACACAAACACAATCACATTATGACACATCAATGTGATTGTAATCCTTGCTTGGACAAACTAATTCTTAACTCTTTTGTCTAACTGTTGTGTTATTGTTTTTGGACTTCCCAGTCTAATCCTTTCCTGCCCTCAGTGGACAAGTTGAGCTCTTCTCCAACACCATCCATCCGTGGTGAGCCTGTCCTGCCTTGAAGCCTCTGAACACCTCAACCCCTGTCACTGCTGTGATCCCTTCCCAACACTGTGGAAGTAGCCCTCTCATTCCCATTCCCCATAATATTTGACTATAAATGTATTTAATACATGTTTTAATGTTGCATTTGTTGGTCTCCCAGCCTCCACTGACGCACACATTCATACGCAAGCACACACACACACAGTCACACTGGCTGGGAAAAGGAAGCTGGGCTAGATGTTTGGCCTACGCTGAGTTAATGACAACCCCACCCTCTCTCTTCTGACTACTCCAGAACCCTTAGCCAAACAGACCTGGGTTCAAACAGTATTTGACATCTTTAGAAATAATTTCTCTGTGCTTGATTGATCTTACCTGGATCAATAGACAAATTAAGAGTTGATTTCCAAAATGCTATTTAAACAAATTTTTCACATTTGTGTTTTTTCATCAGAAATGATTGTTTATGGGTACCTTCATGTGTGTGTAAAATATTACTCAATTTTTTTTTTTTAAAGGAACGTGCCATTTTCACGTGTTGATGTTGGGGTGCTGCTGGAGATTATCAATATGATGTCGAAACATGTTGAAATTTCCCTTTAACAATAAAAGCTAATTTACAAACATTTCTGAAAATGGATATGTAGCGTTCAAATGGAATAACCTCACAAGGGCAAAACCCAGCCATCTGTCTCTACAGGCAGGGTCAAGGAAATTCTCAAAGTATTTCAAATACTATTTGAACCCAGTTCTGTGGCTAACTCACTCCTAGTGCTGCAGCACAGCCTGGCTGGGCCCTTGTTGGACATACAGTGCCTTCAGAAATTATTCACCCTCTTGACTTTTTGCACATTTTGTTGTGTAACAAAGTGGGATTCAAGTGTATTTAATTGTCTTTTTTTGTTGTCAATCTATCTACACAAAATACTACACAAAATTCTCTATTTTACAAATTCTAACATTTGTAAAATATAAAAATTAAACACTAATGTATATTGATTAGGTAAGTGTTCAACCCCCGTCAGTACAGTACATGTTAGAATCACCTTTAGCAGTGATAACAGCTGTGAGTCTTTCTGGTTAAATCTCTAAAAACTTTGGACACCTAGAATGTTCAATAATTGCACATTATTCTTTGAAAAAAGAATCAAGCTCTGCCAAATTGGTTGTTGATCATTGTTAAGTCGTGCCATAGATTTTCAAGACAATTTAAGTCAAAACTGTAACCAGGTCACGCAGGAACATTTAATGTCATCTTGGTAAGCAACTACAGTCAATATTTGGCACATTATTTGGCATTGTGTTTTGGGTTATTTTCCTGCTGAAAGGTGAATTTTTCTCCCAGTGTCTGTTTGGTAAGCAGACTGAACCAGGTTTTCATCTTGGATTTTGCCTGTGCTTAACTATGTTCTGTTTATTTTTGTCATAAAAAACTCCCCTTTCCTTGCCAATGACAAGCATGCCCATAACATGATACAACCACGACCATGCATGAAATTATGTAGAGTGTTGTCTTGGATTTGCCCCAATCGCAAACAGTATGCATGTTATTCTGTACAGACTTTCTTATTTTCACTCTTTTAATTAGGTTAGCATTGTGAAGTAATCACAATGTTGTTGATCCATCCTAAGTTTCTCCTATCATAGCCATTAAACTCTGTAACTATTTTAAAGTCACCATTGGTGAAATCCCAGAGCGGTTTCCTTCCTCTCCGGCAACTGAGTTAGAAAAGACATCTGTAGCTTTGTGATGACTGGGTGTATTGATATGCCATCCAAAGCGTCTGCATTTTTTTGTACCCATCTACCATTAAGTGCCCTTGTTTGTAAGGCATTGGAAAACCTCCCTGGTCTTTGTGGTTGAATCTGTGTTAGAAATTCACTGCTCGACTGAAGGACCTTACAGGTAATTGTATGTTTGGGGTACAGAGATGATGTAGTCATTGAAAATCACACAGAGTGAGTCCATGCAACTTATTATGTGACTTGTTAAGCACATTTTTACTCCTGAACTTATTTAGGCTTGACATAACAAAGGGGTTGAATACTTTTTGACTCAAGACATTTCAGCTTTTCATTTTTTATTAATTTGTAAAAACAATTTTTTTAAAGTGACACTTTGACATTATGGGGTATTGTGTGTTGGCCAGTGACAAAAATGATAATTTAATCAATTTTAAGTTCAGGCTGTAACACAAAAAAATGTGGAAAAAGTCAAGGGGTGTGAAAACTTTCTGAAGGCACTGTCCCAGAGAGAGAGCCCAGTCGATTCGTCTGCTTGCCTTGTGTGCAGTTTCAAAATATGTGTGCTTGAAAAGAAGAGGAAATCATTCACCAAAAATTCTACTTCTTTTTTTTAAAGGGATAGACCACAACCTTTCACATAATGTTCAAAGAAGTCAAACAGAGGGATATTTTGCTTGTTTAAGTTGATGACTAAACTGAACCCCTCCTAGTTTTTTTGGGGGGGGGGGGGGGGTTAGAAAGCATTATGAATACCACTGCAGGGCAGCTTAGGGAAATAATTAAGCATAAGAATGCTTGAAGTGGCTGCCTCCCTCCCCCCTCTCCAAGACTTGCAACACGCCCACCTTGTAAACAGGCCACCTCACCCCCCTTCCCTGCTGAGACTGAGCAGACAGACAGTAAAGTGCCTTATCTCTCCCCCGGTGGAAGAGAGGAAGAGGGGGATGGGGGGGATATGGGCGATGGGGAAAGGAGGGAGATGGGGTCGGCTTTGTGTCTCCCAGAGACGTGTACTCAGGGAGGTATGCTAGCCACACACACACACACACACACACACACACACACACACACACACACACACACACACACACACACACACACACACACTTCTACCTAAAGGTATCAACATGCATCAGTTTTACGACTGGCACCTAGCCGAACGAGTGTGATCGCATACTTAGCTTAAAAAAAACAGCAGTAGTTTGTTTGTCCATTTTGAGACACCGTAGCCAGTATAGTCTGAATTAATCTAAGATAAGTCATTAATTCTAATGTTTTTGCCGAGGAGATCTTACTCGCGCAATTTTACATCTAACTAAGATGTTGGTGCAGTTTTTCTCAATGAAAAAAGGTGCATGAAAACAAGTCATCCCGTTGAATGACAACAAAGACCTTATTGAAGAATCCCTACTGTTGACCTATCACCAACGGAGGGGTGTAGACTTCGGCTCCAAACTTCGGCTTGCCTCCAGAAAAAATGTTGTGTGCCCGAACAGCAGAACCCCCCCTCTAATCCATGATCACCCCACCGCACTGGCACCTCCCATCCTCCCTGACCATTCCCCTCCGCCAGACTGGGCCCCACCAGGCAGACCTGCATGGAGCTGATTGGAGGGGTCCGTTTGTGAAGGCTGAGCGTAGCCCACCCAGCAGCACCTACAGACTGACACCATTGTGGATTCCAGCAGGGAAGTTAGTCTACAGTCATCAGGGAGAGGAGGTCAGGAGAACTGCTGTCATGAGTGACTAAAACTGACTGACTAGTAGTTGCCTTCTCATCACACACAGAAAACTAACAATAGCAAACAGATCCCTAGTACCCTCACTGTACTGTCCCACCATTTCCACCTTCACACCCCCTTGCATCCTCTCTCCCCACCTCAGCTCCAGGGGTCCTAGGCTGGGTTCCGCAGGGCAGCAGACAGGGTGCCCTGTTCCTGGAGAAAGCAGCTCTGGTCCTGTGTTTGTTTAGATAGTCTCTGTGGGCCTCAGACCTGTCCGAGTCCCAAAACACTACCCAGATCCTAGGTCTTAGCCAGGGCCAAACTAGAGACGTGTACTCACTTAGGTATCCACACAGCACGCACGCACACCCCTCCAGCCCCATGCCCAGCGACCTGACATAGCTCAGGGGAACTCCAGCTCATTCATCAACATGGCCTGGCTCCTGCTGCAGTCTGGAGCTCGGAACACTCTGAACACTCCTCTCCTCTGTCAGTGGTCGCACTGGGGTGACACATGGGCCGGGGCCTGGTTATGGCCTGCAGACTGGAGCCACAGTCTGGAGATCCACTGCTGGGAAAGGCCAGGCGAGTGCCGAGAAAAGACCCCTTGTGATGTGACGTCTCTGGAATGGTGGAGCCACTGTGCCTGGATGTCTGGCTGGCAGTGACCAGCCAGTGTATGTATAGAACAGTCTGTCTGTTGAGCCACTATGTATGGCTATCAAACAACACACTGTTAGAGAGCTCCTTTGTACAGTGTTCAGAGTACTAGTAGACTAACCATTTTAATTAGGGATAGTAGTAGTATTAGTAGGTAGGTTAATGTTTATTGTCATGAGTCTTGTCCTGAAAGCAGAATTTAGTGATTTCCCCTTAGATAGGCCAGCTGCAACGTCAAAATTGGCTATATTGTATCTTTTATTAAAGCAAAAATGCACTTTTTGTTCTTCATTTAAGGTTAGGCATTAGGGTTAGTAGTGTGCAGTAGTAAAAAAATAACAACTTATTGTCACATACACTGGATATGTGCAGTAAAATGTGTTGTTTTTACGGTGTCAACTGTATTAGTACGGCACCCCTGGAGCAAATTAGAGTATAGTGCCTTGCTCAAGGGAACATTGACAGATTTTCAGCTCAGGTATTTGAACCAGCAACCTTTTGGTTGCTGTCCCATCACTCTAACCACTAGGCTACCTGCTGCCCTAATTGTAGTAACAGTAGTAATAGTTGTGACAATAGTAGTAGTACAGATGTAGGACCGTAATTTGATCCCCCTGTTGCAGGAGAACTGCAATGTAGGACATTTTAAACTTGTAAAATATTTGAGGTTTAAAAAGGCTGCACTTTTCAGACTTGATTTTGCATGACTAAAAATGTATGAACCCCTACAAAAATGTCCATGAGTTATAATCCTCATAATAATTCACATTTCTTGTTGCGCAGGATTATTTTCCTGCTGTAGCAAACTGGCTCAAATTAAGATCCTAGTATTAATAGTAGTGGTAATATTAGTAGTAGAAGTATTAGTTGTGTTAGTATAGTCTATTAGTAAAGTAGCTGGCAACAATGGTAGCTAATAGTAATAGTTTAACTGGAATTATATAAAAAATAAATAATTGGGGCCGGGGTCTTGTGAGGCTGTGACACCACTCCTCGGGTTGGGTTAAATGTGGAAGACACATTTTAGTTGAATGCATTCAATTGTACAACTGACTAGGTATCCCCCTTTCCCTTTTCCTTTTTTCCCCACTGCCACCACCCCTCCCCAGCTCACTGCCACCACCCCTCCCCATCTCACTGCCACCACCACTCCCCAGCTCACTGCCACCACCCCTCCCCAGCTCACTGCCACCACCCCTCCCCAGCTCACTGCCACCACCCCTCCCCAGCTCACTGCCACCACCCCTCCCCAGCTCACTGCCACCACCCCTCCCCAGCTCACTGCCACCACCACTCCCCAGAATTAGCTGAAGCCAGGAACTACAGCAGCTAGTGAGGGCACCGCCCGAAGTCTACTACTGCCAAGGAATAGACTCCCACCAAGCCCTGGTTCTACCCTCAGCCCCAGTTTTAGCCTTGGCTCTAGCCCCAGCCCCATGTAGCCCCAGCCTCATACCTATCCCTCAGGCCCAGCACCAGCCCTGGCCCTAGCCTAGCTCCAGCCCCATGCAGCCCAGCCTCATACCTATCCCTCAGGCCCAGCACCAGCCCTGGCCCTAGCCTAGCTCCAGCTTTCATTCCCTATGCACAGTACAAGCCCTATACCGCAAACTCAGCCCACCAGTCCTATACCGCCAGACCCTCTCTGTTCGGTCCAGAGAAAAGGGAATCCAGACCGGGGTCAACTCCATTCCTCGTACAACGGGATTAACAAACAGTGTTGTGGTTATAACGGAATCAATGCTCTATTTCCTTCTAAAGTTCTAAAAGCATTCTCCGGGGGTTGGTGGGAGTTAGTGGAAACTGGGTCTTGGTGAATGTAGGTCCCTAGGTGAGACAGTGAGTGTGGGTAAATCAGGTTTAGCCTGAGTCTCAAATGGTACCCTATTCCACTTGCAGTGCACTACTTTTGACCAGGACCCACATGGAATCGCATAGGGCTTTGGTCAAAAGTAATGCACTGTATAGGGAATTAGGGTCCCATTTGGTGCAGTTGGTTTACTCTAGTAATCCCTTGGGTAGACGTTCATCTGACAGACAGCAGTAGTCTAGACATTATGGTGCATCTCAAAGGGCACTCTATTCCCTACATAGGGCTGTGGTCAAAAGTAGTGCACTATATAGGGAATAGGATGCTATTTTAGATGCTGAGCAAACACTGATCTCATAGACTAGACATAACAGTAAATGGACAGTGCGTTCAGAAAGTATTCAGAACCCTTCACCTTTTCCACATTTTGTTATGTTACAGCCTTATTGTAAAATGGATTAAATAAATAAAAAATCTCAGCAACCTACACACAATACCCCATAATGAAAAAGCGAAAACAGGTTTTTAGATTTTTTTTAAAACCTTATTAACATAAGTATTCAGACCCTATGCTATGAGACTTGAAATTGAGCTCAGGTGCATCCTGTTTCCATTGATCATCCTTGAGAAGTTTCTACAACTTGAAGTTTGCCAAAAGGCACCTAAAGACTCTCAGACCATGAGAAACAAGATTCTCTGGTATGATGAACCCAAAATTAAACTCTTTGGCCTGAATACCAACCGTCACGTCTGGAGGAAACCTGGCACCATCCCTACTGTGAAGCATGGTAGAGAGATGCTGCCTGGGCCAAAGCTAGATTCACAGACTTGGGCCCAGACGGGCAGTCTTTCAGGCGATTGAGAAATCTGTGTGTAAAACTAGTTAAAAATTCTAAATCAGATTATTATGTTAAAACACTATCTGAATGTACAGGGAACCCAGCAAAATTTTGGAAAGCTGTTAAATCACTGAAGGTTTGTGTCTTCTTCTCCCCCCAAGGAATGTATTTAGATTCTGGCCCTATTACTGACAAAATTGATGTCACTAATGCATTTAATCACCATTTTATCTCTGCGGGCTTTATATTTTAACATTTTTCAAAGCCAGCTCTTGAGAAGAGTAGTTTGGATGTAGATGGTGAAAATGAAAATGCTGGTCATGAGTTTTCTTTTCGGAAATTCACTGATAAATGAGGTCCGGGATGCTTTGTTAACGTTAGACAGAAAAAAATCCCCAGGGGCTGATCATCTGGAGCCTGGTCTGTTTAAGTGTGCAGCTCACCTTATTGCTGTCTCAGTAGCCCATATTTTTAATATAACAAGTGTTCCAAAAGCATGGAAATCCACATATGTGCTGCCACTCCATAAGGGTGGGGATACAAATGATCTTGACAACTATCAACCCATTTCAAGACTACCTTGTTTAGCTAAGATTCTTGAATACTTGGTTAATGTACAGTCGTGGCCAAAAGTTTTGAGAATTAAACAAATATTAATTTTCACAGTCTGCTGCCTCAGTTTGTATGATGGCAATTTGCATATACTCCAGATTGTTATGAAGAGGGATCAGATGAATTGCAATTAATTGCAAGTCCCTCTTTGCCATGCAAATGAACTGAATCCCCCCAAAACATTTCCACTGCATTTCAGCCCTGCCACAATCATGTCAGTGATTCCCTCGTTAACACAGGTCTGAGTGTTGACGAGGACAAGGCTGGAGATCACTCTGTCATGCTGATTGAGTTTGAATAACAGACTGGAAGCTTCAAAAGGAGGGTGGTGCTTGGAATCATTGTTCTTCCTCTGTCAACGATGGTTACCTGCAAGGAAACACGTGCCGTCATCATTGCTTTGCACAAAAAGGGCTTCACAGGCAAGGATATTGCTGCCAGTAAGATTGCACCTAAATCAACCATTTATCGGATCATCAAGAACTTCAAGGAGAGCGGTTCAATTGTTGTGAAGAAGGCTTCAGGGGCGCCCAAATAAGTACAGCAAGTGCCAGGACCGTCTCCTAAAGTTGATTCAGCTGTGGGATCGGGCACCACCAGTACAGAGCTTGCTCAGGAATGGCAGCAGGCAGGTGTGAGTGCATCTGCACGCACAGTGAGGCGAAGACTTTTGGGAGGCGAAGACTTTTGGAGGATGGCCTGGTGTCAAGAAGGGCAGCAAAGAAGTCACTTCTCTCCAGGAAAAACATCAGGGACAGACTGATATTCTGCAAAAGGTACAGGGATTGGACTGCTGAGGACTGGGGTAAAGTAATTTTCTCTGATGAATCCCCTTTCCGATTGTTTGGGGCATCTGGAAAAAAGCTTGTCCGGAGAAGACAAGGTGAGCGCTACGATCAGTCCTGTGTCATGCCAACAGTAAAGCATTCTGAGACCATTCATGTGTGGGGTTGCTTCTCAGCCAAGGGAGTGGGCTCACTCACAATTTTGCCTAAGAACACAGCAATGAATAAAGAATGCTACCAACACATCCTTCGAGAGCAACTTCTCCCAACCATCCAGGAACAGTTTGGTGACGAACAATGCCTTTTCCAGCATGATGGAGCACCTTGCCATAAGGCAAAAGTGATAACTAAGTGGCTCGGGGAACAAAACATTGATATTTTGGGTCCATGGCCAGGAAACTCCCCAGACCTTAATCCCATTGAGAACTTGTGGTCAATCTTCAAGAGGCAGGTGGACAAACAAAAACCAACATATTCTGACAAACTCCAAGCATTGATTATGCAAGAATGGGCTGACATCAGACAGGATGTGGCCCAGAAGTTAATTGACAGCATGCCAGGGCGGATTGCAGAGGTCTTGAAAAAGAAGGGTCAACACTGCAAATATTGACTCTTTACATTAACTTCATGTAATTGTCAATAAAAGCCTTTGACACTTATGAAATGCTTGTAATTATACTTCAGTATTCCATAGTAGCATATGACAAAAATATCTAAAGACACTGAAGCAGCAAACTTTGTGAAAATGAATATTTGTGTCATTCTCAAAACTTCTGGCCACGACTGTACAACCTTGTTCTTTTAATCTAATAATTGTATTCTTAATATAAACCAATCAGGGTTTAGGCCTAGGCACCACACCTAAACCCTGATAGCATAGCAACCATGCTAATTGTTAATGATCCTGTCAATGCCTTGGATGCTAAAAAGAGCTGTGCTATCTTGTTTATTGACCACACCTAAACCCTGATAGCATAGCAACCATGCTAATTGTTAATGATCCTGTCAATGCCTTGGATGCTAAAAAGAGCTGTGCTATCTTGTTTATTGACCTGTCAAAGGCATTCGACACTGTTGATCATTCTGCTTTGCTGAAGATATGATCAAGAGTAGGCCTGGGATATACAGCCTGTTTATGGTTTCTGAATTATCTTAGCGACAGAACTCAGGCCATCTTCATAGATGGGGTTAAATCTGAATTTCTTGAGATTCAAAAAGGTGTTCCTCAGGGTTTGATTTTGGGTCCATTATGGTTCACTTTGCATATTAATGAGATAGGAAACACTGTTACTTGTAACATTAATCTCTATGCAGATGACACCGTTTTGTATTCCTGTGCCACCTCAGTGCAGCAGGCCATTCGTGTACTTCAGCATGACTTTGATTAAATTCAGAAATCACTTACAGATATTAAATTAGTGTTAAATACAAGTAAAACCAAGCTCATGCTGTTCTCTAGGTCACAAAATGTTGACCCTGAGGACCTGCATATCTACGCTATAAATGGAGCCCAAATTGAGCTCGTTTCTCAATATAAGTACCTGGGTGTCTGGATTGATGACAGGTTGACCTTCGTAACAAATATAGAAAATCTGACTAAGAAGCTAAGATCCAAGATTGCTTTTTCATATCGAAATAAATCATGCCTTGGTATTAAAAATAGAACAAAGATGGTACAAACAACGCTTCTCCCTGTATAGGATTTTGGCGATGTTGTTTACGTGCATGCGGCAACCTCTGTTTTAAAACCTTGGACGCAGTCTGCCATTCAGCAAAACGTTTTATAACAGGGGACAATTTTAGGACTCATCATTGTAGTCTGTATAAAATGATCCCATCCTGCATCCTGCGTTTACAAAGTAATCTTACAGAAACTCACTCTATATCACTCTATAACTCACTCTATCATTAATTAAGATAAGAATCACAAGTTACCAAATCCGTTCACAGGAATGGATGACACTAGAGATCTCTCCAGTCTCCACACATTTGGGAAATCTGCGTTTGTTTTTTTTTGCCCCTAATTTGTGGAACAATATACAGATTCCACTGCAGCTAGATGTACTTGTGCCACTATGGCAGTTGAAATGATTGATTGAGGACCTCTATGTAGTTGAATGTGATTGCTTTTATTAAATGTTTATTTTTGTTTATTGTGCTGAATTATATTGCTTTATACACATGTATGCTTTATTCTGTTTTTTTATTGTAATGTGTAATGGCTCTCTTGCAAAATATATTTCTAATCTCAATGTGGCGCTGCACAGCCCTGCATGCTGTTGTGTTGGTTGTCAGACTGCTCTGCCAGCCAGACACAGACAGTGTTTTAAGTGCCTGTTACTTTTATAGGCTCCTGTATGTCATTATTATGGCTTCCTTCCTGTGATGTCATCAGAGCAGAGGGGTATACTATGATTGAAACTAGATCTACTCGGGATTTTCTAAAGCGAGCCAGCTTCACATTCCAGCTCCGGCTTCATCCGTACTATGACGGTGGATATTGTTCCGACCGCCTGCCGCTAACTCAAGCAGGCTTGTAATTGCATGTGCATGTCGCACGTGGCTTGCCGAACCCTTCACTGAGACAATACTGAAACATCAATCCATGGGCGTGTCAGTGGCACATTTTCATTTGTTAATTCCGCAGACTATGGGTATTTCAACAATAAGCTTGTTGAAATGCATCCTGATTTGATGACTTATTGTTAATGCCGCCTTCAGTGTGCTTATCAATGCACAAGCATGTTTTTTTCCATCACTCCTATCGATAAAACAATTGTATTAATACAAGTGTTACTGTGTGCGAAGTTCCAAATGCACTCTGTCATTACTAAACGTTTGATGTGATAGGTATTTTAACATGACTATTTTCATACACAAAACGCATTAAAATATGATCCGTTGTCTTCCTCAAACGAAGAGGATGACGACTCAATGTTTGCGTGATGACGCAATTTTTGCGAGAGGGAGGGAATCTTATTTCATTGGTCCTCAACTCGCGGCTCAAGACGCGTCATTCAGGATAAATGGAGTTCAGAGTGCGATCTATAGGAGGACGGGCTCGTTGTAATGGCTGGAATTGAGTTCCATTTGTTCCATTCCAGCCATTACAATGAGTCCGTCCTCCAATAGCTCCTCCCACCAGCCTCTGATATGAAGTTAGCCTTTCTAGGTTCTGAAGGATTCATTGCCATAGAAATGACCTGGCTACGGTAAGGTACCAGTTATCCCGAGTTCGCCAAAATGTACTTTACTAACTCCTCAAACCAGGTACGTAGTATAGGGCTTAGGTTGGTTAATAAGAGAGGAAGGAGAGAACATGAATTCTTCAGAAAACAACCAGTAGAAGAAGAGAAAATAAACCACAATTTGTTGACGTTGTTTACAATGACATGGTTAGGCAGGTGGATTGTGTCATGTTGGATAGGGGTCTGTCAATATTTTAGTTGCCTTACCAAATCCAAATTACTGTTAAGTGACAACTGGCAATTGTAGTGTATGTCAGCTACTCATTTCAGCCTCTTTTGGTCCTACAGTGGAAGACATTATCATATAAGAACATTTGCATTTCCCTTGGTACCTACAGTACACCCACAGCAAATAAACGCCAGTAGAAACATTTATTCGTATTTTTATTTTGGCATTTCTTTGTTTGCATTTATATTAAGCAAAGTGCATCTTATTTCATTTTTTCTCATCAACACATTGCACAATACATAAATAATGATGCATATAAAACGTCTTCATATTTACAAGTAATAATATATTTATATATAACATAAAATACATTTTCGCTTTTTATTTCACTTTAATTCAATCTTAGAGTAATTTGTCATATTAAACAAGTTCATTGGGGTTTGCTTGTCTCTTCTTTTTTCTTTAAACATCTTTTATTTTTTTTCAAACTTCTGTCTTCTGAGAGAGAGAAAAAAACATAAGTAAAGGACTAGTCCGTGTCCTCGGTACACTCCTCGGGAGAGGAAGGTTAATCCATTGCTGCTATTGGTTGTTGAATATAACCTCCAACCAACAGGGGCAGCTACTAATAAACTGTCTTGTGTAGCACTGACCCCAGCCCTTCACAAAGCTGATCTGTACAGTAAACCCAGTCCTCGGCTGCTGTGTGAACTCGTGATCGTTAGGCCTCTGCAGGCTGTCTGCCTTCTCAAAGTCAAAGGCCTTAATGGAGAATCCGGGGAACACTTTATGCACCAGTAAAGTCCGCGAGTCGGGATTGTCCAGTGTGGCCGACTTGATAAAGATGGGGTAGCAGCTGCGGTTGTACACCCACACCCCGTCGGGCTCGCGACTCAGCTGGATGCCGTAGCCGATCTTGGTCCGCACCATTTGAACTAGCGGGCTCTTGTTGTCGGAGCTGAGCTGGCCCAGGCAGAAGCCGTTCCCCTGAGGTAGGTCGTAGAAGATGTCCAGGGAAGGCTCCTGGACCGAGTAGAGGCGCCCCACGCGTGTCTTCTCCTCCCAGTACGCAACCACACACCAGTGGGATCTGTCACCCGACTCCTGGAGAGCCTGGGAATCTATAAGAGGAGAGAACGAGAGAGGATGGTTACAACACTGGACTGAAGATACAACAGTTGACAAATAACATATTTCACTCGTTTAAAATGAGTCATTCGTAAGGAAAGATGATAGAACAGATGAGGATAGAGGGATAAAAGGCGAGATGAGGGTAGAAGATAGAGGGATAAAAGGTGAGATGAGGGTAGAAGATAGAGGGATAAAAGGTGAGATGAGGGTAGAAGATAGAGGGATAAAAGGCGAGATGAGGGTAGAAGATAGAGGGATAAAAGGCGAGATGAGGGTAGAAGATAGAGGGATAAAAGGTGAGATGAGGGTAGAAGATAGAGGGATAAAAGGCGAGATGAGGGTAGAAGATAGAGGGATAAAAGGCGAGATGAGGGTAGAAGATAGAGGGATAAAAGGCGAGATGAGGGTAGAAGATAGAGGGATAAAAGGTGAGATGAGGGTAGAAGATAGAGGGATAAAAGGTGAGATGAGGGTAGAAGATAGAGGGATAAAAGGTGAGATGAGGGTAGAAGATAGAGGGATAAAAGGCGAGATGAGGGTAGAAGATAGAGGGATAAAAGGCGAGATGAGGGTAGAAGATAGAGGGATAAAAGGTGAGATGAGGGTAGAAGATAGAGGGATAAAAGGCGAGATGAGGGTAGAAGATAGAGGGATAAAAGGCGAGAT